>NW_013952441.1:944284-964834 GCF_001266775.1 Austrofundulus limnaeus | reverse complement strand
ATTCGTAAGAACGAAACAGCCTACAGTATTTTTACAGCTGAATTATTTATCAAATAATGTCTACTATTACAACTAGTTGGATTCCCTTTAAAGAATACCAATTTGCGTTATTTGTTTGCTTCTTAAAATGGAAAAAAGGGGAGATCTTTTACTTGATTCAGAGTCATTTTAAACTGCACTAATTCTACACATTGGTTAACCCAGCTTGAAGAATGCTTTCTATTAATAGTTTAATATGTTTACTGTGACTTCCACTCATAACCAACATAGCAAAATAAAGCAACTTATTAAAGAAAACAAACATTATTGATGTGAGAAATCCATTCTCCCAAGATTCAGTTTCTGACACATGAAGTCACGTTTGTCCATTATGTTAGTTTTGACAAAGACTTGTGTACTTTTTTTCTCCAGTCTCCATGGTCTGTGACTAATAAGGACATAGTCGACAGAACCTCACTTCCAAAAAATGACCAGACTATCCCTTTAAACAAACTGAAAGTCCTGGGCAGAGGTGGCTTAAAGTTAAATAAACAAAGATAAGCAGTTGTAGATGTGTGATTCTTCACTCTGGTGATGGAGCGGCAGCTTCACTTTTGTTTACAGAGTGAGAAACATGAGCTCAAACTGTTGAGAAATTCATCACGCCGGCTGTATTCTGCATTTATCATCTCTCAAAACAACTCACTTCCCATTTCTAGAGGTTTGTTATTGTAAAACAAAAGCRGCTCCGATATGAAATCCAGTTCAAACCAGAGCCAAGGCTAAATTTCCACTAACCCTCCCCACTCAGTTTCTTTGGAACCTTAAGACCTTCAGTGAAAATGACTCAGACTAATTCAGGAAGATGCTACACACTGTTACAGACTAATCAAGCAGCTTTATTAGAATCAAACATCGTTGTAAAACACTTCAAGGGTGAGAATTATTTGCATTCAAAAGAAAAACAAATTTAGTTTCACTAAATCACAATTAATAAATAAATAGTTCAGTTTGTTAGGACTAAGGGTTATGTGGGAATATTATGAAGASTAATATCTTACCTGCTGCAGATAGCTCATTGAAGGACCTCAGTTTGGGGGGAAAAACAACAAAAAATAGTTTATTGTACTGGTGAGCTAATGGCATGTTTGAGCAAAATGGATGGCTGCTAGGACTGTGAAATTATTAAAATTTGTAGTTTTAATTTTGACTTTTGCTCCAAATAATCACAAAACAGCATAACTGACGGAATACAATGATTATTAATAGTATTTAGCTCTCTTTTGTAATATATTTTCATCTTGTTTTGCCTCTTGAATAAGCTGCAGCAGGCCCAAATGGGGCTTTTTCATTGGTTTTTGAACTTGAATATTATGGTATTATTGTTCAAATTCATCATGGATAAAAATCATTATTTTCCTTTTAAATATTGAAATTGTAATTAACCTTAAAAAGGCATTATTTTTAGGTGAAATAAATGTGATTTGATAGTAAAGCATGACACTGAAAAATAAAAACTAAATTTAGAGAAAAAAAATACTGATTCAATAAGGCCCTACACATTATAAGTGCACTATGTTGCTGATTTTTTTATTTATTTATGCTTGTTTTATGCGTTAGCTTATATTTTAATAGGTTGTCAGCTACTTTAAAGAGAACCTCTATTTTTATTTTTAATAATTGTCTTAAAATGTGCTTTAAAACTCTGCTTCTCCAGACGGAGGTCAATCATAGAGCCATCTACAACAGGTAAGATATTAACTGCTCATCGCCTTTCCACAGAATCCTGCTTCAAAATACCTGAGCTCAAATTACAGCAGGGCCACTACATTTGTGCACAATCTCGCACATACAGTGTGGCTGTAAGTACACACTCACAATGGCTCTCTGCAACACGAGCAGAGAGTCTGAACGCTGCGTTACTTTCCTCATCCAACTGTCAATCAGCAGCTGGTTACAGGCACATTCGTGTCAGTTTGAGGTAGCCCATCTATGCCAATCATGTACTGACAAATGCAGAGTGCAGCTCTAAAGCATTCACAGCTCTCCAGAGTATATTTCCTTACAGTTAGTTCGACACTATGTAGGGCAGCAGGTGGCTGATCTTTCGCCATGTTTGGACGTTATTTGTGCAGTTACCTCTACGAGCCATCTCCCTATACAAACCAGTGCTTTAACAAGCTACATATTGATTCTACTGAGCCTGTACCCCACTGGGGTCAGGAAAAGGAAAGTCCTCTGGGTCTGGTTCTTTTTTATTCAGTGCCCCCTCTGACGAAGAATCACATCCACAGCCTGAGCGAGGTTGTCCACAGTGCCATCAGCAGTCACCGTCGGGTGCCTCTCATCAGTCGGTCTGCAGGATAAGAAACAAAACCGTTAGACAACCAAAACATTTTACTACTGCAGAGGCACAAGCTAAGCACTGGTTAATAAAAATGTTTAAATTCCCCTCTAAACAAAACAACAGTGCAATAAAAATTAAGGTTCGTCAATAAATGCCTGCTGAGTTGTTCTCCTTGYGGTTAAAAAGGTATCCGAGCAGCTGTTTGCCAAAAGCCAGTGCAGGGTTGTGCATGTTTTTTGATTTTCTATCACCAGCTGCAACACAGTGTTCCAGGCTCACTTATTTCTGTAATTTCATGCAACAGGAACACACAAACAGGCTGAAACCAGTTAATTAAAAACAACAAAACATCAGACGGTATAAATGAAAAGGATTGAATGTTTGTAAGGGTTTAAAGTGACACTGTAAATCCCAGAGGTAGGAACTTGATGAAAAATTGAAGCAAAACTAAACGTCTGCCACTCATCACAGACCAGTTTGTCCGTATGTACTTTTTAGCACTGGGACACAGGGGGCTCTTTTTACACTGGTTCTGAGCGCAATGGGAAAGTGTTTAATTAGCATTCAGTCCTGATCAAGTGACCCAGYGGCAGTTGTGGGGGATTTATCAACTCAGGCTCCAATCGGCATTGATGGGAACACAACACCCGGGTGCCAGTTTTAAATGAGCTTGTTGCAGAACAACAGAGCTGCTTCATGAGTAGCAGAGCTGCTTTAACACTTGAACTAACAMATACAGTATACTTATATAACAACAACAACAATTATAATAATGCATCAGTCTTTTATAGTGCTTTTTAGGACTCTCAAAGATACTTTACATTATTTATTCACACACATATGATGGTAAACTACATTGTAGCCACACCTGCCCTGGGGCACACTGATGATATATGGCAATATAGTGTTAGCTATATATAAACTAACTAACTAAATCACACACTTATTATATATATATGGTGTTAATTTCTGAGCTAATAATGTTTGCTYGGGAACTAAACCTATATCGCCATATATGTATTAGCTTGGGTGCTAATGCAAAAGCGAATAGGTTAAGCTGAAGACGCTCTGTTGTCCTCCATCATCATTCTCAGTTTCAGKATGAGTCATTTCTACATTCTCTTCTCTGTCAACGCGCTCTGGTTTAATTTAAAAAGGCTGATCATCAGATATTATCCAAGATTAACCTTCAGGGTGGATAGAGCTCGCTTGCAGCACGGCAACACCTAGTAAATGTGAATGAAACATCAATTACCCGGTCTGCTTTGCAACGTAAATAATATGATGCCGTCCACATACTGTATATATACTTTATATATATATATATTTATAAAAACTAAACAGTATTTTTACAGACTCTCTTTTACAGTTGGAGTAAGTTGTGTTTAGTGTTACAAGTCAGGGTTCCCTTCGACAAAGGAACTTTTTCTGTATGAAAACAGCATTTGTTAAGAACTTCATGAAATGATTAAAGAACTGCAACAAAAAAAGGACAAACTGGCCAATGTTCCATCTATATTTTTGTTTCTACTTGGGTTCCTAAATTGTGGGAAAGCTGCACAAAGGTAACCTTGCCCATCTCTGACTGCTGCCTTTGTTTGGCTCAGAGCCCACTGATGGGACGCTGATACGGCTGTTTAATCAGCTGGTAGGGGAAATGTAATCCATTTGGTGTGGCACCAGGCCCGAGCCGGCATGCAGAACCCTTTTCCTCCCCGTCACATCAAAAGACATGGACRCCCCCTTTATTCACCCACAGGACTGCCCAGGAGTCTCGCTCGTTTATGAAGTGGAGCCTACAGACCCCCTTCACCTCGCCTCACCTCCCCAGGCTGCCTACACCAGACTCTGTGTGCCGCCTCTGTTCCACAGTCACGGACTGGAGCTCCAGATGGGGACTCTTTGTCTGGCCTTGAGTGTGCAGCACACACCGCCATTAATCCTGCCTTCCTCAGAGCTCTGCGAGAAGACCATGGCAAATATTTGTGAGCCGCCCAAGTGCATCGGCAGAAAGAAGAGGCCTGGGGTGTGTGTGTGTGTGACAGTGGGGCAGAGAGGCGTTGAATACTGAAGCCGCTCTGAATGCAGGAGAAGGGTTGCCATGTGTTTACGCATGTCTGTCAGCTGCCAGCGCTTGGGCTATGTGAGCTGCTCCGCTAATGGTCGGGGTGTTATGTCTCCTGCGCTGGATTACTCCCGCACCCTTTTCTGCCCGAGGACCGACAGAGTTCACACACGCACACAGAGGCACGAACTCACTAGCAAGTCAGTCACATGGCTCTTATGTTTCAAGAAGAGATTCAAACCGCACTCTCTCTCTCTCCTACCTGTTGCACGTTTAAGCCTCCCCTTTCGCCTGCGTGCATTCAGTTTGCGGCGTTCCTATCACTGTCATGAATAATGAAGGAGCAACCAGGTCAATGTGACCATGCAAAATTCAGCACAATGCATCTAGTGTTACCGGTGAGGTAATCTGCGGCCCGCTGCTCGTCCTTCAGGTCAGGGCAATATCAATACACATAAAAGAGATCTGGTCCGGACTCCGAGATTGACTGACACCGCACGGCCTTTATGTGGAGATGAGGTCAGGCCGTGAGGTAGGAGGTGGAAGGCAGCCAATAGGTTTTTGTACAACACAGCTGCTACTGCACTGAAAGGGCAACCAGCTTTTTGCAGAAAATTAACAAAACACCAAAAAGATGGTGTTTGGGGTAATGTACTAGAAAACAGGGCAAAGATTTCTAAAGCACAACAATGTAATTATACAAAAAAGGGTAATTAATAATTACAATAATTGGAGTCTGCAATATTTAGAGTTGTTTACATGTACAGCGGGTAAAATAAGTATTGAACACGTCACCATTTTTCTCAGTAAATATATTACTAGAGGTGTTAATGACATGAAAATTTCTCCAGATGTCGGTAACAACCCAAGTGATCCATACATACAAAGAAATCAAACCATAAATG
This sequence comes from Austrofundulus limnaeus, assembly GCF_001266775.1. Lineage (NCBI taxonomy): Eukaryota > Metazoa > Chordata > Actinopteri > Cyprinodontiformes > Rivulidae > Austrofundulus > Austrofundulus limnaeus. The sequence goes on along the minus strand of NW_013952441.1, from coordinate 959,538 downwards.
TCCAGAAATGAAGTTATTTGTAATAATGTGGAATGGCACAGGGAAAAAGTATTGAACACGCTTACTGAAATTTATCTAATACTTTGTACAAAAGCCTTTGTTGTCAATGACAGCTTCAAGACGCCTCCTGTATGGAGAAACTAGTGGCATGCATTGCTCAGGTGTGATTTTGGCCCATTCTTCCACACAAACAGTCTTCAAATCTTGAAGGTTTCGTGGACCTCATCTATGAACTCTGATCTTTAGTTCTTTCCATAGATTTTCTGTTGGATTCAGGTCAGGTGATTGGCTGGGCCATTCCAGCAGCTTTAGTTTCTTTCTCTGAAACCAACTGAGAGTTTCCTTGGCTTTGTGTTTGGGCTCATTGTCTTGCTGAAATGTCCAGCCACGTTTCATCTTCATCATCCTGGTAGATGGAAGCAGATTTTTATCAAGAATGTCTCTGTACAATTTTCCATTAATCCTTCCTTCAATTATTTGAAGTTTGCCAGTACCATATGCTGAAAAACAGCCCCACACCATGATGTTCCCACCTCCAAACTTCACTGTTGGTATGGTGTTTTTGGGCTGATGTGCAGTGCCATTTGACCTCCAAACRTGATGTGTATTCTGGCATCCAAACAGTTCAATGTTGGTCTCATCTGACCAGACTACTGTATATTCTCTCAGTATTTCACAGGCTTATCTAAATGTTGTGCAGCAAACTTTAAAGGAGCTTCAACATGCTGTTTCTTCAGCAGTGGAGTCTTGCGTGGTGAGCATGCATACAGGCCATGGTGGTTCAGTGCATTACTTATTGTTTTCTTTGAAACAAACGTACCTGCTAATTCCAGGTCTTTCTGAAGCTCTCCACAAGTGGTCCTTGGCTCTTGGACAACTCTTCTGATAATTCTTTTCACTCCTCTGTCAGAAATCTTGTGAGGAGCACCTGGTCGTGGTCAGTTTATGGTGAAATGATGTTCTTTCCACTTCTGAATTATGGCCCCAACAGTGCTCACTGGAACCTTCAGAAGTTTAGACATTCTTCTGTAACCGATGCCATCATTATGCTTTGCAACAATAAGGTTGTGAAGGTCTTGAGAGCTCTTTACTTTTACCCATCATCAGATGGTTCTTGTGTGATACCTGTCCATCATTTGGGACTGAACCAGCTTATATTAATTTGCACTGACAAGGGGCAGGCTTGCTTTCTAATTACTGAGAGAGTTCAGCTGGTGTCTTGGCTTTCCATGCCTTTTTACACCTCCCTTTCTTCATGTGTTCAATAYTTTTTCCCTGTGCCATTCCACATTATTACAAATAAMTTCATTTCTGGACATTTATGGTTTGATTTCTTTGTATGTATGGATCACTAGGGTTGTTACCAACAACTGGTGAAAATTTCATGTCATTAGCACCTCTAGTAATATATTTACTGAGAAAAATGGTGACATGTTCAATACTTATTTTACCCGCTGTATTTGTCATGCTGGAATAAGCAGTTTACAGTGGTGAGCACAGCACATCTCTGCTCCAAGACRGTCATTTTGATGTAACTGTTGTGGGGGTACATGCTACAGTTCGAGCCACATTTAAAGTGGTGGATGAAGAATAAAGAAATAAATAGTGACTAGGTGTAGAGTAATTGATTTTTCATTACATGCACAAACCACTAATCTGCTAAACAAGAATSTTAGCGCCGCTAACACCAAACTGCTAAACTGATAAAATTACTGGAAGCTAACACTAACCGCTAAGATGACTCTCATTCAGCCTGTGTCGCTGACGCACACTTGTAGTTTTCTATTGGTTTAATTTGAAGGTGGGTGAGCTCATCTGAAACAAACTGACCAATCCAAACCAGAGTTACAGTTCTGTCTAACTTGTGATACTTCCAGTTTAACCCTTTTTGTACAAAAGCTTTTTTTTTAAATCAAGTTTGTATTTTTAGAATTACCATTTGAAGTTAGTCAAACAACAAATCGCAAATTCTTTTCCCCCCAAACTTTACACGTAGCCAATTTCTGTATTCATTAATTAAATATTGTAAAATATTTTATTTATAAATGAGAAGCTAGTTTTGCTATTAGTGAATTAGCTAATGTTTTTTGAGTTTGACTTTATTGAACGTAATGTAATAAAAGAATAAAGTTATATAAAAAATCAATTTAAAACAAAAAGCAAACAAAAGAAGAACAAGTAGGAGTGGGTAGAATATAAACTTTGTGTATTTCCTCGCTGCTAAAGGTAGAGCGACCAGGTTTGCTGCATGACCTGTTCACCTGTTCCCCCATGTTTTGTCATGTGTGTTTTTCTTGAATGGTTGTTCTTAACTGCAATTTCGTTCTATATTGCATCCCTGATATTATGTGTGAAYGACAATAAAGAGAATATGAATCTTATTTAGCTGTGCCCACCACTGGCAGTTTATTTAAAATGATGAACCACTGGACCTCTTTTGATAAAAATCTCAGAAACCCCTCATTAGCATGGCTGCAACAGTTGAATGACATAAGAAAACGCAAAAATGGCTATATTTCAGTCAAATATTGTGATGTGGTAGTAGCTGAGAGTCAATCCCAACACGCATTCTGACTGTGAAATCTCACAGTATTAAAAAATATTACAAAATGTTATTTTTTAAGGAACTTCAGTAGTCAGAACTCAGTTCAATCTAAATTTAGATAATGACTGATTTTCGACCAATGAGCTGAGCTAAAAACCTCCCTCATCAGCTCTAACAAGTTTTCAACATTTAAAAAAAAGCACAAATGTGTGCCTCAAGTGAGAAAAAATTGTCTCCCTTTGGGGAGAAGAACAAAGCCCTCCAGTTTATCATATAACATCCATAAAAGAGCTACTGATGCTTTAATATTGAATTTGACATTAAAAACATCTCAATTGTCCCTTTGCCCACCACTTGGATGTTGCAATTCATAATGAAACCTTGTGCACGCCTGCACAAGTATATGGACTTTGATAAAATAATAAAAAAGAAAAAAAATCCCACACAGGARGGAGCATCATAGACATTCAACTATTCTTGTTTCAGTTTTAGTCAGATGCATGAATTACCCAAAACTCTTGCTCTGTTTTCTGACAGGCTTTTGAGTTTTTGATTAAAGTTTGAAGTTTAGAAAAGTTTAGTTTAGAAAAGTGCAGACTTCTCATTTTTCCAATGAGGGGAAAAAAAATCTATAAAACACCCCTCTAGAGAAAACATTTAGGCTGATAGCGTTGTCAAGATAAGGTTAATTTTAACCAATGATCCTTGTTCTTTGAAAGAAAAAAAAATCAAGCTTATATTATAGCAACTAAGCCATGACAGCTGATTAAACTGGTCTGAAACCTGAACAGAGCATGTATTAAAAAAAGTTCTGTTCAGGTAATAAAGAGTACAACGGGTCTTTAAAACTTGGACATACAGTATTTCTTCGTGCGTACACTGGGCCTGGATGAAGTGAAAGGGGATATGAATGAGTCATAAAACAGGTACCTGAGTGTGAAAGTCAGCTGATACTCAAAGATAAGACATCACACAAAAATAAGGGTAACAGGATCCTTTGACCGTGTGATATGAGAATAGCTTCATCTTTGTTTGGTCGGGATACATTAACAAGGCAACCAACTGCAGGGCGAAAAACCACGAAAACCTTCCCATAAGTTAATGCTTAACACACAGGAACACAAACCAATAACTCACGTGCACAGAGAAGCAAAACAGTCACTCATCGTTTATTCAATTTTTGATTTAAAGCTCTTCATCTGGTTTTGCTGAGTAGGCATTTTGCCTGACAGAACAGATGGAGCAGATACTGAGCACGAATGAGGGTAGAGATAAAAAAACTCAACTAACAGCGCATGACTGAGTAGGTTWTGTTAAGTTAAAAATGAGGGTTAGATTTGGTTGACTTTCTTACAAATGAAATCAAAGGGTTAGGTTAGTGTTAGTTAAGTGGGTTTTTTTTGGGTGAGGGGATACTTTGACATGAACTGAAATGCCTGATTTATACAGAAGATGACTGAAAATGAGAAAAGTTGCAACTAGAAATACCAGATGCTTTTGATAATCCCTTACTTCTGAGACAAGTGGACTTTATCATTCCTGCCTAATCTGTGGATATCAGTTGGACTGAGGAAAAAAAAGTAGTGAGCTGCCAAAAATGTTGGAAATGGGCACTGATTTTCTTTCGGTAATACTTCACGAGAATTCMCACTGTGTTACAATCAGTCAAAGTGTTTTTGTAAAGAAACCAAATGAGATTCATCAAATACATTCATGTGTGCACTTTGAACCCCTGGTTGACAAACTCTCCAAAAATGCAAGTCATTTTAACTGAATGTAGGTTAACTCCTAAGTTACACTGACTGGATGCGGTTCCACTCCGCTCTGCTGCGGTGCGCAGTTCAGTCGTTCATTTGTGACCCAATTTATAATGTCCACTGATAAATGTGCAAGTCAGCAAAAATAATAAATTCTGTGGAAGAAGAACTCCAAACACAGTTGAAACCACATCGCTGTTGTCTTTTTGAAACTTTTGATTTCAAAATAAAATCCATGTGTATTTTGTGTGTCTGCATTCTACATAGTACCTGCTTCCCAAACTGAATGATACATTTTGACAATGTTTGTGTATAAATATATACATATATTAATTAATATAGCTATGATTTCAACAAAAATCAGTCTGCCTTTGGTGAATTATTTTGAAAATACAGATGTTGTGACTGTTCATTTTCCTGTTGGTGCGATGGGAGTGCACAAAACCCAGATGTAAGCAGGTGTCGGTGCAGTTTTTGATCAGATTGCAGCAAACTGGCAAGACTTCCCAAAAAACTTTTRGATCAAATACTTTAAATTCCACCTACAAATGACTCCCTCTAAAATAACTTAAGGTGAAAAAAACAAAAAAAACAAATCAACAAATCTGGTTCCTATCAGACTGAAGTGAACATTTGTTAGCAATCAGTGCCAACTTTAAAGTAGTAATTCCCTGGGAACAAACTCCAAAGAGCGCAGCTTATTTGTGTCTAAATTACACAGATTAAAGACAGCATGTCACAAGTTGAAGTAAAGACTTGGCATTCTTTGAAAAAAAAATGCATATCATCCACAGTTAACAAAAAAAGTTATATTGAGAAATGACAAAGTTATAGTTTTTCACCTAAATCTTTAAAATATCATTATGCAGGTTCTTACGCAATTTTGCAATATCTTGAATTATCTGTTAGCACATGAAATACATGTTAGGAATGACCCTTAGCTACTACCACACCAAATTATAGCTCCGTAAATCTGTAAAACTGGGTGAATTTTAGCAGTTTTGGTTCTTTCCAATGGCCAATTTGAACTGTATGGAGTCCAAAAGTGAACCAGTTGAAGATGTAAGTCTAATWATTTTTTAAAGTGCCTATGACATGTATATTCATGATATACAAAAAGTTAAAGAAAACATCTTTATATTTAAGAAACTTGGGTAAAATCATTTGTATTGTACCATTATGTCTCATAATTGACAAATTTTCTTTTGAACTTTGCTCAGAAAAAGTACAACAGGAAGTGACATCAAAGGGGAAGTCTTCGAGAAATAAAACTCTCTGGTTTTTGGTCAGTAAACAATATTGTTTGAACTCTGACTCTTCCTCATCTATCTATTATAGTAATTAAAATAATCTAAAGAAACATCAGATTACTCTCTACAGTCTGTTATCGGCCTTTGTAGAAATCCTCTGTTCACATTCAGACATTCCCCTTTGACATCACTTCCTGTTATTTCACATGCAAATATCTCAACAACTGTTCATCTCAGCTCCATGAACTCTTTTTTTTTACAATATGTTGTCAATGTTACCTTTCCAAAAATACATTCATATTTATTACAAAAAATTGACATCACAGGCACTTTAAAGCTACATTCAAGTCCATTCAGTATTTTATAAAATATTTTGCCGAAAGCCAAACAGGATTGATTCAAACACAAATCTTGTGTTAAGTATCAGTTGATGATCAGACTCATTAACTACCATACCACAATTTATCTTTAAATGGCTAAAACTGACAGAGCTGCAAATATTTGAATGTTTTCTGAGGTTAGTTGGCTTTGGCGGCCATCTTGAATCAGAATGTCATCAGAAGTAACCAGCTGTAGATGATCAAATTATTCATTTTCCTGATAGTTTCATAAAAATCTCTTTTTCTATGACTTATTTTGCTAAAGTCGTGAACAAAAAAAACTCTCGCTCTGCTTTTTGTCTTCAGCAGAAGACTTTGGATTAAAAACATGAGCTTATCACCCGGGACATGACGTTCGTAAATACAAAAAACAAGCCTGAAATAAAGAAAACTGCAACACCGTAAACATTTAGTCATCAAGCTGTCATTTAGCCACACATATGGAATCATAATCATGAGAACAGCACTGAAACATCCCTCAGCTCCTTTTTTTTAGTAGTTTTTCATTCCAAACTAGTGATCCAGTCAAAGGGAAGGATAGTATTTTCACAACAAAGCGACCTTCACAACCCGAGAGGGAACATGACTTGATGATAGCTCCAGCCTTTGTGTTCGCCCAGGCCTTGTGGGCGACATCAGATGCGAACACAAGATAAATCTTTTTTGCTCCAGCCCCSGAGGCTGAAGGGTGAAGGTGTGCAGCTGCTTGTGTTTCTCTCCACTCTGTGATGCCGTAGGAGTCTTGGCCTCGAGGGTGAGAATGTGATCGCAGTTTGACTCGTACCCGGTATAAATAAAAAGGTCATGAGAGGAACTGATTACGTGTGAAAACCCTTTTTGAAAAAAGGTGTCACAGTGTAAAGCAGACCGCTCTGGTTAATCGAGATACAAAGTGGTTTCATTCTGACTGACTTGAACTTTTTGCTTTTCACTGACAGCTATATATTTAGAAAACAGACAAGATAAGACTTAAATAATAATACAGCTGAAGACTCTTAGAAAAACAGCCCAACTGAAGAAGGGGAGCCACCACCTTACAAGCATATTATGGCAACACAAATCAAAGATAGTGATTCAGGAGATTTTACACTCCAGGAGATGTTTTATCACTTTATCTCAAACAGGTTTGTGTGATGTTGACTCCCAAATCAGTAAACAACTGCAGGGCGGTTTTTGCACTTTAACCCTAATTAACATTTTCTTCGGTCGAGCTGGACACCAAGGGGATTCCCTCTGATTCCTCATCCTGCTGCTGTCTGAAAACCTGTCCTGGGTGCAAGAAACCTACCTAAAAACCCACCCACAGGAAACGATCAAATCTTTCCAACACCAAACATCAAGGGTAAAAAAAACAGGATACAAATCAAACCTCAAACATAAATAAAAAAATAAAAAATACATGGTTTCTGACTAATTAAATTCTTAAAATTATAAATATATATAATATTGAAATACAAAACTTATAATTTAGTTTCCTTACATAAGGACAACTGATCTAAAACCAACATACTCAACATTAGGATTAGAGGTGTAAGAAAATATTGGTACACTGAAATATCACTAAATTTCATTTCCTGATACTGTACCGATTCTCAAAAGCACTGCATAGATTTTAATTAACGGTTAGATTAAATTTTATGAATACAATGYGTGTTCTTTATTCTGGGTTTTTACACATTTGAATATTTTGGAGAAAAAAAATGGAAACATAACATAACGCCTTGCTTATACTGTAGTATCGCAATATAGAGATTAGTGGTGTCGGGCCCTATACCAGCATTTTTTCAAGGTTCAMAACACCCCAATACTTGGGATGGATACAAATACCGGATTCGATACTCCATTGAATGTGTTACAGTTTATATTTAAAATGACAAGTTTATTTCCATGTTTAAAAAATTTATCATGTTTATTTTAAAATGCTGCAACTGTATATATCATGCTGTATATTTGAGTTGATACAGTCAGGGGGGCTGTAGGCCTGTAAGGAAGGAGAGCCACCTTGTTATAAATAAAAAAAAATGTGTTTTTAAAGTCATTGTGTAATCATAATTAACTTGATAAGTACTCGGTGCTGGTGAGTACCCAAACTGAAGTACTCCTACTAGTACTCCTGGGACTGAGGAAGTTATATGTACATGCCCATGGGAACCCCATTAATGGAGGCACCACTGAAACCATCACTTCCAAATAAAGGTTGAAGATTTTATGTCATCATGTGGACTATTCAAAAGTTTCTGATTTGTTTGACCAAATCTTTAAAATAATTAAAAGCCTAGGAGTCGATCTGAGCCTTAGCGCTTTTTAGTTCTTTCTCGCTTTTGCTCATTTGCTTTCCATGACACGAGTGGAAAAGTACTGTGGAGGAGCACTGAGGCTCAGTCAGCTCTTTTGTCTAGTCGTGGGAGTCTAGTCTCACAGTGAAAAAAAAAAAGAAAAGAAAAAAAGCTTTGGTTAATTATTAATATCTGATTGACTTCTAACACGTGGCAGGCTTTAGAGAAGCCTGCAAGCAGAGGAAACTGTCACCCCAGGGTGGTGTAGCAGGCAGGGGTCTCGTCTAGTTTTATATCCTCTTTATGCCTTTCCTTCTGCACACCAATGAGAGTGGATTTCTCAAGCTGAAAAAAAATGCTCTGCAGGATCCCCAAATCCTGTCCAGCACTGATTATGTTTACATTCTTTACAAAGTTACTCATTTTATTGCACAAAAGGGATGAAAGCAGGAATACACTGCCTCTGACCAGATAAAATTTAACGCTGCCTGTTTCTGGTTAAAAAAWAAAAAAAAGACAGCTTCCCCCAAGTTCCTATACGCTTAAAGGGTTTACTCATTTGTAAACATTTAAACTTGTATAATCCCGCTGCAATGACGGGGATACTGAAAGCCCGACAACCTATCCGTTCATCTCAGGAAACAAAAGGATAAGATCAGGGCATGCAGTCAGGAAAGCAACACACACAGAAAACACAAAAACAGTGCGTTATCTGAAGGAAATCCAGCAGTGAAAGAATGGAAACCTTATGTAACGTGTATTTTATTTACCATGCAAATATTTAACCAACACTTAGTTGTTCTCAGAAAAAGAAAAGGCCCAGAGCTGTTTGCACCTTGCAGGCATCCCTCTGTTTATTTGCATCTTTAATAATAAAACGTACTATGACATGTGAGTTCTTCACTTGCTTGACATTTAAATTACTTGGACATTTTACACAAAATTCCCATTAGTTATACCAATAAGAAAACAATGAAAAAGCCCCTAAATTAGCTAAATAAAACTGACTAAGCTAATCAGTTCGTCAAATGACTCCTGCAAAACGTTTTCATTTTAAATACAGGGACGTGGTTTGATCCCCGGTTTGGACTTGGGGTCTTTCTGTGCGGAGTTTGCATGTTCTCCTCATATCTGCGGGGATTTTCTCCGGGTACTCAAGTTTCCCCCACACCCCCAAAAACATGTGCAATAGGTTGCCCTCAGGCCCAGGCCTCCCTTGTAAAAGAGATCTGTGATCTCAATGGGATTTGCCTGGTTAAATAACGGTAAAATAAAATAAAACAAAAAAATAAATTTGGCTAAGATACAGGCAAACACACATACACACACGTCTCTCTACACTTGTATGGATTTTTCATTGACTTCCATTCGTTACTACAGCCTAACCCTGACCCTTTACCCTAACCTAAACTTAATTCATACCTTAGCCTTAACCCTTTACCTTAAATTAATCTCACATTTATCTACCTGACCCTAGCCTGGCCCTTGCCTTCCTACGCAGTTTYACTCACTTCTAGTTTCCCTTCACTGCTCCATCTGGGATTTCTCCCATAGACAAGGATTTCTTCRGGAGAATTTTCATCCGGGCCAATCAGAGAACAGAACGTCGATTTTCTGCGCAGTGTCTGCTAGTTAGTTTAGCAATGGCAGTGGAGAAAGTGAATAAAGCCAGTCTGTGTTGATAAGGCTTCCAAATTAAAATAAATTTGTCTGACAAAGCAGCAGCTCTCATTACAGCCGTCTCTTTCGACTCGGTACTTTTCTTCTCTCAGTAGGGTTGTTTACAGGGCACGCAATTTCCGGTTAGCTTCTTAGCTTCACGGCGACATACGTCGCAGCCAACCGATCCAATCATTTTAAACTTCAGCAGAGGCCACGCCTCCAGCAAGAACCGCTTCTCTATAGYCGCGAGTCCAAACCCTCGTACGAAGCAAAGTGAAGGACAAGGGTCTGGTTTTTACCAGGGTAGCCTAACCCTAACCACACAGAGCTTTACATATACAAAATAATCCTCCGTAATGAATCCTAAATCCAAAAAACTATTATTACCCAAAAGAAGAGGCCAAAAATACCCAGTTTCTTTAAAGTTCAGACCTCAAAACAGCCACAAATACTATTTAAAAACAACAAAATAACTACTATAAAAATGAAGCCCAGACATCCCCAGCAAACCACAAAGCAATCCACCAAATCCTAACCCTCCACCACAATAAACCAAGCCCCACTACCCAACCGAAAAGCATTATGGGTCACCCTCATAACAACGCACCTTGACAGAGGGTACAATTAAACTAGTACCCCTAACTGGCCGGCCAAAACTATATTCATAACTCAAATATACATCTAAACCAAAAAATAAAACTATAACCTCAGTGAACTGCAAACAGTCACTAGAAGGAACTCTTCTAAATAATCTAAACTTTTATTTTGATTAGACTAACCCCTTTCTCCGAACTCTCCTCCCTTCTCTATGAAGMACAGCACATGACAAACACTCAATGTACTGGCTGAGTTCTACTCAAAACAGTAGGCCTAMACTCACCAGAACATGCCAGCCATATTCCACTACATCTGACACAGCMCATAYAAATCAAMAGGCTGTCTCCAACTGGAACAGCCAYCTCCACCATCATGCACTTCCCATAAAGATAGGACCCAGTGGCCCAGGATTGGACCTGATCTCGAGCAAATGTGCACTTCCTAAGGGATTTGCCAACTCTGCGGAGCCATTGGGCAGCAGGTACTTTCCTAACCTAACCTAAACTTAATTCATACCTTAGTCTTAAACCTAAATCCAGACCCACGAATGGGGGTTTTCCATTGTTTGAACCAGGCAAATGTCCACAAAACGACAGTGTGCTCATAAGCAAAGTGTGTCAAAATATTTTCACACACCAATACAAAGACATGCACACACACCCAAATAAACACCCTTACACCTTCAGGCCATAATAGTGCATACAGTCATGTGTACACAAAAGGTGACCCTGAGTGTTTATCTGAAGTTAAAATGTTGTGTAATTGAGTCTAACGAGCTTTCATGGGCCTAAATGACACGTTCAGAAATGCTGCGGCTGTCTTTTGACAAGTTCACAGCCCTAACGGAGATGAGTGCATCAGAGATAACTTCACTTCCTTCCCACGCAGACTAAACTAATGTGCTTAAGGTGGTTAAAGAGGACCAGGGTGTGGGATTGCACTCTGCTGCAAGGCRGTACAGCATGCCTTCATTCTTGCGTACAGAGGAAAAAGCCTTCACAAAGACCAACACTGAGCAAAACCTGTGGTAAGGGCATGAGTCAGACCCAACTTGCAAAGGCACGACTGCACATTAAATCCAGTTCTGGGTAAATATGAGAGAATTAAAGGCATCAGAGTGATGGAATCTTTTTTTCTTTTWAGGGAAAACATGTACGAAGCAGTAAACGCAGCAGACAAAAAGCTCACACTTGGACCCACGTGCGCTGTCGTAGGCACCAACGGCACAGGACACCAGAGGAGGCCTGAAAGATAAGCTCAGCTGAAATACAGTCCGCACCCGAGAGCGAGCCCCGGAGCAGTTCTCAGCTCGTAAAAAGAAGATTAAGCTGCAAACACAGCCTCGCACAGAAGACACGGCCACTCTGTGGAGGTTCGGTGTCACGGATCTGCCCAGAACAAAGRCCGTCAATAATCACAGCCGTCTTGAGTTCTGCCTGATGTGTACTGGACTCACTAGAAAGGAGACCTGATAGGTTGTTTATGTCAGCGGGAGAGCGTCAGCTTTCTACATCACATGAAGACTCCTTTTAATTCAACTCAGGCTGTAGGATTCTGGATGGTGAAATATTGCTGACACAATTGTACAAATAAATATGCATTTTTTCCCAACAGTTATGCCTCAGTTCACTTTGTCAGCCATCTTGAATTGCGCTGGCTCCAAAGGTTAATCAACTGCAGGGTACAACCAATAAATAACTCCTCAACATTGCATTAATATCAGTCCAGCAGTTTGTAACCACTTCATAGCCATTTCTGTGTTTCTAGAGGTTAGCTGGGTCATTTTTCCGTAATGTATAGTGACACTGAGCAACCACCTCTGTGCTYTCATCTCTTGATAGACCTGGATCTGGTGACTGATCATATTGTAGGTGTGTGTGTAGCAGTTACACTAATGGTTTTCAAGATTTGCATAGTGACCATCTGGTGGGAATTATGTTCCAACCGATGTTATTCATTCACAAAGCTGCAGTTGTGCAAATGTGTGTGTTTTCACTGAAGTACAACAGCTTCATTGATAAGGAGTGGACTTTGTAAGATGTGTCATATACACAGCATCAAACAGATTATTAACATCCAGCCTATAGAATATACAGATGTCAACTGCTTGGCAAAGGAGTCATATCATACTTTTAAATCAATATATTTTTTTTACATTTAATCATTCAGTTGAAAAGTAGAATTGCAACGCTTTGGTCTGAATTCATTATTGTAATTCCACAAGCCCCTCTTTCAGCCCTTTTCTGAGCTAGAGAAGAATAAAGATGACCAAATTGTAGTTGGTAAGTCCAGAACTTATTTGGCAGTTTCTTGTAAATAGTTCAGAAAACATCACAGAAAATGAAAAGGGTTGAAAAAATATGAGCCAAACAGAATATAAAGATATCCAAGCAGCACCGGGAAAAATAAATCAAACTTTTCTGCACTCCTAGAGACTCCAAGTACACAACAAAATGTATTTAACGGATAAAAATTTGGATTTTGCGTTTGTCCCCATTCAAGAAGTAAACTTGAGTTTAAAAGTAAATTACAAACAGAATATCAATCATAATCAGAACAGTACTATTTTGGWTAAGTAGTGCAACCCGTCACAGCACAGTGTCACTACTGGAGTAAAACTAATCTTCATGGTAACTGAGTGACCTCTGACCCCCCCTACTGCTGAGCTTATTTCCTGTTGTGTCCCTCGGTCTCGGCTGCAGACTGAGAGGACGTAAACCAGTAAACTGGTTTATGATTTGTATCATCAGGGACCAGCTCCCCCTCGAGAGCTTTCATCTGGCTCCGACTGCTCGTTTCCCAACAATTGCATCAGCATTGGAGCGTTGACCAGAAGGCGGGGAGGTTTAACGTAAACCATTTGGAGGACGGCTGCTGTTACTGCTGCCGTGTGAAAATGTTTGCCCAATCAAACGAGGACGTAGTGTGACTCATCACCAACATGTGTTTTTTTTTCTTGACAGGAAAAGAGTTTGTGTGAGTTGGCATTTGATTTCATCAGATTGGGCAGCAGCAGCAGCGTTACAAACGGAGCATGTGAAGGGGTGACATTTTCGTAAAGCTTCAAAGCTACAGAGTTCTGCGCTGATGCAGATCCTTGAAGATAAGAAGAAGAAAAACAAAAGAGCACAGGACCCACTGTGGTTGAAGACAGTAGGAGACCCCTATTCAAAACAGAGAGCTTGTACAGAAGCCACAAAAAACAAACAAAAAAAAAAACAAGGATGATATATTCAGCATCCTGCAGTTTGACCAATAAGACAGAGAGAATTCTGTAAGGCTTATTCTTCAAGACAATGTTACTAAGATTAAACTTTATTAAACCTTTTCTAGGTTTTGTTAAACTTTGTTAATCTTTACTTACAAATATTTCACCCAAAATGAGTCACAATGAGAAATTATTTAATACTGAGTTATAATTCTTAAAATATCCATCTCAAAAACTTCAAAATGACATGTAGTTTGTTGAAATTACTGGAGATGAATAGTGTGATGTTTGGACAAAGATCAAACAACACTGGAAGAAGATCCATATATTATATAGAAGCTAGCATAAATAGCAACAGCAACTAGCTGTAGCACTTTCAAGGTGGACTGGGACACTTCTGGCAGGATATTTCTAATTTTTTTCACAATAATAACTAAATAACACAAATGTGATTGTTGTTCAAAGAGTTATGTATAACAGGTAAGATAATTGTTCATACGTTTTCCTTAGAACCCCACTTCAAATGGTTTGAACTATACTTTATACTTATATTTGTCAAGTGGTAAAATCTCAAATGGCTGCTGGAAAGGCTTCATGTAAGCTGGCAATAATTTTCCCAAAAGAAAATATTCAGCTAACAGCTTCTAAGATGAATAAATGTCAATTTTGTGTTTACAGTTTGACTCAAAACTTAATAGTAGTTTGTGTTGAAACTATTATTTTTCTTCAGACTTAGTTTCTCTCTAAATACTTTGTTTGTTTTCCTATGCAAGAACAGTTGTATATGAGTTTAACAATGCTGCAAGATTTCAGCTACTAAAAACACACAACTCCAGAACTGAAAGTTTGGACAGAGGATGAACTGAGAGCACAGTGTTCAGCTCGTTGTTCCCATGCAGCTGATTAACATCAGCAGTCAGGTTTACACACACCCTGTCTAATTTCCACCCACTGTTTTTTTTTTTTTACTGGTAGGCCCCAGTTTGAAAACCTGTTCTACATTAAAGAGCAGCTCTGGCTCCACTCAGCTGCACCGACTTCAGCTCATTGTTTAAAAAGCAGGGAAAGCAGAGCGCTGGCAGAACTGCTCTGTTACAATTATCCCTGCATTGTGCCTTTTGTCCAACAGGCATTACTGCTGAGGCCGGTAATCTCACTTTGCTTGGTTCTTTAATAAATTGGATCAGCAGGAGCAATGAGCAGAGCACCTACACAATAACAATGTGCATGAAACTTTGAAAGTCCTTTAATTATTATGATCTCTAATGGGAGAGAATAAATGAGCAGCTGCAATAACATTATTCTCATTTAATTTGGTGTTTTTAAGATAATGAAAGCTGTGAACATAACATTTATTTTGAACAGTTTATTGTTTAAAAGCTAGTAAAGATCAGTAGGGGTGTAAGAAAATATCGATACACTGAAATATCGCGATATTTCATTTCCCAATACTGTATCGATATTCCAAAGCCCTGTATCGATTCTTTTATTAAGGTTTAAAATGTCAACTTTCCTGCAAGCCATTCATTTTTATGTTGTAGTTCAGCCTCTTGACCACTAGTTGGCAGCAGTGAGCCAG
>NW_013952441.1:934645-943918 GCF_001266775.1 Austrofundulus limnaeus | reverse complement strand
ATATGTCGGGATATATCGTATCGTGACCCCTCTGTCATGATATGTATCGTATCGCCAAATTCTTGCCAATACACAGCCCAAAGCTCAGTATTCACTCTGACTTCTTTTTTATCTTTTGTTTGTTTTTATTTTTAGATAATCACTTCTGCATTTTTGTGCTACTTTAGCCATTCATATATCAAAATGTTCAGCTCATTTAGAAGATTAGTTTTACAGGTTCTGTTTTTTTTTAACTTTTTCAATTAGCCAGCTTTTTGCTATTCGTAGCTAGTCTTTATCGACTATAGCTTCTAACAAGCCTCTTGCTACTTTTAGCCATCCTTTTTCTTTTTTAGCTTAAAGCTAGATTTTTGCTACTTTAGCTTTTAGCCAGCCTTTTGCTATTTGTAGCTAGTCTCTTTCAACTATAGCTAGATTCTAACAAGCCTCTTGCTACTTTTAGCTACCATATTTCATTTTAAACTTTAAGCAAGCCTTTTGGTACTTAGGTGCTTTTTGTAGCTAGTCTACTATAGCTTCTAATGAGTCTTTTGCTACTTTTAACTATCCTCTTTCATTTTTAGATTTAAGCTACTGGATTTAGTTGCTTACAGCTTTTAGTTAGAATTCAGGTGTTTTTGCTTGCCTTTTGGAACTTTTAGTATTTTGCTGCTTTTAGCTTTTACCTAGCATTTTACTCAGTTTAGCTTTTAGCAAGCACTTATTTTTAGCTTTTAAGTATTATTTGATCCTTTTAGCTTTAACAGCTGTTTCAGCTTGTTTGACAAATTCCAGCAGTAATTCAGCACTCATCATTTAAAGTGTACTTTTAGAGAAAATGCAACTTTTCTAGTTTGTCGTCATGTTGTCAAGTTTAAACTATAAAAAGGTGAAAACACTTCATGTACAAACTGAAGTATGTTTTACCTCCCCTCTAACCAAAGCAACCAGATGAAAGGCAGAAAACATGCTCGTCAGTAAAATCTACCCTTTAATTATTTCACTGAAATGGAGCAGACAAGGAAAGTTTTTTTAATCTGACAGATAAGATCGGCTCTAATGTGTTTTAATAGGAGCATATAAGAGCTGATTTATTGGATCTTTCCCTTCCTGTCTTGTCACTGCGTCTGGCAGAATCTGAAGCTGTCTTTTTCCAAGCCTGATGGGAACTGGAGGCCTGCGCAGCATCTGGTTGACTTGGAAACAGCTGTGTTTTCACAGATCTGACTGAGGGTTTATAGCTTCTCAAAGCAGGCCAGAGTTCACTTGGGCTGTTTGGCTTAACAATGTTTAATCTCACGTCTCTCCTCAAATTTAGGGTCCCACTGAAACACTATTAATGTCACAGTTACCTTCTTTCTTTTTGTCAAACACCGTCGCTGACACTCAGGATCTGTGAGTAAGGGGATAGTTCAGATCTTTTGACGCAGTTTTCATGGAAAAGATTATAAACAACTAATGTCTTTCCTGCTGTTGAACAAACTCATTTGAGAAAAAATGAATTGGGCCACCCGCTTCGGATGTTATCATTCATTAAATGGACGTTATTAGCTGTTATCAGTCGCATAGAATGGCTTCAGACTGTCCCGACTGTGCCGCCTAGTGGGTTCTCCGCCCCATAGAATGGCTTCAGACTGTCAGCTGGTTAGTATGAGGCATAAAACCACTAAGTTTTTTTATGCAGTCTGGTTAATATGAGGCATAAAACCACTAAGGTTAATTTTAGAGAAAATGACATGGGCTACGATAAAGTAGACCGGACTCCGGCGGTAGCAGATTGTTGCATTCCAACATATATGGCACTGGTAACCCAATGGGGGCACTGTCGGGACAGTCTGAAGTCATTCTATGGGAATGATAACCTATTAGACGGCACAGTTGGGACAGTCTGAAGCCCTTATATGTGACTGATAACCTACTAGACGGCACAGTTGGGACAGTCTGAAGCCCTTCTATGGGACTGATAACCTACTAGACGGCACAGTCAGGACAGTCTGAAGCCATTCTATGGGACTGATAACCTACTAGACGGCACAGCTGGGACAGTCTGAAGCCATTCTATGGGACTGATAACCGCTAATAACGTCCATTAAATGGATTGATAACATCCGAACTGGCTGACTGGGCAGACGGGCCAAAGTTAATCTAAGGTAGGGCCAAGGCCAAAGTTGATTGCTGCCATCTTAAAACTCAAATCTAAAATACTTTCCAGCACATATCAAACTCAAGGCCCGTGGGCCAAATCTGGTCCTCATTACCATTTTATTCAGCCCCAAAGATAATACTTTAAATGTGAAATATTATTTCATATTTTGTGCATTCTTCCCGACAGTTGGCCGACTTCCAAGGCAAGAAAATTAAGTTTGAAATTTTCAGTAATCTTTGATCTTGGTGTGAAAAGAGCAACGCTATTTAACTTTTTATAAGTTCTTTTCAAGTCAAATAATTGGATTTTTAGTGAGGGTTTTTTTAAACCTGATTTGCTGGATTGTGATAAAATGTATCACTAAGATATAATAAATCAAAAAGTGGTGGACAGAAAATAAGCTGTAAGAAAATAACACTACGAAAATTTACGAAATTTTTCTTTAGCAGGTTGAGCATGTTCTAAGTCCTACATAAAACACAATTTGCAAAATAAAATTAGTATTTCTATACAAATAACTAGTTACAAAATATTTCTTTAATAAATATGGACAGAAATTGGCCCATGGCTAAGATCAAGTTTTGGATTTTGGCCCACTTGTGTTACTGAGCTTGACAACCCTGCTTTATAGTGATTCAAGTGAATACTATTTTAAATCAATTTACAAAAAAATCTGCGATTATTTGTGAATTTGAAACTGATTGTATTGTAAATGTTTAGAAAAAGGTGAACTACAACATTTTTGAGACTGGATATGTTTCAAGGGAACAGCAAACCTAATTTAGTCTTGGCCTTGCTCAGATTAGCTGTTAGCTCCTCAGTTCAATCAGAATCAAAACTTTTAGAGATAATAATACAAATTTGGTTTTGTTCTTCTTTTTCAACTTGTTTGTCCTCATTTTTATGTCTTTCTGCTCCTTTTATCTACTTTTCTGCTCCATTCAGCTTTAATCTGAAACTTGTTATCTTTTTTGGCAACTTTTCTGCTAATTTCCTAAACATTAAACATTATTATTATTGATATATTTTAGCAGTAGAGCTGAGCTCACTCCTGACCATAACTTCCAGTTAATAATCCTTTCAAAATAAACTATGATAGCAGAAAAACGCTGAGGATTCTCTAAGTTTTTCCAGTTTTTATTCTGTTGTTTGTGGCGGTTGGAAAAATTTGTCAAATAGACTTTGAATAACTTGTATTCCTTAATTTTCACATGTTTAATAGATAACATGGAGGAAAATGCCCATATTTGGGCAGTAAAGATGAGCTTACCCGTGACCATAGTTTCCACTTTAAAATCCTTTCAAAATAAGATGCAACAGCAGAAACAAACTCCATTATCAATTCGTTTTTGTCAGCTAGTCTCTTTTATTCCCACTCTCTCACATAAATATGATAAATCAGGTCTACAGAGTGGTCGACAAAGAAATAAATTCAAAGCAAAAACGTTTTCTTCATCCACCATTTTTTTTCTTTTAATGTAGCTCAAACACCTTGAATGTTGTGCTCAAACATAGTTTTGGTTTGATAAATGCAGCATACTTTTCTGACGCTAAACCACCACAGCTGTAAAACATGTCACACAACCCAAAACTGATTGCACAGATGTTCCTTTTAGCTCCTCGACTGTAATCCAGCTGCTTTCAGCTCAAAAGAAAGAAAGAAAGAAACTATAGCTGAGCAGTGATATTGTTTAATCGGCGGTGTCCTGTGTTTAGCCAAGTGTGTCAGACATTATTTAAAGAGGGAGCACACCGAAGCCCAACTGTGGGACAGAAACCACGTGGGCTTGAGCTAACACCTCAGAGAATTAGCATGAGAATAGTCCCTTCTCCTGCTCTTGTGCCACAAGTTCAAACGCACACGCTGGCACAGACACAAAGAGGTTACCCACACATGCACGCACGCGTGTTGGCCAAAATGCACACAAAAGAAAAACACAGCAGAGAGAGTAAACACACGCCCATATCTTCCTGTTCACGCAGAAGAAAAGAAACAAGCAACAAACAAGAGGAACGGTTCAGCTGGAATTTCTGACGCCAGCATTCGAAACGACTGATGCTCACGCAGATTACTCTGCGCTGTTCGGGCCACGTGACCAAAACCTGCACAACATTTTTAAAATTTTTTTTTATTTTCTTTAAGCGGTTCATGAAACGCAACGCCGAGCCCTTCTGGTTCACACCTCGTCGAAACAAAACAAACAGTTGCCGTCTTTCAGGACACATGAGGTGAGGTGTTGGTGCACACTCAGCTCAATCCTGCAACAACTCCCTTTTGGCCCAGATTTGATTAAGCTGACTGTTGCTGCTGCGGTCCAACATACTTTTCTTTATACAATACGTTATCCGCACTGAATCATTTATTTTAGCCTAAATGGGTCTAAACTACTGTAGTTCAGTATCAACTACAACTCATAAAAACAAGTTTTTTGGGCCATAAGTATAATCTTATTGGAGAATTCTATCCTGAGCATACCAGTACAACTACTAGTTTGTTGCAACGTAATAGTGAAAAGTAAACATCAGGATCATTTACAGCCAGTAAAGCACTAACAATAAAAGCAGTAACAGTTTGTAATTAAAGGCTAAACATTCCTTGAAGGAACGCATATTGCCCACCCGCCTTTACCCCCGGGTTGCACACTAAGATCTTGTCATGTTGAGAAAAGATGAAGTTGCAGCTGCTTTGTTCAAACCGTAAAAGTAACACAAACTATCAGGAGTTGTTATGCTTGGATTATATGTTGCAAGTTACTCTCAACTACTAACAGCTGAAATTGTAGCTCAATTAATGCCAAATTGACTGGGTTATAGCCTTGTTTGTGCTACCTAGCATGGATTAGCTGTAGCAGCCATTTTGAATTGTCTTGACTCCAAATTTAAAATACTTGTAGCTGGATGTTCAAAGAGTAATTACTGAAGGTTTCATTAAAATTGAGCAAGTGGTTCATGAGATATTTTGTTAACAGACACATAAACAAGCTTTTGCCTTTACCTATATGCATTGTTGTTTCCAATATGAATATTTTAAGTATATTTATATGAGCTTAATTATACTGTCCCATAATGGTTACACAATGATCTGTGCATCTTAAGTGCAGCAAAATAATAATAAAAAAGGTCTAAATTGATTCTTGTTTTATTCACATGAATACGGTGTACAAATAAAACCTAAAATAAACACATTTGCACACTTCATCTGGTCTGTGTGACGTGTCACTCCATAACATCTCATTTAATCCTGGTTCCTTTTTTTGTTTTCTTCAAGCCATAAGTACCTCATATATCTTCACAAATAACCATATTTTTTTGCAACGCCACCAAAGGGTATCCCACTAATCTCCAGATTTCGGGCCATAAATTGTTCGGTGTCTCCGACCTTGTGGTCAACGTGTGGAAAAGGAAATGCTATTTTTGGCCTGGTCTCAAACAAACAAATCTGGGAGATTTAAGAACGGGGGCGGTCGGTTCACAGGGAAGCTTTCGTGGAGGAAACTTTGCCACGGAAAATGCGCTGTAAGTGCGCCCTCTAGTGGCTTTAAAGCTTTCCAACAGAGGAAACAAAAAACCTCAACTTGAGTGAGTTTTCTTTTTTTTTTCCTGAACTTTAAAGGAACTCAAATCTTCCAAAAGCTGGTTACTATTATTTTTTTTTAACAATAAATGATTTATACACTTTAGAAGTACAGATAAATTCAAATGAAGTTACAAGGAGGTAGAAAGTGGGGCGTTAGAATGACTTTGAGAGGCGTGTGTGGGTGAAACCAGGACTTCACTGACCTGTATTTACCAGTTCTGACTTGAACACCTTTCATCCCACAAAACTGGGCTCCTCCTACATCATTTACCAGATCATCCCCGATCATCAGAGCCTGAAAATGAGGAACAGGAACACGGAGAACATTAAATGGGAGTGCAACATTTAGCATGCCTCCTCCACTGGTTGCACAACGCCGCACCGACCTGCTAACGCCGACATGTGCTGCAGCTGCGATGTTGAATTACATTCATATCAAGTCAAACCCAGTAATTATCTGTCTGTGCAGGTTCTGCTTTTGCACATGCACTTATGATTCTTTTAATATGTACATTACATTTGTTTGGTGATAAAACAACCTTTATTTTTTTTCTAAAAAAGTAGGCAGTAAATCAGATTGGAGTTCAGTATCAACAGGGTGTGTGTGTCATATAAATTCTCATATTGTGAATGAAATGTCCATTCCAGTGAGATACAGTAGAATTTCACGACTTCTTTAAAAAAAAAAAAACGGAATGAAGAAAATGATGGTGGCTCAGTACGGGCGAGGCGAGGTTTGACGGGAGTGAAACAGCCAGGAATTTCAACCCACAGAGAAAAAAATGTCAGGAGAAGATCGGATATCGTTACATCAAATGATAGCCACTGATTGGAATGAAGCTTAGACTGAGATAAGTTAGACGTTTTTTAGTGCCAGGTTTAAAAACACTGGGGTCCACTGACCGGGGACAGATGCCACACACATGTTCAGATATCTGCTGAATGAAGCCACAGATCATAGAGGCTGAGCTAAACTTTACGTTTGTGTCCAGCAAATGCTTTAGTTTAACCTTCTTTCAACCAAAGTGCTCTAACAGATTTGTATCATTTGTCTTATAACCCTTACAACTTTCCTTTGTAGTAGTGCTGGGCGGTATACCGTTTTGTACCGAATACYGGTTTTTATTTTTGTTTTGATATGAGTTTTTTGAATACCGGACATTCCGGTTTAAATAGCGGAACGTTTCGTCGCGCCCGCCAGTGAACTGTTGTTTCCCGGGGGACATTTTTCCTTGCTGCACCGCTATGTGCGTTAGCATGCTAATGTTTGGAGCAGCTAGTTGCAGCCGCGGGTGGCGATTCCGCTGCTTATATTGACTGACGTTTAAAAAAACATCCTGTTTTTGCCGTCGCTGAATGTAGTAAACACCTCTTCAGTGACGTGCACAGTTAGATTTAACACGGTTAGTTAATATGGAGACGTTATGCTGATGGAGACTTAACGTGCTTCTATTGTGAAAAGCCTGCAGGAAGTAGTTCGTAGTGGAGTTGGAATTGACTGGTGTGCAAGGTGAGTCGTGCTGATAAGCTTTAATAAATAACATAAAACAATAAACCCGATCATAATCTTTTCTTAACCCTCCTCCTTCACGACTGGACCAAAATACATGACTACTGTCTCCAACCACCAGTCAGAGAAGAACAGACACAGAGGAGGGAAACAGTGACACAGACAGAGGTACAGTAAAAGAAAAAGCCTCAATAAGCAGGGTTTGTACATTTTATTATCAGCCGAGCTGTGATGAAAAGAAAAATACCGTCAAATACCGTGAAACTGGTGAAAATGTTGAAAATACTGTGATATAAAATTTTGATCATATCGCCCAGCTCTACTTTATGGTTTACCTTTTTTTCTGCATGCCCATCATGCTGGGAAATCCCTTCATATAATGTCTGGCTTTCTCCTTTTTAAATAAAAGGCTGGGAGTCCTGATGACATCATTCTTGACCGATGAAAATCACATCTTCAAAACGGCATTCATATAAATATAATTAGCTTGCCAACGAGGTGATAAACCACCAAATTTCAACAAATTACATATCATTTTGAAGCTCTGGAGATGGAGAACTTGACAATAATGATGACTCGGTACTAAAAAATGACTCATTGTCACTCATTTCGTCTGCAAATGTGAACAACGATCAGAAATGCTGCCATTTTTTCTGGACCAAAGCTTATTTGAAATAAACTGAGGCAAAGTGGAAAATGGTTCTGCGGTCAGAGACAAATTGATTTTCTTTTTAATTAATGGAAATCAAAGACATACTGTTCTCAGAACAAAGTTCAAAATCCTGCCTCTCTGACGGTATAGGGGTGCATTTGTGTCTAAGGCATTGCTAGCGTACGCATCTAAAAAGGTACCATCAATGCAGCAAACATGAGACAAGAATGGGAAAAAAACATCAGTTTGTTGATGTTTTCTATACGACAGGTTTATTGGTAACATCCCTGCTTTACTTTAGACTAAGTGACCAAAAAACAGACATAAATCCACATAATCTATCTGCAAACTGATGCATTTTAACTTGGAAAAAAAATAAATCAAGAAATGAATCATCATCACTGCTCTGTGCCAAATACTGACTAAACCACAGCATCTTTCATTATCACATACCTCATCTGGTTTAAGCCCCATGTCATTCAGAACACTCTGGAAGAAAGTCGGGGATGGCTTGCCGATTACTTCAGCCTTTAAATCACAAGCATACTAAAGAAAAAAAAAAAAAGAAAAAATAAGTTTATACAGAGCAGAAGTTTTTTCTTCTCCACCAAATATCAGTGCAAATAATGCATCTACCTCAAGAGCCTTCATGTAAACACCGACGTCTAATTTCAGCCCATCTGTCTCCTTATAATACCTCCTAAAACAGAAAAATAAAGTTAAAATCTTGGTAAATATGTTTTTTTTTAGGTTATTTGGCAATCAAATAATACCCTTGTCCAAGAGCGAACAGCACTGGCTTCTCCAGGCCTATAAGGACTCTAAAAGCCTCGTTCAAGTTCTGGTAGGAGAAATTTTCAGCTGCGTCTCCGATGATCACGCAGTTTGGGTTGGACTTGTCGACACCGTCAAACTCTGGAAGAAGACCTGAAAAACAACAACGCAAAAAGAGTATTTTCACAATTAAAAGAAATCTGGCATCCGCCTGCTTAATTTGTCTACTTTTGTCACAAATTTGCAGTTCTTTTCTTTCTTTTTTTTCAACAAAATTAATAATTCACTTACTGTAGTTTTATTTGGTTAGAAAATGGCTACAATTCAACTGTAACAATTTTTGATATTTTGTCAAATGAAACCATATATTTTATTGTCCTGATGCATCTCAGTAATCCAGGTAAAAAATCAAAAGGAAAAAAATTGTATAGGTCTTCTGGACGGGTTCTTCTTTAATGAAACGTTTCGTCTCTCCTCCAAGAGACTTCTTCAGTCTGAGAGTTTCAGGCAAAATTCAGGCTTTTAAGCACTGCCTCCAGGTGTGTGATACTCACTCACATCACATGGCTATTGTTGACACCTAATTAACACCTATTGTTAACGGGGGGTGGAGTGAACCTGTTAACAATAGGTGT
>NW_013952441.1:932738-934142 GCF_001266775.1 Austrofundulus limnaeus | reverse complement strand
CCTCCAGGTGACTGCAGTCACCTGGAGGCAGTGCTTAAAAGCCTGAATTTTGCCTGAAACTCTCAGACTGAAGAAGTCTCTTGGAGGAGAGACAAAACGTTTCATTTGAGAAGAACCCGTCCAGAAGACCTATACATTTTTTTTCTTTTTCATATATTTTATTCACAATGAAGCATCTTAAACAAATCAGATGTTTACACAAAAAAAAAAAACTTGTTTCGTTTTTGTTTTTTTAATTTGGGATAAGGGATCCTTCTGGATCTTCTGGATAAAAAAAAAAAAAAAAAAAAAAAAACCTCTGAGGGGTTCTTCGTGAAGCATTACCGTCATGGACCAGCAGGTGGGGACGTAGACCTCTCTCCCTGAGAACAGCAATGGCTGCAGGCGCAGGAGGGAAGACCTCAGACACAGAAATGTCAAAACCCAGCCTCCTGAGTTTGGCTACAAACTTCTCTCTGGTCGCCTGCGTCTCATTGGTGCAGAAGCGCAGCTGCAGATCGGAAGCTTTCAGCCTAAAATAAAAAGTTACATTTACATTCAGAACCTGTGCATTCACAAGCGTTCTCAAATCCCTAAAAAAAGGGACTAAACTTGCAGATTTTAAAAGAACAAAAATGTCGCCGGCTTCCCCCCCACCTATTCACAGCTTCCACCGAGGCAGAAATGGCAACTCCGTCGCCTTCTCCGCTGTCATACAAAACTCCACACAAGTCTAAAATGACACCTTTCAAACTCTTTGCACAGCCTGGCCAGCCCGTGTCAGCCATGGTGGGGGGAAAATACCTAATGCGCATGCGCGCAACTGCACTCTCCTGATATGTATAGAGTCACGAGCGTGCCCTAAAAATAAATACAGGGAAAATATGTAAAAAATGAGCAATACATATTTAAATTATTGAAAAAAAAAACTAAGTGGACATACAAAGAAATAAAAATGTGAMTATGTAAAATGAAAYACAGTCAGACAACTTWTTGGTCCATCTCAGGGTGKCAAAACTAAATGATTGCATGATGATATTTTGGGTATGACAGCCTTTCACAGACATAACTTAATCACAGTTATCAGCTCATGAAGTTAGCAACCTATAAACAGAGGTTTATAGTAAGTACATTTACTTTGTTACAGCAGTTAAGTAATTTTTTGAGGATTTGTAATTTTACCAATTTTTTTTTAAATCATGACTTTTACTTTTACTTAGCTACTTTTACGGCCTAAAAATTATACTTTTACTTATTTACTTTAAACTTAACACCTAGTTACTTGTTATAAATTAAATCTGTCTGAACTCATCATGAAAGGAGTTGTTTATGTGCTCTAAAATAAGTTGAATTTACTCAATTAAATCATATCAACTATTTTCACTAAACTTAGTAGAGTAAATTTGAGGCAATATACATATGTTA
>NW_013952441.1:930201-931615 GCF_001266775.1 Austrofundulus limnaeus | reverse complement strand
GTGTATTTATGAATAAATCTTTTTTGAAGAATTTTTTAATTCGTTTGTTTTATTTGTTTGGTTTTGGGAGTTTTCTTCATTTTGTGTATTTAACGGAATTATTTATGTGGCACTGTTATGTTTCCATACACCTACGTGTAGTTTAATTCATTTGGCTCCTGGGACGTTTTAGACGAAGTTATATAACACCTAAAATATTCTTACACACAACAGACACATAAGAAAATAAATAAAAAGACACTTGATGGACCAAAATGAGACGYGACCATCCCTTTTATTATTTTAGAGACCACCACTGATCCTGCTTGTTGAAAAGCGGGCTGTTTAATCAGCTTGTTGTAATCTTACGAAAGATTGCAGTATGGGAGGYGTGGCCTGTGACGTCAGCACGTGACGTATGAAAGCGCCAACACCAGCACGCTGAGCTGAGCATCCTCAGTAATCCGACTCCTTTCGAATTCCCGTCGCACGTCAAAGTTGCTGCTAAACTGAGACCGACATCACTCCATAAGATTCAGAGTCACGCTTCACCTTATCCTGGTACTGTTTGGACCCTCTTTATTTATTATTTTATGTTTTAGGTGACGTGCAAATTGATATTTTAGTGAGTGAGTTCAGTGGAAAATAACTGACAATTAGCTAGCTAGCTTTAAGGAGGCTAAAGCCGGTGATGTGCGAAATTCAGTTCTTCATCTTTCCAGACTTATTCCTCTTTGGATGAGAAACAACATGCTTTTTTAATCCGTGGTTATCATATTTATTAGTTGTGTTGCGCTGCTTTAGCTCCTATTAACAGAGTTAGACGTATTCTGTTCAGATTCAGAGTTACATAATGTCACGCTGTTCTGTAGTTACCTCTGCAGACACCTAGAAATCCTTATTTAGCCTGGCACTGAGGTCAGTGGGTGTGTGGTTGGAGGCAGCTCCTCAGCAGCCTATCATCTATCAAGTTTGGTGGGATGAGTCTTTGGATCAGGTCCACCTTTTTGTTGTTTTAGTAAGTAATCAATAATCCTTACTAGCTAACTTACTGTACGTGTTCTCAGTAAGTATTGGTTGTTTCTTTTTAATACGTGTTTTAAAGACAATTAACGTTGTAATATTTCCAGATGAACTGACTCGTCAGCTGTGCAGGACTATCATGTTATTGCTGATGAACACAATATCTGGGTGAACTGGTTTTAAACTTAATCCCAAGATTACTGGTGAGAAACCAGATCAGACTGAATAATGATGTCTGTCTGTTAGGGGTTGGGCCTAATCGTATCGTGTTCAATTAATCGCCAGAAAAACATTAATCGATTGCTTTAAGGCTGCAATGATTAATCGACGACTAATCGATTATTAAAATAATCGATTAATCGTTTTCATTTTTTTTGTTCTTTACTAGGGTTGGGCGATATTGGCAAAAAAA
>NW_013952441.1:921000-929230 GCF_001266775.1 Austrofundulus limnaeus | reverse complement strand
CCTCTCCACTTCAAATAATAATAATAATAATAATGGATTAGTCTTATATAGCGCTTTTCGAGACCCTCAAAGACGCTTTACAATTTTGTTTTGTAATGTTTTGTAATTCATGTATCTATTAACACCCTTTAAAATTAGATGTTTAGCCTGAAGTCTGTAATTTTGACACAATTTAGAACAGATTTTTATGAAGAGCAAATCTTTCCCACTGAATYGGTCATGTGACTAGAACATAAGGGTGTCCAAGGACTCCAGGGGATTAATCGTCAAATTAATCGTTATCGGCTAAATACCCAAATTGATTTTTTTTGCCAATATTGCCCAACTCTACTGTCGGTACCTTTTCTCAGTACRAAATAAAACTGTATGTTTAAAGGAGTGCCGTGTTTAATTTGGTCTGTGTCCAAAAAGAAAAGCCTGGAATGTCACAGCTGAGTTGCGTGGGTTACAAACCCTTTGTTAACTTAAAAGCTCCTCCTTTGTGTTGAATAAAGGGAAGCGTGGTTCAGCAGACCTGTTGGGCCTACGTGCTGGGAACTCAGATGACAGTACACGTTAGACTCCAGAGCTGCAGTGAGGTTTTTGATTACAGTTCATGCAGATTTAAGAGAAAAAWCAAGAATAGCAAGTTTTTTTTCTAGTGCCGCCCTTTTTGTGAATCACTTGTTTTTCCAGTCCTTCCTTCATTTGCAAAGATCAAATCCACATTTATTGTTTTGGCAATTAAACTCTAAAGTACTTAGCAGGGTGTGTTTTTATACCTCCAGTTTCCATTGGCAGTAAAGTACATGTGATACACTAGTGTTTGCAAATTATTTAAGTCTTATATTTAATTAAACATGGGGCAAAGACAACATATCAGGTGTTTTTACAGTGTTTTGTGTTGTTTRCTAAGTTTGCAATGCTTGATTTTTCTCAATCTCACAAAAAATAGACTTGAAAAAGTTGTGCAAATTTAGGAAAAAGTACACAAAACCATATCTCCAGCTAATGACTTGTACGTTATAACAGAGCAGTGGTGTTATCTTTATTTACAAAACACAAAACCGGAAAGCTGTATCAACACCTAACTTTGAGTGAAATTCCTAACTTCCTTTTGAGCGCAAACAAAATGACAGATTTCGTTCGCTAACTTTTTTATCTGATGTTGCAGATCTCATTTTAAATGTRTTTTAAAATTTGTATGTRGAAAATGTTCAWAAATAATWKTTGTTTTCAACCACGCAGCAGTGTAAAGCACAAAGTATGAAGGGAACGATTCTTCTGCTCAGCCGCAGCCTGAGCCGCGCGGCTCCTGTTCTCCGACGGAGCATCCACTCCGGTGCYCGTCCGGCCTCCGCCATCGCCTCCAAGCTGAGGACAGAACGTCCGCTCACCTCAGAGGAGATTTACGCCCGCGAGGACAAGTATGGAGCTCACAACTACCATCCCCTGCCTGTGGCCTTGGAGCGAGGGACGGGTGAGTTCATGCTGTAAACTGGTGAAAAGTCAAAGCTGAGACTTTACAATCATTTTTCTTTTTTTATATATAATTGTCAGGCATCTATGTGTGGGAYGTTGAAGGGAACCGATATTACGACTTCCTCAGTGCCTACAGTGCAGTAAACCAGGGACACTGCCACCCTAAGATTGTTGCTGCGCTCACTGCGCAGGCTTCTAAACTCACCCTGACCTCCAGAGCGTTCTACAACGACGTGCTGGGCGCTTACGAAGAGTACATCACCAGCTTGTTTGGATATGACAAAGTATTACCAATGAATACAGGTAAATCTAAATGGGCATGTTGTCCTGTTTTTTAAATTTCCCATATATTTTTGCAGTCTACTTTTTAGGGGTGTAAGAAAATATCGATATCTGAAATATCGCAATATTTCATTTCCCGATACTGTATCAATGTTCTAAAGCCCTGTATCGATTTTTATTAAGGTTTAAAATGTCAACTTTCCTGCCAGCYGTTCATTTTTATGTTGTAGTTCAGCCTCTGACCACTAGTTGGCAGCAGTGAGCCATACATTTGGCTCCTCTACCTCTTGAGCACCAGAGAGTAAGGGTAGCATTAGCGCTGTGAGTAAACGTTAGCTTTATGCTGCGATAGCTGAAGCTGAGCAGAAAAGACCGACACCCTCTGCTTTCTAAGCTGAGGTAAGGTTACGAACATTTACTTACTTTTCAGAGTGTCTGTATTTTAAGCCAAATTAAGTGTTTTGTGCGCTCTTTTTTTCCAACTGTAGTCACGTTACGGAAGGCAGGCAGGCATGCGTATATAGCGCATGCGTCTCTAGCACCTTGAGCGAGCTCGGCACGCCCCCGTGACATAAAACTCTGTCTGTTTCTCTCAATGTCCGGCTGATGATCGCATCCAAGTCCATATACCTTAACTTTATCCTGCTGTGTTCGCTTCAAAAACGGTTTAACTGCGTTGTTAAGCTTCTCCATTTATTTACTGTTTATTTTCGGGACCTGCCCTGCTGTTCGACCCACAGTTCTGCAAATCAGGTTCTGGATGCAGGTCAGCTGATCCCAGAAACTCTGTGCAGCAGCTTCATATCATCTGTTTACTGAACTTTATGACAACATAAACGCTATTGTTAAGTGTTGGGTGACCATATTGTAAATTAATATTAAAAACTAAAAGGTGCAAAAAATATATTTTCAAACTATTTATTGTCAAATTTAGTCTAATTATTGAAAACATGGATAAAATATGAAACAAATAAAAAAAATACATACAAAGCAGAACACAGCTAAATGTATCAAAACTATGTCTATGTGATATTAGAATTTTCTGAGACAATGAATTTTGGTTTTTCTTTTTTTTTTTACTTCCCCCCAGTAAGTGGTTTTTATTTAATAGAATTTTTGGACAAATATATCGCAATATATTGCCTTGCTTACAGTATCGCAATATATCGGGATATATCGTATCGTGACCCCTCTGTCATGATATGTATCGTATCACCAAATTCTTGCCAATACACAGCCCTACTACTTTTGCACATTTTATGCAACTTTAACAATTCAAATATCAAAACATTCACCTATTCAGGAAATGTGCGCTAATATTGTTTTTGTGTTTGGTAATTTTTACTTTTTGTTTAAATATTTACCTTTTATGTCCAAATATTTTACCGTTGAACTACATTGAGATCTCTTTAATTCTTTCAAACACGGTTTACTTCAAAATCTGTTACAGCAGATTTTTTATTTTTGTACCCTTCTTGCTTATTATTTACATTATTTAACCAGGCAAATCCCTTTTGAGATCACAGATCTCTTTTGCAAGGGCGGCCTKGGCCTGAAGGCAACGTGTTTTACTTATTTGTGCTGTGGGGGAAACTGGAGTACCCGGAGAAAACCCACACAAGCACGAGGGGAACATGCAAACTCCACCCTGGTCCGAACCGGGGATTGAACCCAGGACCTTCTTGCTGTGAGGCGACTGTGCTAACCACTGAGCTGTCGTGCTTCTCTTGCTTACTTTCACGTTCTAGCCAGACTCTTGCTAATTTTAGCTATTAGCTAGCCTTTAGCTACTTTTAATTTTTGTCTCCCAACTAGTGTTCTGCTTTTGTTTAGCTTTAACAATCAGTTTCAGCTTTTCCAGAAAACCTTCTGCAGTCATTCACGCTGCGTTTTCACAACAAATGCTTTTTCTCAAGTTAAGATTTGCTTTTTTATTACAATTTAGGGGTTGAAGCTGGCGAGACTGCCTGTAAGCTTGCAAGAAAGTGGGCCTACAACGTAAAGGGAGTTCCAAAAAATCAGGCTAAAATCATTTTTGCAGGTAAGTCACGAGCTGGACACATGAGTGGAAGAAAAAAAAAATTTTTTTTCAGTAAAGTAAAAGTAAATTTTGAAACATGCTACTCTGTTGACATCATTTACATATTTCTACATTGAGACAAATTCTATCAAAGAAGGCAATAACTTCAGTACTGTTTGATTTACCTTTTTTTTAAATTCAGTTGTTTAAAGTTTATTGAAAACCTGAGAAACGTCTCATCTTGTTTTTCAGAGGGGAACTTCTGGGGCCGCACCATGGCGGCCATTTCCAGCTCGACTGACCCCAGCAGCTATGAGGGTTTTGGTCCCTTCATGCCCGGCTTCGAGCTCATCCCTTACAACGACATTCCTGCACTGGAGGTACAMGTTTCTTATTACTAAAGTTAATCAATATAGAAATGAAAGACAGCACAGTGAAAAGGTATTTGAAAGTTTAAAGCTGAAAATATGAACTTTGATCCATGCTAGCTGTCAGAGGGATTTTTAATAAGTTGTTCACTGGATGCTTAATTATTGTACACATCTGCTAAAAGCCTACTACCTTTGTGGGGGTTTTTGTTTGTTTTTGTTTTATAAGTACTTTTTAGCTTTATATTATGTTCAGTTACAGTAAGTTTTGTAGAGCTAAAATTTTATTTTTTATCAGATTTTCTTAAAAACTACAGATAAAAAAAGCATCCCTCCCTCCCTCTTTTTTTTTTTTTTAATTCCTAGAAAGCCCTTCAAGACCCAAATGTTGCAGCCTTCATGGTGGAGCCCATCCAGGGAGAAGCTGGTGTTGTGGTTCCTGACCCGGGCTACCTGACTAAAGTCAGGGAACTTTGCACAAAATCCAATGTGAGTAAAGCAGACAGGAACCATCCCAGGTGACTCAGCTGGTGTTAGTGTGAGGAATAACACCAGAAGAAACATGTTGATATTAAAATGCTAAAAAAAATGTAGTTTAAAAGAGTATTGCAAAAAGTATGAGGTACATGAGATAACAAWATGCTAATCAGGCTACACTGCTTCTTTCCCAGAGTAAATAAATAAAAGTTATGTAAAATGCCCAACTGTCACCCAGACAGTTTGTACTGAGCAGGTTTCAGTTCTTGCAGAGCATTCTTTCCCAAATGTGGGAACCGTGACGGCTGCATATCTTGTTGCAGAACTGATAAAAAAGTTACAAGATCAGGGCTGCAGAACGTTACTGTTACAGCTCAGCTGGTTGGAATGTAACCATGTAGGTTTGTGTCAGCGCACACTATGAATAAATCTTTTCATGTTTAAAAAACTTAGTTTGGAATGGCTGCTGTCACATTTAAACTATAAACTGCTTTCCAGTTTTTAATAGCTGCAGCTTTGCAAAATCTATTTAAATTGGTTATAAAACAAATGGAGCATCAGGTCAACCAAGCTGTTTTTTGCAGCCACAGACACACAGTGCCTTTAAAATAAAAAATAAAAAAAATAAAAATTTCATTAAACCTGGTGTCAGGCTGTTGCCAGATTCTTGTTCAGTGATTTCTTGGCTTTTGTGTAAATTACCCTGAAATGGCTTTTAGCACTTAATAAATAAAGCGCTAACGTGGTGTTGACTAATAATCTTGATAAGTGTGATATTTTCTGGGTTTCTTACCACTCCGCTCTGTGGTCTGTCCAGGTGTTGTGGATTGCTGATGAGGTGCAGACGGGCCTGGCGCGGACCGGCCGCCGGCTGGCTGTGGACCACGAGGGAGTTCGCCCGGATGTGGTGATGCTGGGCAAAGCTCTCTCAGGAGGAACTTATCCTGTGAGTCTTTAACTCACATTTTGATTTTATACAACAGAAGCTGTCCAGCATTATTAAACATCAGGGTTTAAGCTGGTTGAAGTTACATTTGTTTGAATTCCTCCGCCTCCTCCAGGTGTCTGCTGTGCTGTGTGACGATGAGATAATGCTGACCATCAAGCCCGGGGAGCACGGCTCCACGTATGGAGGAAACCCCGTGGCTTGCCATGTTGCTATTGCTTCATTGGAGGTTAGTGTTGAAGCGCAGTTTGTTTATTACCATTTTAATCTTTTTTTGTCATCAAAACACTAGAGAGGTTGTTTAGACTTTGTATTAAGAATCCTCCAGAAAAGTTTCGGCTGATTTGCAGGTCAGCTCTGACGCTCAAACACTGAAGATTTGAACCTGTAAAAAGAAAATCTGATTAATGTTTGAGACACTTTCCTCATCATTAAGGTGTATTTTTTTTAACTTGTTTTCATTTGTAGGTGATGGAGGAGGAGAAGCTTGCAGAAAATGCTCAAAGGATGGGAAATTTGTTGCGAGCTGAGCTGAATAAGCTGCCCAAAGACATCGTGACAACGGTCAGAGGGAAAGGCCTCCTCAACGCAGTCGTCATCAAGGAGACCAAAGGTGAAATACTGAGCTGTCTTTGCAACTGCATATTTTATTTAAACCATTTAATCTCATGATAAATTAAAATAAGGGTTTAAACAAAAATAAAATTTGTTGCAGTGGCAGGTTTTATACATTTTAACATTAACTGAATCAGAAAAGAGCAAAGAAAAAGACATGAAATAAAAAAAAAAAACATTAAAAAACAAACTGTTACATAATTTTTACTCTACCCCGTCCAGACTACGATGCCTGGAAGGTCTGCCTGCGCCTCCGTGACAACGGACTGCTTGCCAAGCCCACCCACGGCGACATCATCCGACTGGCCCCGCCCCTCATCATCAACGAGCACGAGCTGCGCGAGTGCATCGATATCATCCAGAGAACCATCATGTCCTTCTAAACAACAAATCACCAGCGCAATCAACTGACACCCCATCAACCCAAAGCTCGGCTCGTCACCAAACATTTTCATTGGCTTTTACTTTGTTTTCATTCGTAACTTAAAGGTGAATATTTTAAGAATTGGTTTTTAGTGAAAAGAAGGGTGTTTGAGTAGTGTTTACAGAGCGAATGTCTGTGATGATCTACTGAAAAGCTGCTGTTAGGACAAAGAGTTGCCTCAGGAAAGATTTAAGACTGGTTAAAGATTGTGTTTTTGGAGTGTTGAGTTTACCTTTTACATCATAATAGCTGATGTATTTGTTGTTTTTACATAAATGCTCAGTTTTCTTTTTCAAGAATTAGTATTGTAGCATGCAGGAAGGTAAAGAAAGCCCTCTGTAGGACTGTGAAGGAAGTGCACCTTCTCGCTGAAACTGAGATGTGATCTCTGGGTCTAGCGTGAGATAAATTTACAAATCTAGTTTACTGCAGATAGTTGGAAATGCTGCTGTCGGCTGACAATTTGTGGAACCAATATTGTTACACAAAAGATTGTAAAAAATTAATATATTTAATTTTGCACATAAATTTTGTCACTTTTGAAGAACTGCTAATTTATGTCTTAAAGGACCACCTTTTATTACCTGTCGCTGTAATTCAAAATGTTGTGCTGTATGTAGTATCTACTGGAAAAAGACAAAAACTAAAATCTTTGAGCCTGAATCTGAGTAATTTGCGATATTTAAAAGAGACGAAGCTGTTTGAAGAGCACACTGCTGGCTTTGATTGAAGTCTGCTGTATGTACAGTATGTATGTAAAAGATTGTATTTTAAGAAAAACATCTGACATTGTTACAAAACCTAGTATTCTTCAAATAAATGATCCCAGTGTCCCACCGTTTGACTTATTATTCTGAGTCACAAACCAAAGTAATGTGGTGTTCAAGAGAGTCAGAGGTGTACAGTGATTAAGTACATTTACTTCGTTACAGTATGTTTTTAATCACAACTTTTACATTTTCAATAGGTTCAAAACATAAAAATGATACTTCTTTAATATTTAACGTCACCTTAAACGCTACTAATATAAATATGACTGGAACTCATGAAACGTCATTCATGCACTCTAAAAAAATAAAAGTATTGAATTATTGATTGAAACAGTTGAGTTATGTCAACTGGTTCTACTAAACCAAGTTTATTGGAACCAGTTGACAACTTGGTAAGGTAAATTCAATATTTAATTTCTTAGCGTGTGTGTGTAAAAGTACTTTTACAATTATTGTGGGAAGTTTTATGACTTTTACTCTGAGGTGGGTAGAGTACCCAAATATTTATTCATGTAAGCGTAGCACTACTTCAACATATTTTTTACTCAAGTGAAAGTAAAAAGTAGCCATCCAAGAAATGGCTTGAGTAAGAGTAAAAAAGTATTTGGTAAAAAAGGCTAAGTACTGAATACTTGACTAGACATCAATCATTTAGTATTTTAAAATTGCATCATCAGATGGACCAAAAATATAAAGCTATGAGGGAAATTTTGGTGTTTTATAATCAAAATGAAAATAATTCATATAAATAACATAATTACAAAATATTAAATTCAGGCAAAAGAAACATTTTTCCAAATTAGTTTGTTTCAATATAAAAGTTATGAAACTTAAAAAAAAAACTGCCATTGTTTGTGTGTCTAGTGA
>NW_013952441.1:918825-920565 GCF_001266775.1 Austrofundulus limnaeus | reverse complement strand
AAACAGCCTCAAATGTCTGGTATTTAACATCTAAACTGACGTTTGTGTTTCTATTTAAGTGTGGTTAACAATTAAGAAGTTAAAAGCTTGTTATTGTTGGTCCCAAAACCTTTTATAGGAAATTAATCGTTCATAATCAGGTGTACTCTAGTTAAATTTGTACGATTTGTAAAATAAACGGTCACATGTTATGGTTCAAATCAACATTCATTGACTGAAAGTTACTTTTTGTGTCCATTCATTTTTACACTAAAGCAGAGGTGTTCAAAGTGGGGCCCACGGGCCAAATTTGGCCCGCCAAGCCATTTGATTTGGCCCACTAGCAGCTGTCCTGGTTACTAGATTGTAATCTCCTGTCTTATGTAGAAATACTATATTTACACTTAGTCTTTTAAACCATTGGTCCAACTATAGGTACAAGAAGCTGTAGTCAGATGGTCTTAAAATACAACTTTACTGGAAGTATTTGCATTTCATGTATTGTATTATTGAGTTTGGCACACCACCCTCAGATTGATTTTAATTTTGTCCTTTTCAAGGAAAATGGTTTTTAATCTCGGCCCTCTCAGRGAAAATGTTTGGGCACTCCTGCACTAAAGAAATGTTTATCCAAAATAAAAGAGATCCTTGCTAATTAAATTACTCTCATAACCTTGTTATAAGAAGTGTAAGTATAAACCCTTTCAAGATTGTCCAGAAATCTTAYTCAAGTCAGCGTAGTAATTCTTCATAATTATTTACTCAAGTAACAGTAAAAAGTACAGCATAGTAAAAATACTCCTAAAACATATCCAAGTAAATGTAACTAGCTACCACCCAACTCTGCTCTTACTTTACAACATTTATTATCAGTGAAATTCATTTTTACCAAAGTAATTTTCTGTTCAGATATTTTTACTTTCAAGTACTGTAGTACACCTTTGCAGGAAGTAAACACAGCTTCTCAAACATATGTGATTTAAATCTGAGAATGATCAGACTGTTTTCCTTGCTTCAGCTGGTGTTTCTGCAGTAACAGGTGTTGAGTTGTTTTTTATTAGAGACACTAGATGGCGCTGTGCTCTCATGAAATCTGTTCACTAAAAAAACTACATAAAAATACTAAAACATTGGAATTTAAAGCAGAGTATAAAAGCTGTGCGATTCAAACAAACTGGATTTGAAGGCTTTACTCCACATATRAACCTTCAGTTACAGACTCAAAACGTTTCATCCTGATAGTGCTGACCTCAGCATAATAAAACAGACTACACCCCACAGTAAACAGATATTAATACACGATGTGGCGCAACTTTAATATCTCACAACATGGTGTGCATTACTGTCTCAGTTATAGGTTTAACTAAGTTTGGAAAAATCCATTTACAAATAAAACTAATTACTGTTCTAACCTGCTAATTAGTGGATTGGTGTTTGTTGGTGCACAGCTTCTGAGAGTTTTTAGATTCAGTAAGCCCTGTGAGTCAGAGTGGTGCAAACATTTTACACTCTGACCTCCAAAGAAACACAAACATTACTTTAAAAAAATGAAGTTGTTATTTGATAACACAATTAGATACAGCGGGTAAAATAAGTATTGAACACGTCACCATTTTTCTCAGTAAATATATTACTAGAGGTGCTAATGACATGAAATTTTCACCAGACGTTGGTAACAACCCAAGTTGTATATACTGTATACACTCACCGGCCACTTTATTAGGTACACCACGCTAGTAACGGGTTGGACCCCCTTTTGCC
>NW_013952441.1:914821-917395 GCF_001266775.1 Austrofundulus limnaeus | reverse complement strand
CTTTGTATGTATGGATCACTTGGGTTGTTACCGACATCTGGTGAAAATTTCATGTCATTAGCACCTCTAGTAATATATTTACTGAGAAAAATGGTGACATGTTCAATACTTATTTTACCCGCTGTATATATATATACAGTATAGTGAAGCTCAACTGGAAAAGTTTCACCCTGGACCCTTGTAGTTAGGGACCAGCAAACTGTTGTTTTTATGGTCCTCTCACTGAGGTCCGTTATATGTCTCTCCCTCAAGGCCGGTATCAGTAAGGTGCTGCAGTGTTGACCGTCCCTCGTGTCTCCGAAGAGCTCTTTTATCACAACTTTAAAAGTTCCGGTTGCTTTTAACTTCTTTCTTTCTAGAGCTTTTAAACCTTTAATATTTTAACAAATGGTTTACATCTTTCCAAACTACACTTTCAGTTCAAATTTCCCCTTTCATTAAAATATTTAACATCCTTTGAAGATAATTCAGATCAAAGCAATGGTTCAGTTCCTGTCTTATGAGACTCATATTTAGAGTAAAATTGCAATTTGCAAATAAAGAAATACTGTTAAGCAGAGAATAATGTGTGCATTTATGGATCAATAAAATCCACTTTAATTAGTTTAATGCTGTCCATATTTTCTCTTTAWTTGCTTTGTATTGATTGACTTTATCGGAAAAGATGTGCATTCAGGAAATCTTAAATTAGTTGTAAAAATTCAATAATCGGCATAMATTTTCTTATTATTTTAACTGGGGGGAAAAACAGGAAGGAAGTTTTAGTTGCTGGACACTGGGTGGATTTATCAGACATCATGGAGCAATGTCTGAACAAACAACAAGGTTGGACCAATTTCTGGAGGTTCTGCTATCTCGTTATTTTTGTTCCATGACCAAAATATGACACTTCAAAATATTCTGAGGAAATTTTGGAGTTGCTCAATTACTGAAATACAGTACTGGCATCAACTTTCCCAATAAAGCCCAAGATCTTCTGCTTCTTTTTAAAATAATTTAAACTGCAAAAGGCAAACATTTTGTTTTATAAAACTGCATAAAAAGTGTAAAAAGAATCAGGATCAAAAGAAAATGTTAAAACTGCTGTGAGTGGTTCATTATGGTCATCATGTAACCTCACGTCTTTGTCTGTTACTCCCTGTCTGCCAAGTTATTGAGAGGCAAACAAGTCAGATTCTAAACATTTTCAAACTGAGAACAGCAGATGAGAGTGATGGTCATGGTTTTTTAAAGAGATATGATAACCTAAACATCCTTCATTTCCAATTTTTAAGAGAATATTTAATCACAAAACTTGGGTGTGCGCTCTCTGTATGTCCTGCAGCAAGGAGAGACGGTGTGWGGAAGAAGGCAAAAAGATATACGGTTTGATGAATAATTTGTATRTGTACCAAAAAGGGCTTTGAGAGTGAGACGAGTTTGCGCACAAAAAAGCTGAAAATATTAGACAGCTGAGAAGTTGGTGAGTGATTTCATCAGCTGTCAGTTCAACATTCAGTTTACAAAAAGAAAAAAGAAACAATAAAACAACTCTGAAGTGTGATGCTGTAATCAATTTTTTGAAAGATATTAAAATGCTAGTTCAGACATTTAAAAACCAACTTTCTACCCATTTAAACCATGAACCATGTTTCTGCTGTAGAGCTTTAATGAGGGCTGAGTTTTCTCACGTGTTTTGCCAAAACTCCATTGATTTCCATTCGTTTTTTCAATCTTGTTTTTTTTTTAGTATTTTGTCTCAAAAAATTATTACACCATTCCCGAATGAGACACACATTTTTGGTGTAAGGTTGACATATTTTAGAGATTCAGCACAAAAGCTTTGAGACAATCTTTACAGCTTTTCTCAAGCTCTTGCTCACCAGGAGTAACTCCCAATGATCGATTTACGTTGTGTGTCAAACGCAAGGTCTGCGTGCCACTCGTGCCCCGCCACAGCATTTTATGACCAGAGCTTCAAATATGTACTGTCTTTAAAACAAGCGTATGCTGCTTTAAAGCCAGCATTGACCACATCTCACACAGTGCTTGTAGAATATTTTGGCTGTGAAATTACAGCATCCCACTACTAGGCGGAGGATGTGCACATCGTTTCAAACATAGACTTGAATATAGATGACTAGACTGAGCCCCGCCCATACTGTCCACTGGTAGCATCTGTGACAGCATGGAGGAGCAGGAATGGCGTCCAAAAAGGGCAACAGCCTCCAAAGAAACTAATAGATAAACAGCAAGCTGAACCAGATCTGTTTCACAGATTATCTGTCATGTTTTTACGTCATTCAACAATCATGTAAAACAGCAGATACATACCAGAAAAATCTATAATTTATAAGTAACAACGACCTAAACCAGACATGAAGTCAACCTGTAACTTAGACTTTAGCTAGTAGAAAAATGATGACTTCAGCTAGTAATAAAGTATATTTATTATTTCTTCTTATTGTCATAAAAAATAAGAATAATTATAATTACCAGTCAACAGTTAGAAAATGTTCTCTGGTTATAGGAAGAAACTTGTCTCTATTAGCTAACATCTTCTTAACAGGTCAGGTTCCTCTAACAGAAACCTAA
>NW_013952441.1:912554-914811 GCF_001266775.1 Austrofundulus limnaeus | reverse complement strand
GTTTAGCGTTAGCCGTTAGCTTCACCAGCCGATCACACGGTCATGTGGTTTTTGTGCACTCCAGCTGCTCTATATAAACTCCTCGGTTCCAAAGTAACCAGCCAGCGAAATTTGCTGTGTAAATTCTCCATTAAGTTTTATTTTCATTGGCTTCCTGTGCTGCAGCTCAGTTGTACTGGGAAATGAGAACTTCCCACTTACATGCCAAAAAATTAAACTCAAAGGCCYCCTCCAGTGGGAATTCCCCGTTGGAAAGTGGGAGAACTACGACTACTGCTGTTCAGAATTCACGATGGCGGCTACTCATGTCTTTGAGGGCCTCTATAATGCTCATGTGGCCCTCGATGAAGATGAGTTTGGTGTACATGATTTGTTTGATTAGTCACACTTAGTCCATTGACCATGAAAATGCGCGTTAGAATTTCAAAAATAAATTTGCTCAATGGAAACACGTCAATTTAGAAAAATATTACATTTTTTCGACAAAAAGTTTTTGTGCTAGGATGAGGTGGTATTTTGGCTGTATCGAAATTGGTGTTTTTCGCAAAACTGCAATGGAAACACTTTTTTCGCATCATGAGTCACGTGATCAACATCCAGCTGTTTCTACTGGCGAAAAAGACGACGACGAAGAAGACAACAGGAAGTAGAAATAGTAGTAATATCACAGAAGTAGTATAAAGTAGTAAACTCACCGACTACAATTTCCCAAAAACACAGCATATGTAGCCGCTCCCAAGTAGGGAATTGTAACTGGAAAGCCTCGATAAAAGACGCCGACGTCTCCTCTGATAATGAGCGCTAGTGTCGCGGTAGCAACATGCTATGTGTTTACATCCATTGCCGCCATGTTTGTAATGACTTATCGTGAGAAAAAACGTATTCACACGTGACTTTAATAGCATTTCTTACTTAATGGAAACGCCACAGTTGTCAAACTGTGTTTGTCGACATTAACAGAATATCGACAACGTTTTGCGCACATTTGCAATGGTAACACAGCTACTGTGGAAACAGCTGTTTCCGTGCAGATCAAAGGGACAGAACCTGGGACAAGGTGAAGGTGAGTTGAGGCTTGAGTGAGGTTTGCAGTTTGCTCGTGAAGTATGAGTGGAATCCAGTTGGGCAGGAGAACTGAGACATGTGACCAGGTGACACCGAGGAATGAGCGGACTTTGATCCCACGCTCTGCTGGGATCTACCCTGCCACCGCTTTCCACAAACGAGCTCCAGTTTTGGCAGGGGAGTGACAGGCTCTGTGAGGATCTGGGAAAACTGCAGGTCGGGGCTCCGGCTGCCTCGTGCTAAACCCGAGGATACTCCTGCAGAGCTCATCCTCCACGGTGCCAACAGACTGGGTTCAAAGCCTCGCTGTGGGCTCCATCACAATTCCTCACACCAAGAAGGTCAAGAGAGGGCCCACCCAGGCTAAATGGCTTCTTTTGTTCCTCTCGTTCAGCTCTTTGTTCCGCACGTCCTCGTTTTTTGTCCCCCGTCTCTCACTCCCTTTTAACGTGTCATCCTCTGCCTCCACAAACCCATCTGCATTCATGTCTTGCATAACGCAGAAATCAGATTGTGCTACTTAGAGAGGATGTAATCAAAAGTACTGCGCCCGGAATTTAATTCAGTTCAAGTTGAAGTTAAGGCCACAATAAATTTAAAAGCTTCGTATCCATTAAAGGTGTGGAGAGCAAAGCGCCAGCCTGAGAATGATGACTGATGCAGAGCAGAATAGGACAAGCTATACATTTTTTTTCTTTATTTCCCGCAGAGCCACAGCTACATCATGGGGAAAGGTGGGACTCGCCTGCCAGTGCTCRAATTAACGGGCCTTTTGCATTAGGTTTATGACATCAGAATGCATTGATAAGACACACGTGCATCCTAAAGTGCCAGCGACAGACACCATGAGCCTTTTCACATCTGAAAGGATGCATAAATGTGTATACATTGATCAAGCAAACAGCAAGGTACTTTAGAAGGACACGTCYGTCCCCGCAGAGCCGAGGCACAGGAATGTGTGACTCCACCGCAAGTGCTCGCAGAAAAAAAAATATTTTATTTTTCCACACCATTGCTTGATTTATTTCTGGATCATGCACAGGCATGCAGTTCCTACCAATTTCTTTTTTACAAAGGCAAAAGGATAAGAAAAGGTCCCTACAATGCACCAGTTAGTTTTTGACATTACAGGAGAACGCAAAAAAAATGAAGTAACTTCATTTTAAGTTGTGTAGGTCTTCTGGACGGGTTC
>NW_013952441.1:904611-912275 GCF_001266775.1 Austrofundulus limnaeus | reverse complement strand
GGTCTGGAATGTTGCAGTAGAGAACCTATTGGGTAGGGATAGGTAACTGGTGGCCCACGGGCCACATATGCTTCACCAATGAGACATTCTCAAGACACACACAAAATTTATAATTTGTTTTCAATTTTTTAGTTGGATTTTAAAATTATTATTGAAAAAAGAAATCTTAAAGCAGCTCCTTAAATCTAAGAGTGTGTCTTCAAGTTAAAACAGTTTTTTTTGGTGTTTTTATTCTTGGAGGTAGACTACCTGTTCACATAATTTCAAGGCAAACCTTTGTGTTCAGTCTGCTTAGAGATACTGTTTACCATGAAGGACTTTAATATAAATTACCACCACAACATGTTGCACAAAGCTAAATAGGAGAGGTTTACTGAAGTCACAAGTCTATAAACAACRCAGATTTTTTCACTAGAGCCACACAGAAGTCTGCACTGAAGAACTCTTTATGCCGTTACAATTCAGTGTTTATTTTTCGTTTGCTTCAAATATTTTGTATTCATATTTATAACACAAACGTACAACTGTTATACATGAATTTCAGCATGAAATATGTTAAGTTACTGCACTGCATGTTGGTTTAATATATTTTTATATACATAAACATTTTTAAATGGCAGTTTTATTACATATGGGTAATTATGCAGCGCTATGTGGCCCTCTGGTAGTGTCAACAAAAAATTGTGGCCCCTTCCGTTATTTAAGTTCCCGTCCCTGACTCAGAGTGTTTGTGGTGAATGATTGTCAGCTACTACCACACCAAATTTCAGCTCAATATTTGTAAGTCAGTTGGCCGTGGCAGTCATCTTGATACTGACAGAATCCTAAATTTAATCAGTTGTAAATGTGCCTCAAATGATTACTTTCTGTGAGTTTCATTAAAATGTAGGAACCTGGCTCTTTGTTACAAAATTCAGAACTCCTATCTGAACATTACTGTATATTTGGCACTGAAATATGCTGCTGTGTTAACTTTGAGCTTTAATGGCCTCAGTTTTTGCATTTTTTACCAAAATTTAAAGGGGAAATATCATGTAAAATAAACTTTTTTGAGTTTTATATCATGTTATAATGTTATAATCTCATAAAACCATGCCCAAAGCCTTGCTTTGACTCATTTATGCATGTTTGAGAAATCCTGCAGTGTTTTTAGGCAGCCATGCTGAGGAGCAAAACGACAGATGGGGGCCAGGAAGGCCTTTTAGGACCAGAAATGCCTCTGGGACGTGTCTCCAAGCCGAGCCTCCTCATCACGGAGCACACCTCCCCACCCCCCACCCCACACACCCCGCCCATGACTCCTGCAGGCTCTCGGCAGTAACAGAGCAAACGAGTGAAAGTG
Source organism: Austrofundulus limnaeus (assembly GCF_001266775.1). Lineage (NCBI taxonomy): Eukaryota > Metazoa > Chordata > Actinopteri > Cyprinodontiformes > Rivulidae > Austrofundulus > Austrofundulus limnaeus. Next base: position 910,933 of record NW_013952441.1, on the reverse strand, counting down.
CAAGTGAAACTTAAACTGTCTGCTGAGTTCTTAACACTACTTCTCACTCAGTGAAGTTCTTTTCAGATTCAAAATACCTTTGAGGAAATGTATTTTCAGATGCCAAGTAAACTGCATCATGGTGTACGCGCGAACCCCCCCGCACCGAAATGGACGGGACAGAAGCAGAAGGTGGGTCTTGAAGAGACAGAGGCCAATTTCAAGGCGTGATGAGAAGTTAAGTTTATTTTCAATTTAAACATAAAAACAGCATTTTAATAACAAGTAAAGGTGACATACTGTATGTCCTGATGCATCTCAGTAATCCAGGTAAAAAATCAAGATAAAGGTGACATAGATACTTTATTATGGTGTAGTATTTAAATGTATGCATGAGAAACACATAATACTGCCCCTTTAAAGTTCACTTTGATTTCTCCAAACTACCATGTTGTGGTTTTTGGCTTAAATGTCCACGGGTTTTAGTGCAGCAGGAGACACTCTGTGTGCGACAACCACAACAGAAAAAGCCAAAACAAAATAAAACGAGCACTTAACTTATGGCTGTAAAATATGCGCCCAAACAGGTATTTTAGGGACACGTAGTCAGCAGAGTGCCTCTTGGGTAAACCAAAGTATTTATCCACTGACTCAGTCGACAAACCGATGCTTTGTAAAGCACAGAGTGACCACAACAGCTGCAGACGGACCTCCGTGTTTACAAAAGTCGGAGCTCACAGGTGATGCGAAGGAGGCAGCAGGAAGCAGGCGGACGGGGAAGGCTGTGGGAGGTGATGGAGTGACGTGGGTGTCAGCTTTCACTGAAGGTGGACCCAAAACACGATGAAGGGTCCACAGATAATGGGTTAAAACTCTCGAAGAGGTCATTCTGTGTGTTTTAGAAGGGATTAAAGGAGTTTGTATAGGCACAGTGTATATGAAAAGCCATTAAATCTTCCTGTTTGATGTTGGCAGTTGCTGTTAGAATGACTGTAGCAGCCAACTGCATCTTGTCAGTTTTTTAGCTGTGCTGGATGAGAAGTTGGCAGTGACATCTGTGCCTGACGGTAACACAACCAGAGGGCGATGCTTTAATTAAAAGTAAGATGTCGTTCTCTCAAAAGTGCCTCTTGACACATGGGAGGTAGGAGTGGGCTCCCTCTCTCTCTCTCTCTCACACACACACACACACACAGGAAAATAATTACAAGAGCAGTTGACACGACAGCAGATTCTCCCCCTCAGTTTTGCCAGAACAAGACAAGTACACAAATTTCCCTACACACACATTTGAGCAAATGTTGCCAGTTACAGTTTGACTGGAGCACATTCATTTCACGTCTTATTCGTTGCTCGTTTCTTGGACAAAAAAAAGGTACCCCCCAACAAATATAATAGTAGATTCATTGCAGCTTTCACACACTTTTACCTTTAATTTCTGGCTCACGTACCTTCAGAATTCACAAGCACTTTTCAGAGCTTTGATCTTTTGGTGCTGAGGCGTCATGTTCAGATCTGATGATGGCAACAGGCTATACTAGTCTTTCCACAGAGAAATTCTAATGCAGGTCTCACTGCCTGGCCCAGATCTGCTCATGCGGCTTTCAGCATTTCTGACAACCCACCTCCAACACTGGTTATGTTACAAAACAAAACAAAGTCTTTGTATGGAAAGCCAAATACAAATGGGGGGCCTCAGCTCAGGCTATTTTTAGAACACGAGTCACGTGACTATGTCCGCTCGACACCTGTGTGCGTACAAACTCTCATAGCAGCTCCACTGGTTTTAATCACAGAAGGCCAGTTTAGTTGTGTTTAAACTCAAATAAATTTGAGAAAAATGTCATGAAACTCCATCGGGAGGCTCACAAAACATTGTGCTACATTACTTGTAACCAATGATAGGATGTGGCTAGCTAGTTGCTAGCATCAACAAAATGAATAGATGTCAATGGATTGTGAGACACCATCTTGAAGAAAGACTGTTCTTATTTCTTGCTTGCTTTTAAGCTATGGTTCAAAATAAAGATGAGGAAATTGTGCGGACCTCGGAGCTCGGAGCGTTGTTGGTTAAATCTTTGTGCGTGTATTTGTTCATGAGGAACACCGCAGTGGTTCAGGTCCTTAGCGCTGCTGCTTCACTGAGGAGCTAGACTTCGATCAGCTTCATTGGAGGTTATTTTGTTTAAAATATTGTTTTTTTTTTAATTTTGTATGAAGACAGTTGTTTAAAAAATCAGCTGGTTTGATCTAATGAACGTGAGCATACAGCTGATGTTCACGTCTTTTTTCCCATCACCACCAATTTTTCCTTCACGGACTCTTCACCCTACAAAACATCAATCATTGAGTTGTAAGAAAATTAAGTTTTCGTTAACTGAAATCGTGACGAGATCACATAAATGTTGAATCTGATTAAAATTGTGAAGAGAATGGACCATACAACCCCAGATCTGGTTCTGAGCGAAGCTTTTATTGCTTATGTGTGAAGCAAGCAGAGCAGTGCTGTCCGAAACTGGAAGTTCTGGTCTATAAAAACAGGGATCTTCAGTGCCTGGTACACCCACTCCAGGACTACGGCTGAATCGCAGACACTTTGAACAGCAATGCTTCCCTGATGTTTTTATTAATGGTTTTATTATGCGCTGTCAAGGTGTTTCGGGCATGTAACTAAACCTATTTTAATCAAGACAACAATAGATTATCAAAGTCAAGCCTTAACAAGGAAACTAAGACAAACGGTGTGGTGCTTTCAAGTATGTGTCTAACTGACTAATAAATTCCTACAGGGTGATAAAAAACACAATATCTAGCTATCTTATTGCTGTTTATGTACTTAAATGAGCTGTGGGAGGGCAGAGGGAGGATCTATGATCATTTATGGCCCACCGCATCTTCAGCCCGTTTATACTCAGGAAAAAGACGTCCAAAATGACGCAATCACCAACCCGCTGTCTCATGTCGTATTGAAGTATAATCCAAGCTTTAGTGCCCTGAATACGTCTATCCCTAATATTTTCAATGGATCATTTGTTTCAGGGCACTAAAGATCTATTGTTAGGCTGAGGGTCCTCTTTTGCTTGTGAACAAACAGTTTTGACTGGCATTGTTAAACTTGTGGAGGCACTGCTTATAAGGCTGAGTTTACCACAATAGATGCAGCAAGCTAAGCTATAAGACACTGGTAAAAACTCGCTTTCCAAGTCTGTCAAAGACCTTGACCCTCTAGCCAACCTTTGAAATGGACTTCCTGTGATTCCTGTAGTCGTATGTGTTGAAATTTACTTCTTTTTTGTTACGATATTAACACTGACTCTCCGTATAATCCACACAAATTGGTCGATGTCACGAGTGGAGATTGCCACTAGATGTTTCACACAAGACCAATCCTTCTGGGACTGTATCCTTTTCCTTTCCTCTCCACATCCAGCTACTTGAGGCAGAGGGTCCAAAGGTTTGTCAGCAGTCAGCGAGGCTCCGTAATGTTTCGTGATCACGTTTATCCCTCAGAACATGCAGAGATTCTGTACTGAGCCAGAATTAGTATGCCCCTGGTGCAGTTTGGTGACAAACGCCAACTCTCTCTTCCTCTCATTGCTGGCTGTCAGATGGAGGATTTTATGTGGCAGAAGTGTGGAATGAAATGTGTTGGTGGCTTTCCAGCTGACGTTGATTGTTTTTGTGGCCTTTATCGTTCTAAAAGAGACATCACATACAGATTGAGTATCGGTCTAAGCCATGTGGTGTTTGGAGGGTAACTTTTAGGAAGCCAAACAGAAAACTGAGCTACCAGTTGACAGTCGAAGGACAGAGATTTCAGGATTAAACCATCCATGAGAATTTCTGGCGCCCTGATAGCGAGTTTGTGTGAAAAATAAATAAAGAAATAAACAAAACAGCTGGGTTGCTGCTGTGGTGACTTTCTGTAATCTGAAATGAAATCCTTTTGAGCATGTCACACACCTGGAACAGCTTCCTCCCCTCCATGACAGCTGCAGCTAGTGATAAAGACGACTGCCAACTTCTGACACGGCTCTCACCTTCACGTCTCCTCTTTGTGTTTTCTTCCTTTTTTTTAAGAAGGGAAGGAAACCTTAGCTTTTATTTTAAATGACAAAAAAAAAAAAAAAAAAAAAAAATCCCAGTTCAGGCTCTGAGTCATTCTCCCTCATCTTTATACACAAACTCCCCCATTTCTTTTTTAAAAAATCTTTAAGTCACTAATAGAAATCCACCAATAAAGCAATTTTTGCACGAGTCAAATGGGAATTAAGCTGAAAATGACTGGTTAGGATAGTTTGCAACAGATTACAAAGGAACAGCTGGACCACAGATAAAAAACTAACAGAATCTGGTTGAAGAGCCGAAGGCAGTGCAGCATTCATCACAAAACTTCTTGACCTTAAAGCGTTTCAGCTCGCAGAGAAAAACATTTCTTTCCCAACCTGACAGTAGTAATTTACAGTGTCAGAGGAGGAAAAACAAGAAAAACCAAACGAAGATCAATGACTGACACTTTCCACAAAAATGTTGATCTTGTCCCAAAGGTTTTTGTGGTAGAGTTTGGACTTTGATCCTTTTCTCAGGGGCTGTACATCCAATATATGGATATTTTTGGACAGTTTATTGGAAACATTGTTAGTTTTAGATAAGATTCAACATTCAAAGTGTTGAAAACATATGTATGTTTTTAAGTGTTTCTGAAATAATGATTTAACCGCATCCACAAACACCCTTTTTTTGCTTGTTAAAGCCCTATCACTTTCACTCACATAACAAAACAATTAATCGAATAAAGAACAAGCTCACTATTGTGCCTCATGCAGATCACTTTCAACTTGTTCACAATCAGAACCCAGTCCAATACAGAGCTGGTGGTGGTGGTGGTGGTGGTGGGGAGGGGGCACCAATGTAGTCCCACCTCTTTTCCTGTCCACTCATTTCTAGTGAATTCATGGGGTGCCGAGTTTGCAACCAAAGCTTTGACAGAAAGCAGGTAATGTTATCCACCCTGACATTTAAGGTTGTTTTTAGACACCCCCTGTGTGTTTCTCCTCCTTWTTTTATAGTTTTCACACAGACAGCAGTGGAAAAGGTTGAGATAAGGAAGGACTATTGGTTTTCTAAGAACACCTTCTTATCTTGTTAGATAAGAATTTGAGGTGACAGGACATAAATGGGTCCTATTTACTTAGTCTTTTTCTTTTTAGGTGAAGGAGAAGTGGGCTGGCTGAGAAAGGTCATGCGAAAAGGTGTAATGCAACGCAGTGATAGWGGTTTTGCTCATGTCTGTGTGCAAAATATCTACAAGTGATTAACTTTGGGAGTTGACCTAATTTAGGATGGCCGTAACCCTTCGAGGAATGTCAGGTCTTTAGATTTCAAAGAAAAACATTGGAKAAAGTAAACGTTTCACGTCTATAAAAGTTGCACCAGTCAGAGCAAATGTTAGCGTGTTTATTGTTCTGGCTGATAAAAAGTCTTGGACTGATGCTTATCTCCTCCCCTTTAACTGAAAAAAGGCATGGGGGAATGGGGAAAAAACAAAACAAAACAATTACAGAGACTTTCTCAAGGTCCCCGAAGAGAAAAAGAAAAGAAATTTGCAGACTTTGTGTGGGCAGCATTAGTTTGTCCCTGGTGGAGAGGGGGGTGGACTATAAAGGACCCCCGTCTCTTTGTTAGGATACGAAAGATGGAAAAAGCTGTTAGTGTGTGCAGAGCAGGAGCCGTGCTGCGACTGCTTCTATAAGATCGCCAAAGCCTGTCACAATTATGTCYTTCTTTAGTTGTTCTACAATCTGGTTCTGCTTTCTTATGCATTTCTTTTTTCCCTTCCCTTTCTTTTCTGCTCTGGATTTTGACTCTTTTGTGTCTCACTGTTTTTTTCTTTCTTTTTAACAAAGATATTTCTCTTCTGCATCACAAACTTCTTCAACCTAATGCATTTAATCCATGACTCTGCAACTTTTACAATCCAAATCACCATTTCTGCTCCCTGAAGAACTCATCAATGTGTCCGGAGCTGCAAAATATGCTACAACTGTGATTATCAACTGGTGGTCTGTGGGCCACTTTAAGTTTGTTGAAGGGGGGTCTTTCCGGTCAGTGCAGGTGACATTATAAAACTAAAAATTTACAGCAAATTTTATTGCTTATTATTATTTTTACACTTCAGGACAAAAGAAAAGAACATATTCATGTAAATAAGAAAAATACTATTTGCAGTTCATACCAAATTTCATAAAAACTACTACTGAAATATGCACACACACACACACACACACACACACACACACACACACACACACACACACACACACACACACACACACACACACGT
>NW_013952441.1:903337-904497 GCF_001266775.1 Austrofundulus limnaeus | reverse complement strand
ACACACACACACACACACACACACACACTGTATATATATGATTTTTTGGAAATTCTTTTTATTATCTAGTCCAGTCTTAAAGATCTTTTGAGATAGCCCTGATGGATTTGAGAGAATAATCATAAGGCTGGAAGTGTGATTGATGAAGTGGTATGATCTAAACTGGTGGTTCCCAAATGTTTCTGCAAGCCCCCCGCCCCCTGGTTTGTAGGATATTTGCAAACACATTGACAGGACAACTTCTGAAGTTATCCTTTTCTGTTGTGAGGAATAGGGCCAAAAAAACATTTCATGTTGGTCAAAGCTTCAAAGAGCCACATGTGGTCCCAGAACCGCAGATAAGAAACCACTTATTTAATTAATGTATTTTTTTTCAATGCATGTTTACTTGAAAACAATAAAATATGGTTTTCCAATTCAGTGAAACTATGATGGAAAATTCTTTGAATTTCTTGCAATTTTGAGTCACAACAGTGGCCGCCCAGCAATATATTATCTTTATGAGCACAAACTCATTAACCCTGTTCACTCTTTTTCTGTCTGCACACACAATACTTTGCATCTTACCAATGTATTTTACTGCAATGCAGTATATAACGTGACTGACTGTAGTTTAAACTTTGGGATTGGCTGTTAAAGGCATATTAATTGCTGTTAATTTCATTTTACAAAATTATTTACATAGAATCATGTGTTGTGAGAACAAAAAAAAAGTTAAAGTAGCCAATTGGCACACTGCTATTGCAGCATGGGGAACATTCAGCAAATATGTCAACCACATAGTCCTTAAAATAGTCTAGATTATGTTTTAAAGTAATCTTTTTTTTATATGAAATGACCTCATGGAGATCAGAACGTAATTGAAAATCTGTGCAGGCAACCTAAGTTGCTTTAGAGTGAAACCGGACAAGTGTCAAAGTAATCTACTGCAGAAAAAGAAGGCTTTCCATTTAAAACAGCTCTGGGCCACTGTGTGCTTGAGTCATAATACCAGGCATCCTATATGAATGCATTTGCTCCACACAAAGAGATGACTCTCCGAGGACATCTCAGAGAGAGAAGAACTGAAACATCGTGCACAACATACAAAATGAGGCAGTGAGCGACGATTGTGCTGTCAGATGCATTTGAAGTGCTAATGAAATATATATATATATATA
>NW_013952441.1:898171-901057 GCF_001266775.1 Austrofundulus limnaeus | reverse complement strand
GTTCTGAAGGCAAAAGTGGGTCCAACCCGTTACTAGCGTGGTGTACCTAATAAAGTGGCCCGTGAGTATATGTCCTTTAAATGGATAAAGTGAAAGTATTAGATTCTTAAGGTGCTACATTTGAGGTAAATTTTGTTAAATCACATATACCATATTGGAATTCGAAGTCAAATTCATTCAGATTACTTAAGTAGGTCAGCAAAAGAGGAAGAAAAGGTGCAGCTGATGAGGACGGCTGGTGTGCACAGAGGAGAGTTCAGCTCGGTGTGTGTGCTGATGGGTGGTGAGGTGGGAGGCAAACAGCCCTCCTGTGTCAGCACTGAGGGAGGGACTTTATGAAGAGCATGCTTGGAAGTCTCAGAAGCTCGCTAATGATGCGGAAAATATTTGCACACACTCACCTCCAAAGAAACGGGAGGGAAGGACACATCACCAGTTCATTTCCCCAAAATTCAAAGCCACAGACGTACTTAAAGGACAAAAGCAAAACTTCCTTATAGACTTTACGACACCGAGGCGCACCACTCCCTCACTGAGGACTGAGCTCCTTTCTTAATGAGCAACACTACCAGCATCATGCTTGATGGCAAACATCCGTTATTCTGTTGAAGTGAATACAAACAATGTGTCAAAGCAAAACAACCAGGCTCTAATTCCTACTCATAATGAATAAAACATTAGCAGAAGGTTGTGCACCATGCTTCACTGGACTTTAGCRAAACGCTTCCAGGCGGCAGGTGATAATGCAGTGGGAGGCTTTATGAACAGCTCATTTTGAGCCACATGCTTTCTGCTATGTGCACTCTCAGCTGCTGTTAAGGAGGCTGGGGACTAAAATATGAAAAAAATTCAGAACCATAATATTGCCTTATAGAATGTAAGAAAATATTATTATGTCTGTGGACCATGCTGTGGTATTAGCTCCACTTCCTGCAGATGGTATCAGTAAATATTCTTCAAAGCTCAGAAAACCTGCATTTTCAACCAGATTTTTAATATAAAATATAAATTGTATATACAGTATAAATATACTTAGCAGAAAAAGAAAGGGATTCTGTGTTTGGTAGATTATTGCTTTGTTGTAACAATATTTCTTGGCAATAAATCTTATAGCTGACACCTGATTGGCAGCACCTGGGTGTACTGGAAGCTCAAAACAAGTGTCAATAGTGGGTTTGATAATGACAGAGATTTGACAAAATTTTCATGTGTGGAACCCACATACTCATCCCACAAATGCATGTTCCTTTCAAATGTGGCACCATTTAAAAGGCAAAATTAACAGGCTTACCAACAAGGTAAGATTCATTGCCAGGAAGCATTGTTGCAAGAAAGAAAGTATCTACCAAACACACATTTTCTTACTTTTCGTGCTAAGTATTACATATTTATGAGTGTTTATCTGTATGGAGATGCCTCTGCAATTAGAGCCAACTCAACCGAAGATGGTTATCACTACCAACACAGAAATGGCTCTAATTCAGTCAAATCTGGACATTTTTATGATGTTTGTTGCTTTTAAAGAAATGGTAATTAGGAAAAACTGGGAATAAATATTTAAAGCGACTTTTTAAGCCAGGGTCAAGGTCACAGTTTATTTCTAAAGCTCTTTATGTGCTTTCCAGGGTGTAAGTGGGGTTGAATAAAGATTTAAGTATAAAAAATTACTGCTAAACAATGTAAAAGCAGCCTTTGTAAAATGGGAAATCTGAATTAAAACCTTTATTTCTTCTTCAAAACCAAAGTTGACCTTTATTTCCTTATTAACCTTTTGTCTTTATGTATTTCTCTTTAACGGTGCTCAGGTTATAAACRTGTAAAAACCACTGCAACTAGTCCAACACAAATCTTTGGGGACTCTTCTCCTAATCGTTTTGCTCCGTAAAGGTGCCACGACTCTTATTAGCATTTTTCCTGCAGCTCTGGGAAATCTTTGAGAGGTTTGCTGTTCCACTCAGCTCGCCTTCACCCTGGTGACAGGCCAAGCCAGAGTTTACATCCATGAGAGGCCCCCAGTTTTCATATGACACCATCAGACATTCCTGAGGTTTGTTGCACAGAGCTTTAACTGTTTGAGAGCTCCTGCCAAGTCCATGGCAACAGACAGGTCTATATTTAGTCGTGTTTATGGGGCTGTTGGAAAGGGCTTAAAATAGTTTGGGGGAAGACACTTTTATAATGCTCCTCCATCAGAGGTCCATCTGACTTCTGGGTATCTAAAGTTCATAAAYTCAGCTCAGGAACTGTCGATCCCGAGCTTGACCTCAACTGTGAGGGTATTCAAAGTGAATTTGAAACATTTTTTACATTTAATTCTAATATTAAGTAGAAAAATGACAAATTTATTGAGTCCTTGACTTCTGACATTGCTTAACTAAAACATTTTAATAAATGCATGAATGTTTTTTGACTTTTACCAAACCTGTGGGGCTGCCTTTTTAACTACATGTGACTGATCGAACCGAGAATTAAGTCCTAAAGTGATATGTAGGGGAAAAGGCAGCTACAGTTTAGTGCATTGGTTAAATGTTTGCAACAATTGCATTTTGCTAAAATCTAATGAATAATTATTAATAMTACTAATGAATAAATATCTTATCTATGGGCTGATAAAGAAAATATCTAATCTAAAAGTTTTTTTGAAGCCTTTTTTCAAAGCACAAAGGCTCAAAAGTTTTGTCATTTTCCCTGCTCGTTATAAGCTTTCATCTTTCCAGCTGGTAAATCTTAACATCTCAAAATTGTTAAATACTTCATTTTTACCTCCAGCTGGCACCAGGATACACTGAAAACAATAACTTGCAAGATGCAATTGGAAAAAATCCTCTAACAAATTTGCACTAACGTTTGCTAAGTAAATTTAAATGCTACAAATTCATTTAATAC
>NW_013952441.1:894814-896605 GCF_001266775.1 Austrofundulus limnaeus | reverse complement strand
ATTCTAGTCTTTTCTAGTTTGATTTTTTTTTGTAAAATTTAAAAGAATAATTAAATAAATGTTACTACACCCAAAAATCTTTTTTTTTTTTCAGTGTAGGCCACAAAACTTTGATCGACCTTGTTGTCGATTCATCAGAGCTGGACACTCGAGTGAAGGGAGGGGCAGATTTGTCAACTGACCTCTACCTGGGGGATAAGTTGGCTCAGATGGTGGTGGAGGATGCTGGTCCAACCTGGCACAGACACATTAGGAGGACAGATCAAACCGAACCACTCATTAAATGATCCAGATACTAACATGTAGCTTTAAAAAAATTAATCTGAAAATGTTTTTAGGTCGTTTTAGCCATATTTGACTTRATCCTCARTTTGATGTGATRGGYTACGTATTTGTTTCCTTTMGACTAACGTTGGTCGTTGACTTTCTCTCTCCTGAAATGAAGTCAGTGCAACAGCGTGCACACAGGTGTTGCATGAGAAACAAAAGAAGTTGGAACTGGTGTGATAAAATCTGCCTTCGAACTCTGTTTAAACAAAGACGGAAAACGAGAGGATCCCTGAGTGAACATAATTACTCAKCCGATAAACGACATGCATGGGCTGATAACTGGCAATCCCATTGTTGTAARCAGGAGAATATCAGCACCATTTTAGATCAAATTTCCTACAGCCTCTTTCTTTCTTTGTTGATGTTTCAGCTGTRTTTTTACAGCTGGTTTTTCCACCAGTGGGCCGAAAAAAAAGTAATCAGTCTGTTCGTGTTTTTGCGATTTTCTTAACAATCCACTCCAGCCCACTGATCCACGCCTAAACAGAAAACGCTTCCCAGTCTAAGCAACACATTCAGACCCTCAGAAGAGAGCCAGGGTTGCGGGAAAAAAAAAAACTCCATCAGACTTTCAGCAATAACCATAAACCAGCTGTAAAACTAGAGCGAGTAAACATGAGGATTCAGCCTGAAATTTGTTTTTCTACCTACAGGCAGAAAAAAAAGGGAATTTCATGCGTCCAATTACACTGGGAGCATTAAGGTGGAATGTTTTTCACAGCAGGCTCAGAGTGCCACAGTGGTCCGAGTTTGTGACCCTTTTGTGTGATGGTGTTGGACGACGTTTCCGGCAGAAATCTGAAGTGTAGCAAGCTGGAACAGGTTCCCAGAGAGTTCTGAGCTTGTTCAATTAGCTGTTGACAGCAAAGCCATTGCCCCGATTGGCCCCTCTTCCTCCTCCACTCTTCCAAACTGAATGGCTCTTTGAGTGGGGGAAAAAAAGAGTTTACGCAAGACAACATGTGCTTTGAGAGCGCACCAATTACAATGATGTGCCTTTTCATGTTTTGCACTTTGTCGAGCAGCACATGGGCTCCAGTCCCAGCGGTACACAACAGGGCACAGGTCTGAGGAGACAGCGCCAGCAACAACAGAGAGGGGGGTTCTGAAAGGGTTCTGAAAGACCTGCACAGCCCAATTCTCACTGGAAACATCAACAATACAAACAATATGAATATTCATGCAAAAATGATTCTGTTATTGTCTTTTTCTGATGATTTTATGAGGTCCCAAAGGGAAAAAAAAATCTTTCAGCGAAATTCAGAAGTTCAAAGTTTTCTGCAATAAACAAGCATACAAAATTAAAATTATCATTATTTTTGTTATTATAGTATAGCTGCTGAGTCAGTACTTATGTTTTTCCTCCCATCTTTTTTCATACTCTTGTAAATGCCTATCTTTATTCTTTATTCACATTCATATATTTTACCCATAAAAATGTTTTCTTCACCACCTTCAAAA
>NW_013952441.1:892760-894309 GCF_001266775.1 Austrofundulus limnaeus | reverse complement strand
CTACTGGATTGTAGTATAGAAGTAAAGTTTGTGATCTCCCCGCCCCAAAAAATAAAATAAAATAAAATAAAATAAAATAAAATAAAATGAAATGAAATAAAATAAAATAAAATAAATAATGTCATTCTTTGAAAAGTATTCATTTCTGTTCAGGTCCTATAATTCAAATCTTTTGACATCTGTCTGTAGACATAAAGAAAATCCTCAAACTGTTTGCCTGGAAAAATTCTGGTGATGCCAGATTTCATGATGTCTCTGCTGTCGCTGTGTCTCAAAATGTGGCTATTTTCTCCGCAGGTCACAGTTTCAAATAGTTGAGATGTTTATTTGATGAAGCCCTGACCGTGGGGTTATAACGCCTCAGATTGCTTTTGGTCTGGTTTGGAAAATACCAATTCAGTTCTCAAGGTTGTTGGAGGAGGACACAGCTGTAAAGTTCTGGGGTGCTTTTCTAAACAAATCTGGTCCTTAATGTTTCTGTCTAACCTCAAGGGCTGAAAAACGATGGTGTGTGAACCGAAAGCCCCCAAAGCATGTGCCTCCAGTAGCAGCATCTGTCAGGTAGAAATGGGAAAGCTGCAGCTTTGTTGGAGGGCTTTGCAGGAGATTGTTTTGTCAAGTCTGACCCAGTCAGGCTAATAGGCTAAACCTGAGCCCTAACCTCTGGCAGTGATATGGTGTGCTGGAATGAAAAACACAAGAGACTCATCGTGAGTCACCTTACAAAAGAACAGAGAAAAAAAAACTGTGGTTATGAAACTGCACAGTTATATTTACACATTCTTCAGAAACTGCATCAATACTCACATTATTGTCTTCAACTTCTTTAAAACGTCAGATTTTTAGTCCTGAATACAGCTCATATTTAACATCCYGCTTGCATTGAGAGGAAATTAACAGTTTTAATCAGCACTATTAAGAGTTTCTGGTTCTTATGAATCAGATTAAAATTATTGCACCTCAATGAGACTGTTTAGGTGTAGAAAACAAGTGCTTTCAACAGCAACTTCAAAGATATCACAAGCAGGCAAAGAAAGCTAAACAAAGCAAAAGCACAAAACAATCAGGTATGGGGTGCCAAGTGTAAAATAAAAAGTAAAAAATTGTCACTAACACGTTTTTATTATTTAGGCACCTTCTGAATGTAAAATCCTTGTATAAACAATTTCAACGACATGACATGATTTAATATATGATATGATACATGATATGAGATATAAGATTATATGAAATATGATATGAGATATCAAGTGAGGTATATGGTATGATACATGAGATATGAGATATTACATAATTTGATATATGAGATTTGACATAATAAAAATACAAATCACAAATAAAATGAAAGGCAAGAGAAAGAAGAAAAAAAAATGACATGACATGACATATCTTCACCCCCCCTCAAAAAATATAATAATTATCATGCAATAATAATCTACAAACAAGAAAAACTAAACAAAAACAACTCCAAATCCTTGTCGAACAACATTGTTTCATATCTTTAACAAACTGACTTTTATCTTTCTCTTAAACATAAACACTAATATAT
>NW_013952441.1:880116-891777 GCF_001266775.1 Austrofundulus limnaeus | reverse complement strand
AATAAATAAATAAATAAATAAATAAATAAATAAATATAGAAATAAAGAAATAAAGAAATAAAATATGATGACATATGATATACAAAATGAGATTATTGGTATGAAATATTATTGGATATATGATATGAAATATGAGATATGAGAGTATTTAATATAAAACATGATGATATTTGAAATGAGAAAATATTACATGTTATGATGATATGATATAGATATATATAAATATAAACTCATTCAATGTTAAATATGTATTTGAATTAGTGAAAATCAAATTTACGTGTGTGTATGTTGTGCACAGATTGACACTGTAACATAACATGACGATTTCATTAAATATTTTATTGATTTATGCACTGCAGATGAATGCATACAGCCACTTCATGTACATTTACTGTAAAATGTATTTTCATTGTTTTGGTTTGTAGCTATAATTCAAGAAATAATAGGCCTACCTTCCCAGCTCAGGTTAACCTCCAGGATTCATGGTTAAAATAACCCAAAAGAAAAACTGGATTTTAATTGGAAGCAGTTTAAAAAAGACATCCTGCAAGTTAATTTAGGCTCCATAATAAATCAAAGGAGGTAGTGTGATTAAAAATGTTGTCAGGAATATGTGGTTGATAGATGGTATCCCTAAAAGGGCCAGAGATCTGCAATCCCTTGTGTGGATATTTAGCTATAAATCCACAACTGCACCTTCATTCCTAAATGTGCATGAGAACAACAGTCTCGTATTATCGTCCTGCATCTCTTTGTACATTTAAAGTCAGATTAGCTCATCTCTAACGGATTCTTTGGGATGATTGTTTTCTGTAAATGAGTGGATTTGTGTGACGTTRCCTGATTGGAATCTAAATCTCATGGACTGTCCTTACCAGACTCTTCATTTCATGCCTGCAGATATGGGAGAAATGACACGTATTGGCAGAAAGAGATCGATATCTGCTTCCCTCTAATCTTGCCTCGACATCTTGAGTGACAGTGACGGAGCATGTTGCTCCACAGTTCCTGTGAGATCACAGGTTGAATCAAAAAATGTCCAGATTTGAACAAAATGAACAAAACAAAACTGAAATGAAAACTGATTGAAAGGATTTGTGGGACTGAATCGTAAAATGTTAGTTTTCTAAAAAAAATAATGCTCAATAAATATAGTATTCTGGTTTAGCAAAGCTGAAGCAGAATACTGGCAGGCTGGTGATTTTTAAAAGGCTAGTGTGTGTGTGTGTGTGTGTGTGTGTGTGTGTGTGTGTGTGTGTGTGTTTAGCCTGGCTGCCTTCTGTTTTTAAATATATTTAGTCAATTTGCAGATGTATGAATCACTCTCTTACTAATTTAGTGGAAAAACATGAGGGAGTAATGACACAGATGGTCATGATGTGGAAAATGCTGACCGGTTTCAAAATGTCTAAATCACAAATGAATAAGGACTGAGCGCAGCTGGATGATTTTGAAAAAGAAAACAAGAAAAAAAGTATGAGTATGATGCGTAAAACTGCTTGGAAAAGACACCCTTTCACAGCACAGATGACTCCCATGTTTATGATTTAATTTACTGGAATAAAAAAGTGACGATTATCACATTTTGTATGTAAAAGAACCAGATAAACAGAACATCAGACCTCAAAAAGTTCTAATTCCCTGTCTATAAACAAGTCCAACATACGTTTTGAGCCAAATATGGCTAAATAGTAATTTAATTTGACTCATCAAAGAGAACTAAATACCATAAGAAGAATTTTAAATGCATTTCACACATMATTAGGAGTCCAGCCTGAGCTTCCTGAGGTATTCCAACCTCCACTGAAGCGTCCCACAAGTGTCCATAAAATATGGCCGTGTCTCCGCTCGTCTTCTGGGACTGCAGCCGTGGGTTCAGGTTAATTTGCAGTGTCTCTTGTCTACTTGTAAACAAAAATGAGTTACTGCCCAGCAGCTGCCATGATCTGCCAGAATAAGCGTCTCAGGACAGATGAACCGCAAAGCGGCGGAAATGAAATCTAAACAAACACTTGGCAACCAGTATCTGAAAAACAAAGAGGGTGAACGCACAGAGGTGGGGCGAGTACCAGATGTCAGTTTTAGAGCTCACTTCATCAGATTGAATTGCAGCGGTGTTTACCGGGAGAGATTCGAACCAAATGGAAGCCACAGAAAGTGCTGACAAAGAGCTTTTATTGTGTGTTTGTATGTRAACGGTGTGTTGCACGGAAAATGTGAGGTTGTCTGTTTGAGCCTCCCTCCGTCGGCGTCGGGACATGCAGCACGGCTCACTTTGAACTTCTTGCCCCAGTTTCCTCACTGTCAGACGTCAGTCCAACATTTCCCCATGAAAGCAGCTCGGACCGAACATTATTCAGCCATGAAGCCTTTTAGTTCCATTGTGTGGTGGCCAGAACCCTGGGGGTGGGGGGTCGGCCAGGAGCGTACGGGCGGATTTGATTTTTCAAAGCTGTAAATCTTTTTACATGCCCTTCTCGCAGCTCACGTCCGAGGCTGATCCTGTGGGTGCTAACTGGCTGAGGAGGACTCTCCCCGCCTGAGGCTGTGGACCTGAAACGAGAGGCAGAAACCGATCAGAAGAGGAGAAATCAAAGAAGAGAAGCAATACTTCAGAATTTTATCCATTTTCACCCCAATTAAAAAATAGATTATCATGCAACGTGCAGCATCAAGGTTCATATTTGACCTGCAATTTCTGTTGTCCAAAAGACAGTACACAAACAGCTGAAATAAGTTGGGAAAAACAAATTTCAGAAGATTTTGGAGTTGAGGATCAATGCAACTGGAGTATGCAGGAAAGATTCAACATTTCGATGAGTGTTGAAAACATTTCAGTATATGAGTTGTAGTAAGTTTTCTTTAATTGCTAATCAGCTTTGTTTGTTATCAAAATATGTCATTAACCACTGCATAGATCTGATCAAAACTTGCAAAAAGAAGAAGAAGAAGAAAAAAAAAAAACGAAGACACAAGTTTGGACATTTATTCTCCGAGTGTTTAGTTTTCTTCATGTTCCTAGTTAAAAATATCTTAACAGAAATGAAGTTAAGACATTAACTTAGGTTCGGGAGCAGGACCACGCCTCTCACCTGCAGCAATCAGTCGTCGTCTATTTAAACTCGCCTCACCTGGTGTCTGCCCTTAGCTCGCTGTCTCGACACCCACCCTCCCCTTTTACCCCACTTAAGCCCCTCTGTAAGGCCTCATTGCGTCACCTTCTTCGCTCCCTTCATCCCTTCCTCATCCATTCGTCCCTTCACCTTTCCCTCATCCCTTCATCCCTCCCTCATCCCTTCATCCCTCCCTCATCCCTCCATCTCTGCTTCTTTTTTTCTCCTCCATCCCTACCTCAAACTACCTCCTAATCCATTCCTTTTCAGGTTCCAGCTGGGTGGTCCAAAGCAGGCTCAGGAAAGCATCCTTCTTGGAGACTATGCCCCACTCTGAGTCTTCTCCTCAAGCCTCCTTCGACGTACCTCCCCAGACGCCTCATCATTCATCCCACTACCCTTCAAGCCCTTTCCTTCAATAAAGTTTTTAAACTCTTACCATGGTGTGGTCCTTGCTAGTGGAAGCGACTTTGGTAAAAATGAATTTCATTGATAAGAAAAGTACCTAAAACTGCTCACAATAACTGGGAAAGTAAAAAAAAAGTACTTTCACACACACTCTACAAAATGAAGCTTTGACTTTACTTACTTTACTGATTCCACAAAACCAATAAAGAAAATGTGTAAATTGCTCAATTTGTTCAACTCGGTTGAGTGGAATCAGCTGACATAACTTCCTTAAGTAAATTCAATGCTTAATATTTTTAGAGTGCATAAACAACTCCTTTTATGATGAATTCTGGTCATATTTAAATTCACAGCATGGAGCGAGGTGTTAAAATTAAAAAGTAAAGTAAAATTAAGTAAAGTAAAAGTATCATTTTTATGTTTTGAATGTAACAAAATAAAAGTAGAAGCTACAATTTAAAAAATAACAAATAGTAAATAACAAATCCTCAAACAAGTTACTTAAGCACTGTAACATAAGTAAATGTGTTTCATTATACACTTCTGGGTTAGAAAAAAATAAGAATTTATTTTGTAAACATTTGTTCTAATAAATTGGCAATAGATCAGCTTCTAATAAATCCGAAGGATAGACCCAGATAGCGAAAGTTGTTGATGCACGGTCAAAAAAGTTCAKTTTTGGTTAARGTTGACATCTKATGGTGAATCAACCATCAAGCAATCATCCAATTCTAACTATTAACCAATGTTGAAAAGATGTTATTGAATCAGTATTGTTTTATGGTTGAATTTTAATGATAAAAATGCCAACGTCTAATCAATGTTGAATCAACGTGCTGTTTGTTGCAACCCTCCTTCTCCTYCTCCCCCCTCTAGGAGGAGAAGGAGGAGGAAAAGAGGTTGAATCAACATTGATATAGAATTAGTTGAAAACCT
Source organism: Austrofundulus limnaeus (assembly GCF_001266775.1). Taxonomy (NCBI): domain Eukaryota; kingdom Metazoa; phylum Chordata; class Actinopteri; order Cyprinodontiformes; family Rivulidae; genus Austrofundulus; species Austrofundulus limnaeus. The sequence continues at coordinate 887,320 of NW_013952441.1, read as the reverse complement.
AAMGTTGTTTCAACATGTAAGTCACCAACCACTTTTTGTATAATTTCAAGTTGGATGAATATTTATACCTAACCAACCCAATATATACAGTACCTGACCCTAAATCTAGCCTAAATTCAATTCAAACCTTTGTCCTAAAACTAAACTCCTAACCACAATCAACATCTGTACCCATGAGGTCTTTGGTCCGTATATGAGGAGCCCACAAGGCTGTGTTTTTCTGGAAAATGGTCTCCACGATGTAGCAAAAACGCACTCACACACACTTCAAGTCTCTTGGGCACGATCACAATGGCTTCCTGTTTTACTCATTCAGCTGTTGGAGCAGCAGCTGCACCGAGTCCCCTGACTGAAACAGAAATGAGCTCATGTCCGAGGATCACCATGCTCTGGACTTTAGCAAAATATGAGTGAATCGACATTTAAATATGGTTAGGGTTAAGGGTCAGGGTTAAGCTTTAGAAAACGAATGGAAGTCAATACCATGTCCCAACGAGGTTAGAAAAACCTGTGTGCGTGTGTGTTGTGTGTGTGTGTGTGTGTGTGTGTGTGTGTGTGTGTGTGTGTGTGTGTGTGTGTGTGTTAACATTAACACTGAAGGTTACAAACAGCCGTTTCACAAGGACAGGACACATAAATCTGGTCCCTGCGTCAGTCACTCGAGCTTTAAGTGAGTCAACACATCCTGATGGAACAAGATGTTTGTGATGATGTGAACTAACCCCCACTGGTGGATTTTAATTTGAACCAAGTTTAATCAAACCCCCAGGGGAGTCACATGTGTCTGAGAGGTCAGCGTTTCTGACTAATGCTGAGCAGCAGGAAGAAAGAAAATAAAAACCTTTATTTTGTTTTTGTTTTGCTTTAGTTCTGATTGTTTCATTGAAATCATATCAGAAATGATTTGATTGATCGGTCAGAAAACGACAGTAAATTAGCAGAAATTATGCTAAAAAAATCTTTGTTTTTTGATGGCTTATTTAACTTTAATCCAATTCAAGATGGCTGCCACTGCTAACTGACCTTTGCAAACATAGAAATGGCTAACTTGTTCAATAATGCAAATGTTGAAATGGACCACAGGATCTCAAAACTCTGACATGAAGACTGGCGGGAGATACGCATTCCTTCATTAAACACTTTTATTTTTACTGAACATAAAACTTATTTTAAAGCTTCTTTTTTTATTGTTTCATATTAACTTTTAACAAATGAGCAAATAAAAATTGTTGAAAGTAAGATGCAAGTTATCTCCAACTCAAAAATAAAGGCATTCAAAACCGAATGAATAGATGGAAGTTTTTTAAATTTGAGGCATTTTAGTAACAACAACAACAACAACAACAACAACAACAACAACAACAACAACAACAACAACAACAACAACAACAACAACAACAACAACAACAACAACAACGGCACATAAATGAGTTTTAGTTTAGATGCAATTTAAATATCCGTTAAGCTTTTATTTTCAAATGTTCTCAGTCTTCATGGTTCCAAAGCTGTGACAGATTTCTGTTAAATGTGTRAGATTGGAGCTGATAACATGACTCAGCGCTGCAGAGCTTTGGGTTTATAAGCATTGTTCAGCACTGGTAGTTCATCAATGTCTGGTGGAGTTTCCAGCCGTACTTTCGGAGTCTGTAAACATGTTGCAGTTGCAAAAACAACCTCTGAAAACTGGGCTCTGAGAGAAGTTTTTATCAACAACATGACTCAATAATTCATTTTGAAGAATTCATGTTTTTACGTTAGCTATAGGAGTAGAATTGTGTTAGTGTGCAGGCTCTGCAAAATCTTTTCTTCTCTCTGTCACACGAACCCAAAACAATTACCTGCACCTATAATGGGAAAATCATCAACTGATTAAACGCCTCTGAAGAAACACACATTGCACCACCTTCTGTGTAAACGTTTTCGATCATCTTTTTCGAGCTGTTTTGATGTGTTGTGAATGATTTTCAGCTGCTACCACATTAAAAGTTAGCACAGAATCGGTAAAACTGACTGATTYAGAGGCATTTTGGGGATTTTAATGTCAGGGCAGTGGTGGCCATCTTGAAATGCTTTGACTTCAAACGTTGTAGATGTACTTTCTGCTTTTAACTCCAAGTGGTTAAAAAAAATCATGTTTTCACTTTTCCTTTCTTTACCTTTTTAAATTTTTTTTACTCAGATCATTGCCCCTGCCTCCTTCCAGCTGGGAGCAGGAAGGGACTCTGTGCCAATGGAGAACGTGGAGTCACCCCTCTGGCAGAGGAACACAGGTTGGCACCTGGATGAAGCAGCTGTCCTCCTGTTTGTGACTGACAGATTGCAGTTTGGGATTCTGCGCAGGCGGGAACACGGCCAAACAGACAGCCCTTCCCCAGATACGAGCCATTCAATTAATCTCCGGCACCATCAGCTTCACAGCCGTTCTGACTCAGCCACTTCAGTGCACATATACTGTACCCACCTGTGTTCAGAATAATAATAATAAAAAAATCACATTTTTCCATTTCTAAAGAAACACAGATGAACGTCTAAAAGCTTTGATGTTTGACAGATTCCAWGACTTAAGTCTGGCAGAATGCATTTCTAACTGTAACTTGATCAAATAATCTATTGCGCATGACTTGATTTTGGCAGAGTGCAAATAGTATGCTTCCTGCTCAGTCTCTAAGGTTATGYTGGATGTCTCTGTGAATGTACACGCTCTGTCAATCTGCACACCCAAAGAATTCTTCGCTTCTTTCGGAAGGCTTGATTCAAATAGCAGTGTTCGGATGCAAGCTAAAACAAAGCTCAGGGGTGTCCATTTCTGCTCCTCGAGGACCAATAACCTACAGGTTTTACTTGTTTCCCTGCTTCAACACACCTAATCCAGCGATTACCTCTTCAAGTTCTGCATAAATCTGTCAATCACCCTTTCTTTCAAATCAGGTGTGCTGGTTATAAAAACCTTTAAAACGTGCAGGATAGTGGCCTTGCAGGACACATTAATCTATTTTCTAGGCACATAGTTCAATTTTATACCACAATCAAGTCGCCTTCAGTTTTTATGAAAATCCTGTATCAAAAATACGTTTGACTTTGCATCATAACCTGAAAACGCCCTACTGTTTGACATGCCCACATCAGCGCATCTTCACAAGTACTTAAACTTATCTTAAACTTAAAGTAGACAACCACATTAGGTCAGTTGTTAAAATGAGTTTTTATCATTTGAAGCAGCTAACCACAATAAAACCGATCATTCCAAAAAACACATTTTGAGACAGTAATCCATGCCTTCATTGCCACCCAGCTGGATTACTGCAATGCACTTTATCTGGGGGTTAGACAAAGAAAGTGAAACATCTGGTTTTAGACCATAACATCCCTTTCAGACAGCTTCCTCTTGTGTCCACAGTTTATCCTGTTGGATGTGGTTGGTKCTTCTTGGTGGTGTGCTGACATTACCCTGGATACCGTGGCTCTTGATACATCACAAAGGCTTGCTGTATTGGTCACAGATGCTCCAGCAAGACGTGCACCAACAGTTTGGCCTCTTTTGCACTCTGGTATGTCTCCAACAATTTTGTGTGCATTGCAACATTTTGAGCAAAACTGTGCTCTTACCCTGCTAATTGAACCTTCACACTCTGCTCTTACTGGCGCAAAGTGCAATTAATGAAGATTGGCCACCAGGCTGGTCCAATTTAGCCATGAAACCTCCCACACTAAAATGACAGGTGTTTCAGTTTCATTGTCTCACCCTTGTACTGTAAATATGAATACATATCTCCCATTTTAGCTGCCTGTGCCTTTTAGGATCCATTTTAAAATACTTTTATTTGTTTTTAAATGTTTGAATGGCCTTGTCCCACTGAGATCAGATGCTTTTGGAACAAGAAAAAAGTAAAAGTCCTAAATTTTACTGACAAAGTGTCTGACCTCCCAGAGAAGATTCTGGAAATCACAGCTGAGTTTCCAGCTCTGAAGACGCTTGTCCTTCATACAGGAAGTGATGAAGTTATGAATCGACAGTCAGAAATTCTGAAAAAGGATTTCATGCATTTGATGAATGCAGTTCAGAATCTTGACATGGATGTGTTCATCAATGGGCCTATCCCTACAGCCAAAGGAGGTGCTGAGAGATTCAGTAGACTGCTCTAAATAACATTTTTGAAAAAATTCTGTGCTGACCACTCTGTGAAATGTTTGGACAACTTTGATCTGTTTTGGGAGAGATGACATCTGTTCAAGTCTGATGGACTGACTTTGAATCGATCTGGAGCTGAGCTGTTAGCTTCAAACATGACATATTTCCTGAACAAAGTTCCAGCTGGAAACAAACAACAGGAGAGTGATCATATGTATGAGCCTGAAGGACAGCTGGAGCAAACTGAGACACCGATGGAACATGATGAACAAATGGATGTTAAGGAGACTTCTGCAGAACCAGAACCACAGAGAGAGGAGTTACTTCAGTTTGCAGAACAAGAAGAACAGTTTTGTATTTTATGCTTTCTGATTATTGCATCCTTTAGGTAGAGAATGAAAGCTGGTGTGTTACCGTGTGTTCTTTCTGTCTGTATGAACAAAAGCTGGTTACATTCTACATCTGACATAAAAGTYACCACCTTCAGGGGTGTATGTAACCAGGAAGAGACATACATTATAAGATCAATTCATCATTATTTAAAAAAAGGTGGTTAGTGTTTTGCAGTCTCTCAGATCAGCTTGGGACAGCTGAGCTGTTGAGAGGGATTGTTGTGTTTTTCCTGATAGGAGCTCAAAGCCTTATACTGAGGCCAGTGCTGTGCACGGCTGGAGCTGATTGGAGTTAGAGAYGAGAATAAAGTTTTGAGAAGAAATCCAGTGGGTCCTGCTTTTATTAAGACATGCCATTTTTGAACGGCGCTTTCTTTTTTTTTACACCACCATACCTGTCTGAAGTGCTGCATTCCCGCTCCCTCAGATCAGCTKATCAGCTGCTCCTGAGGGTCTCTAAAACCAGACTCAAACTCAAGGGGGGGTCAATGTTTTGCTGTGGAAGCTCCTAAACTTAGGAACGAGCTACCCCTCTAACTCAGACAGGCTTCCTCACCGGCTGATTTTAAAACGCTTCTTAAAACCCACTTGTTTTCTTTGGCTTTTTGATGCTGTGTAAGGGGTTGTGTTGTCCATTTGTATCAGATTTTATTTTTTGTAGAAATTTTCTTGATTTTATTGTAGATTTGAAGTTAAATGTTTTGACTTCCTGTTTTTTTACTTCCAGTTTCATTTTTTCCCGTGTTTTTCGATTGAATTTGTTTTGTATGAGCTGTGTGGGAATGTTGATTCTGTACAGCACATCTGCTGTGGTGCAAAAAGTGCTTTACAAATAAAATTGGTTTGGATTGGTTTACAACCTTTTGTAGGAGCGTTGTGGTTTGTTGTACAAAAAGACGCAACATTATATAAAATAGGTTTTTGAAAAAAGCAACACATGATACAGTTGAAGCGTTCTCAAATGATCCCACGTCAAACCCAGACAGTACATATTCTGAACCGGAGCAGGTACAAAGGCCTGACAAGATCTCCCAGTCATCCTGTCATACAAACATGTGCTTTTTGCAAAGAATCTAAAAATACAGATCATTATGAAGATACGTTTTGCAATGAAATCACTGTAATTTGTAGAGAACTATTTGTCCTACCACCAGTCTGGTGGGGGAGGTGCAGGGGASGGGTGCTCAGCTGAGCTCCAGGGAGGAGCTTTGTGTAAATGGGCGGTGCTTTGTACCAGCAAGCATTGAGGCAATTCCACATGGCTACCACAGGAGATTCAGGGATTTCTCAAACATGCATGAATGAGTCAAAGCAACACTGGGTATGTGTTTGATGAGGGAATGACATTACGTAGAACATGATATAAAGTTCAAAAATTTTGATTTTGCAGAACACCAGTCCTTTAACGGAACTCACAACAAAGTCATAGTCTTTCTAACTTTGTGCTCTAAAAAAAGGAAGCTCTTGTAATTATGAAGCAAAAACCAATCCAATTTAGGCTCCTCACGCCGCCCTTGATGTTTAATGACTGCTCGGGTGTCTCTGTTGGTTCTGGGAGGAATCAGCCATGTCGTCTGATCAGAACCACGTTCGTTTCATCAAATCTGAATTTTTAGGAAGTCATCATGCTGTTGAAGTAATATATGCACAGCACAAATCTTTTTGAGTTAAACCAATTATCTGTGTTTGATCTGTGACCGAAGCATCACAGAGGCTTTGTGTCTATCGAATTGGCTTTAATCGCGCTGATTTGCATAGAAATTGATATTGATTGAGAGGAACAGCCACACAGTTGCTGCGCATTGAAAACAGTAGTTTTAGGTAGAACAACTCAGGCGAGATGAAAAGCTGCTTTTGTGGCTCTGCATCATCTGTATCAATTCTGCCAGCAGGACAAAGTCACCCAGGGGTGAGAATATAAGGCTGGATGTGCTCTCAGTTTGTGTTATACAAATTGGGGTGGGGGGTGGGGTGCCCCTGGGATCTCTCGTCTGAAATTGTCAGGATTCCAGACTTCCCCCTTCTCTTGTATGCCAGGTTTTCTTCCACCGGAGTGAGGCTGATTGCTGCAGCTGCAGCACCTGATCTGGGCTGATTGGCATTAAGGCTGAGCTGAGCCACTGTTTCTCATTGGACCCTTAACGCCGCTCAGTGACGTTTATATTCAGCCTCCTGAGTTATCGCAGGGTTTTGCTTGATGCTTTTGGGCTCATTGTTGCTCCTCTGAGTGTTCGTCTTCTAAATGAAATGAGTGTTCTCCACATGATCCTCACTTTGAGTCATCTGCTCACCTGCCCACTCGAGTACCTGTTACACTTGTACCTGGTTCACATGGCAAGGTTTTAAATTTGTCAGCTGAATTTCAAAAATCGAGAGAGCACACACATGGTGAAAAAACAATCATAGATATAACAGATTTGGTCCTACAGTGTGTGGTGTACAGCCACACGACAGCACACCGCACAGAAACAAATTTCCCTCATGAACTTTAAGATGTCAGACAGGAAATCTCGCGAGATCTCTCGAGATCCAACGGGAGTTCTGAGTAAATAAACGTGGCCGACAAGGCAGAAGCAATGGTGAGTGAGTAGGGGGTGGAGGGTTATGACCCCATTAGCATAATTACCACCCCAAAAACACCATATAAGGCTGTGTTTCCTGCCTCAGATATCAGGAAGTGTCC
>NW_013952441.1:867390-879594 GCF_001266775.1 Austrofundulus limnaeus | reverse complement strand
GCAGAATAGTCTATTGTCAACATAACCATGGAGTGTAATTTATTTTCAACTCAAAATATCTTCAAACGAAATATAAAGTTATTAGGGAGGAAAATCCGTCTGGATAACAGCAGACTGACTGCTTGTAAAATATACGACAGGTCTGGACCACTCGTGAATTTTATTCCTATCTGAAAAAAAAACTTAGAATGCGAAAACATTGGTGAATGCCACAAATTCTCCTAAATCACTCGTACGCACAACTTAAGAACAAATCTGTGCGTACGAAYGGTTCTTGCATGAGGCCCAATGAGAGTGTTTACACTGGCTGCGCACGGCTGCGCAGGGCGGCGGTGAGCGGACGGCAATCCGTCAAAATTAGAACGGATCATATTTTTGACGGGTGCCGGAGCTGCGCCGGACTCAATTTTTAAAGATCACGTCGCACCAACAGGAAAGGAAACGAGCACAACATCCGTATTTTCAAAATAAGACACTATTCGGCGGAATAATTTGCCAGAATGATGTCAAAATTGCGGCTATATTAATAAATATACGGATTTATTTCTTCACAAATGCTGTCAGAATGCATCGTTCTGTTTGGGAAGCAGATGGAAACATGTAGCATGAAGCATATGTGTACACACACGATACACGTGTATTTTATTTTGAAATCAGAAGTTTCAGAAAGCCGACAGCGAGACAGTTTCAACATCGATACCAAAAGCCTTTATATCGTTGTTTTCAGCTGTTTTTGGAGTTCATCTTTCACAGAATTAATTATTTTTTGCTGTGACTTCCACACTTATCACTGAATTTATTGTGCCATCTGCTTCCTGCACGTCTGTTGGACCGGAGTGGAGCGGAGGTAGTGTAAACTGGACTTGAAATGCATGCCTGCGACCTGCGCAGCGCAGTGGAGCGGAGCCATAACACATGTAATGTAAATTAGGGGTTAGTCTGCTCATGTCACATGTAATTTTTCCTTGTCAAATCGTAGTACACCAGGTAAATTCATGCTCTCAGAAAATTTAGAAATTCAGGTATCTTTTAATCCCGAGGTTAATAATAATGTAACTGAAATACTGAGTAAAAAAAAGAAGGAAAATGTTTCACACATTTCAGCATGAAAATCATAACTCAGCATCCCCTTGAATGCCTCAGTGTGGAATTCTTCGCGATGAACATAAACATTTAAAATTATATAGATTTCCTTCTAACATCACAGCGCAGACTGATCCCTGTTAAACAAGTAATGAAACGTGTCAAACCAAAGTAATCTGGTTCTGAATGACAAGTTTTCATTACACAGTAATGATTTCTCTATTAGAGTCGCAGTTTTATTTAGTCAAGGCTAATTAAAAAGACTGCTTTCTATTTACTTCCTCTTTGTCTTCTCACCTTTTTCTTCAAACACACATAATGTGTGAACAAAAAAAATGCAAGAAAAGTCGAGAGAAAAGTCTTCCTCTAGGTCTCTCCCAAGAAGAGTCGTAAGATTTGCCAAAGAATTTGGCCTTTCTTCTGTTTGCCTCTTACTTTTAGGCTTCCTGCTTCTTTGGAACGTCAGATATATCATTTTCTTGCATTGTTTTGTGAAACACAAAATTGAAGCATTGGTAAAAACTTGAAAGACACATGATGTTTTTTTATTCACTAAATTTCTGGCAGCTTCTTTAGAAACAAGTCCGGATGGACAATGAGAGAAAATTCAAACCTTCACGTTAAATAAAACAAAGACACTTTAAGAGTAGTGGTTGCATCTTTGCTGTGATAGATTTTTTTAATAAAACTTTGCCTTATGGGGGAAAACATCATATGCAATGTCAGAACATATTTCTGTCCAGAGTGGTAGTCATATTTTTGAGTTGGACTCTCTGTTAAACATTTTTTTAAGCATATTCCAAAGAATTTCTATAAATATAAATTCTATTGTGGCCAATTTATGTGTAAAAAAATAAAAACTTCCAGCTGATGTTGCCTGAAACACTCTCACATTTTGAACCAAATGAATACTGACATTGTCAGCTTGGAGAACGCCTGAACCTTCAGGAAATAGTTAAAAAAAGCACTGACTGATGGAAAAACCTTGTAGTTCATGTTTTCAGGTAGCTTGATGATCTGATTCTTTTAGGCACTTAACTCTTCTGAACCTTGACCTGACCAAGGTCAGTTACCTAAGATCATGGGCACAGGATGGGTGAAGAAATTTATCTTCAACACTTTTTAAAAAACAAATTTCGTACATATAATTCTAAAATATAGATCACAATCAAACGGTCTGTTCAAAAATGACAGTTTGAAAGCAAAAGAAAATAGAACATAAAATTAAATTAAACTAAAGCTTGTTTCAGATGATTAAAAAAAGATATTTGTAGCTCTAGAGGGGTGTCAAACTCATTTCCACTGAGGGTCTCATGAGCCTTACGGTGGCCTTCGAGGAGCCAGTTATGATTAACTTCAACGTTTTATATTTAACTTCAGCTAAACACAAAAACRTCACGTTCCTCRTCTCATTGCTAYGACCGAGCACAGCTAACAAATAATAAATGAGCTCTAAGCGGTATTTCCTGCATGGACACATTGTTTTAACATGACCTCTTATAAACTCTGAAATGTATATGTACAACTGACTAAATATGAAAAAAAAAATACAGCACTATTATAAAATTAAAAGTTAGTTTACAACTTGTACATGGGAAATTCCAACTTCCCAGTACAACTGAGCCATTATGCCATCTTTTAAACCCTATGCACCTCCACTAAGTGATGGGATTCTATCATTTAGCAGGAATAATAGTCGACACATTTTGGGAGATGTAGTTTATGGTCAGTGCTGGCTCTAAAGCAACACATGCTTATTTTTAGATATTAATAGATTTTGAAGCTCTCGCAGACATAAAATGCAATGGTGGGCCACATTGGGCCTTGAGGCCTTGATGTTGACCCATAGTCAATCAACAGATTATAATTTCCAAATTCTCAATGTTAATATTGTTTTGTTTTTTTTTAATTTATTTTATTTTTTAGTAAATGTTAGGTGATGTGGTGAGAACGAACCCAAATCCGGACAGAGAGTAAGTTTTAGAATAAATGATTTATTAAATAAAACAAAAGGCTGTCGGGGCAGCAAAACAACAAGAAAACTAGCGACACAAGGAGACATCAAACAGCTTGGTGGGGAGACCAAGACAATGAACCAGCGATGAGATGAAGAACTGAACCAGAATATTTACTAACAGAAAATGAGAAATGAGTGACAGCTGGAGAGGGGACTGATTACGAACAAGTGACAGGTGAGCATAATTACAATGACCTAGAAAACAGACTGAGGAAGAATGAGTAATAAAAACACTGAGAAAACACACGAGGGCGACATGAACAAAACAACAGACAAAACACATTCTCAACAGTAAAAAAATTAAAAGACAAATCTAATCTCTCACTCGTGAGTTTCCTGTGATGAATCCAACCTTTGCTTGTTGAGGTCTGATTAATTTAAAAGAGTAAAGAAATTAAGTAATTTAATGACTGAGTTCCWATAAGGTCCACTCAACAAGTTATTGATCAGAAAAGCCAATGTGATACAAGAAATTTGACAAGAGTTGCAGTTATCACCTCCTCCATCTTATTCTGCTACAAAGATAAAAAGCTCTGGATTTAATATTTATATATATAAAAAACACCAGATTGTTCTTTAATCTCCTTGAAAGTCTTGAAGTTGATGCAGATGCAGAGGAATTCATTGACTTGCCTCTCCTAGCACCCCCTTTTCATTTTCTATTAGCATACATGCATTAAACATCGTTTACTGCTGATTCTGTAGTTTTTGACTACCTAAAAGATATGTCTATTTGTACTTTTAGGGGGAAGTTTTTGTTGCACCTGGAAAATGTGCCTGTATTGACTCTTTTCTGAGAAAGGAGCTGGTGAAAAAAAAATCAAAAGACCTTTTGCACAAAGAGCAGGAACAGGCAATCATAAATCAATTGTATATTTCAGGTAGAAAATCCTCCTGTTTCCCCTCCAATGACTCCTTTAGCTCTGCTTAGTCAACATGGATGTGGTTTATTGATTCTTTTTGAGACTCGCAAGAGAAATATTCAATTTTTTCCCTTTCCCACCACTGATACTAGCAGGGCCGGCTTCCAAAGCACAGAGACATAYGAGGAGGACAATGAAGTGTGGCAGGATCGATGGAAAGTCCAGGATTGCTGAAGTGCTGAGCTAGCGCTCTGCTCACTGTGGCGTCAGGTATACGGATGTCTCCCTCCGAATGTTCGGTCAAACATCTTGCAGAGAGATTAAAGCAGATTAACGAGAGCAATAATGTTTTCCCTTCAGATCTGAGCTGAGAGGACACGTTGGCTTAATTCATCCCAGCATCTCACGGGTCTGAAGCAAAACAATAACAGAAAACTTGAGCCTGTTCTGGCCTCTTTCACAATACAGTTCTCATACTGCGGTCTCCAGTTTGATCCTGACTACAAAAATAATTCCTTTGGGTCTTTTATGCTCTGTCTAACTTATAGCTGACTTAAAACTCTTGATAACACTGACCAAACCTTTTTTCATTCTGAACGAGACCACGGTTGTTATGTAAACCTAAAATACTTCAACACATAGATTATGTGTTGTGAAGAAATGTCAGCCAAGTCCACACCAAATGTTGGCCCAGAATCTGTAAAACATAGTGAATTATAGCTGTTTAACTGTAGCTGCAATCTTATAGAATAGAATAGAATAGAATAGAATAGAATAGTCATTGCACAAGCCCATATAATGAAATTGAACACAGAAAGACATGTAGGACAATGGCTGTATATACAGTAAATATAAACAGTAAATATACACAGTGACAAAACTAATAATAAAAGTAGTTAATGTACTTAGACTGTTTGTCTGGTGTTCAGAGTCAGGATAATCCATGGCGCTCGCGAGGGGGAGTGGGTGGGTGCTGCTATGATGCAGCTTACTTGGCATCTGAAAATACATTTCCTCAAATGTATTTTTAATCTGAAAAGAGCTACACTGAGTGAGAACTAGTGTTAAGAGCACAGCAGACAGTTTAAGTTTCACTTTCGGTTTTTCACCCGAGAGCCTGCAGGAGTCATGGGCGGGAACACATCCCAGGGGCGTTTCTGGTCCCCACCTGTCGTTTTGCTCCTCAGCATAGCTGCCTAAAAACGCTGCAGGATTTCTCAAACATGCATGAATGAGTCAAAGCAAGGCTTTGGGCATGTTTTTATTAGAGTATAATATTATAATATGATATAAAAGTCAAAAAAGTTGATTTTACATGATGTTGCCCCTTTAAAGGACTTCCTGAGTGCCTCGCGATCCACATATTACATTCTGCCTGTGAACACTTACCCGAGGAGCCTCTCACCTGATCCAATCCGTGAACTGTCTGCCTCTACGATCCTGGAAACCAACACTTACCTGTGAATACTCACCTAATGTCCTAGACCTTCTCCTCCACGCCGAGTTCCCCAGACCTACTTGTAAGAAAGAAAACTGTTATCTCTCAACATTTGTTTACTGGATTACCGAGTCAATACTCACCTCTGCAAACCCTCTGTTCCAGGTCCAGTCCAGCACAGCCTCACCGGCAAAGAATCACTTACCTTTTGTATTCAAAGTCTCCTGTCTCGATCCGTTGCCAAAATGGCTCACGTTGACCTCTTTTCTGTAAACCTGATGGGGAGAGGACACCCACTCATTTCCTGCAGCAGTCGTAGACCCAGCATACGCAGTGATGGCACTTGCAAACCCGCTCTCTTTTGTGGAGCGATAGAAGGTTAGCAGCAGCTTAGTCTCCGAGTTGTTCCAAGCCTCCCTAACCACAGCTGTGGTGTGTTGTTAAGATGTAGGTCACCAAGAATTTGAAGTGGGGGACCCTCTCCACTCTGCTGCCATTGATGTAGAGTGGTGCACTGGCAGCCTTGCTTTAGGGTGCTGAGTGACAGGTTGTTCCTGGTACAGCACACTGCCAGCTGCTGCACCACATCGCTGTATGCCGATTCGTCTCCACTAGTTATAAGTACCATCAGAGTAGTGTCATCTACGTATTTGATGGTGTTGGTAGAGTGAGGGGCTGCAGCTGCGAGCACACTTTGCCAAGAAGCATTGTTACAACAAATAAATAATCTAATAAATCTTTATTTTTTTGTGCAAAGTTTATATGARCATTGATCTGCATGATCAAGCGTTCACAGATCTTTGTCTAATCGTGTGTCAGTTATCACATTCAAATATACTTTTTACGATAACTGATCATTTATAATGCCTTTATTTCACACACAGCTGTCAGTGGACACAGAAGTCTTGTGAATCTTTTTATTGGAGTTTCAGAATGCCCGCTTTGAGGAGAAAAATGTCTGAATGATTCACACAGAGGGAGCTTTGAGTTGCACAATTTGCTGCCAAAACTGAGCTGAAAAACACAAAAAGCATGTTTGTCTGTCTGTCTGTCTGTCTGTGCGGTGGCCATCTTGAATCAGGTTGACTCCAAAAGTCTATAGAGTCTACGAAATGGAGGTTTAACATGTGCAGAGCTCTGTGTAATTCTGTGGGGCTGAGTTTTGAAAACAAAGCTCTACTATTTCAGTCCTGTTTTGATTTACATATAATTTTAAAAAAGCACTAAGGGAGTAGCTTGTTAGCCAAGAACGTCTGAAAGTGACTCTAAAAAAGAGAAAGATTGGTGCGAATACAAACTCAGTGTTCACACAATTAGACAAAGACCTGTGGCCACTTGATGTTGACATTTTCATAAAACTTAGCACAAAAAAATAAGAAAACTTGTGTTTGGAAGATTATTTCTTTGTAACAATGCTTCACGGCACTACATTTTATACCATTGGGAAGCCTGTTAATCGCTCTTTTAAATGGTGCCACATTTGCAAGGAACATGCATTTGTGGAATGAGCAGTAGAGCTGAGTATGTTATTTGCGCACGTGAAAAAATTGTCAAACAGTTTATTTTTGAGCTTCTGGTACCCCCAGGTGCTGCCAGTCAGATTGCCAAGAAGCTTTGTTACAACAAATAAATAATCTATCAAACAGAAATTTTCTTACTTTTTGTGAAATAGAGTACAAAACTATATATTTTGTGCTGATGTTCTCTGTATATTTGACTTTTTACTTAAGTTTCTCAATTCTTTAGGAATGATTTTTTCAAACACAACCTTTTGACAGAATTGAAAACAAAAAATAAAACCTCTTTTCAACTTTAGAAGCTATATTTAATAAACAGAATGTCCTCATATTCCCATTTGAACAAGGATTATTCAGTAAGGCTGTAATGAGTACTCAACCCTGACACATGCACACAACAAAAAAGAAAAAGGAAAAAGAGGAATAATAATTCAGGTTTTAGAGAAAAGCAGCAAATGACAGAATGAGCTCCAGGCAGCTTGACTTAGCAACAAACACACAAGCCTGAAGGAAAAACTGCAAACATTTCATCAGTTTTTTTTAAACGATTAAAGTATTTTTATAACCTTGTATTAAAGTGTGAATCATGGAAGCATGAGGTCAGAGTTCCCATTCTTCCTTTGAAAAATCCCCCATGTAAGTTTATCGGACATTTTTTCCGAACCAAATGTAACACATGTTAAAGTTATTATCTCCAGTCTTACTTTATTTTCATTTGAAATTCTTTTCAACATATCAAGCTATATATTGATTTTCGTAAAGCGTTTGACACCGTTGATCATTATACTCTCTTACAAAAGTTGATTTCTTTTCAACTTTCAKCATCTGCAATACAAATGTTTTCCTCTTATTTGACTGATAGGTGTCAGGTWGTGAAACATGGAAGCTCTGTGTCCGGGTCTCTGCCCTGTTCCGTGGGAGTTCCGCAGGGTAGCATACTGGGCYCATTGCTTTTCCTATTATACATAATTGACCTTCCAAAAATATTGAAGTATTCAAATATTTTAATGTATGCTGGTGATACTGTTCTTTTTTTGTCTGATTTCAATATTGAATCTATTAATAGTCAGTTACAAGCAGATCTTCAGACATTTCATGGTTGGCTTCAAGATAATCTTTTGTCAATTAATGTTAAAAAAAACTGTGTGCATGTATTTTTCCTAGGAGACATTTCAATATAACAAAGCAACTCACTTTTTTAAACAAACCCCTTGATATTGTCACTACCTACAAATATCTTGGAATTACTTTGGATTCTCATTTGACTTATTGTGATCATGTACAAGTCTTAACCACTAAGTTGAAACAGAAATTGTACGTTTATTCAAAAATTAGATCCAATCTGACATCTTCTATTAGATAGATCAAATATCTATCTTCATGCCATTATACTCTCAACCATGTCGTACTGTTTACCTGTTTGGTCTCTTACAACAAATGAAATCTTAGAACCCATAGTTAGGCTCTACAACAGGGCCTACAAAATTCATGAAAAACTTCCTGGTTGGACTCATCACTGTACAGTTCTTTCATTGTCTGATGTCTTGACTTTTCAGAATTATGTTTTGTATAGTGGTATTAATTTATATTTTCAGATCTTCCAAGGTGCCAATTATGGAACTCTCTGTGCATTGCTGCCCAAATCAAATTCTGGAAGTGGTCATTCAACTAGATCTGTTACAAAAGGACAACTGATATTACCAACTTTTAAAAACTGTTATGGCCAGAGGTCTTTCTTCTATGTTTATACTAAAGCATGGAATGACATTCCTCAAAACATGAAGTCCATTTCAAAACTACAGCCCTTTAAGAAGAATCTTGTCTGCCATCTGCTGGACACTTTTTGTTGTGCTCATATTTAGACATCCTATTTTGCAAATGCTGCCTTCCTGAAATTTGGTTTGCTTGTTTGTCTTTGTGTCTATGGTGTATAATGATGTGATTATGATGCTGTATTTCTGAGTGTTTTATGTGCTGCAGAACAGGAACCTGCTGTAAAACAGCAATTATGCCGAGTCAGGCTTGATTTTTAGTGACCTTTTCCTGTTAAATAAATAAATCAAATCAAAATCAAATCAAATCAAGCTGCACTCATGACAGGGGGTTAACTAAGAAAGACAGTAAGGGCCACCGGGGGCAAAAATCTGGCTTTAAACTCAGAATTCTGACTGTTTTCTTAGAATTTGAATTCTGAGAAAAAAAGTCAGAATTTTACTTTTTTTCCCTCAGATTTAGAAAGTCAGAATTCTGATTTTAATCTCAGAATTCTGAGGAAAAAAAGTCAGAATTTTGAGGTTAAAATGAAAAAAAAATTTTTTTTCCAGTGGCCCTAATCCTCTTTCATAACTGTGTTGTGTTCTAACAAAGTAAAACTTGAATGATTAGTGCCGCAGTTTACATTAAATGCTCTTTKACAGAATAAAAGAAGCTGGGACAGTTTAGTATTGCTGATTATTTTGTAATATTTTGATCAAAAATAATCCCTTAAAATCCCAGGAATGCCAAATAAAACTTTGACTCCATGAAAGTGACTTGCTGGATAGCCATAAAGATAAATGTGACCCATCACATCGAAATGAGGATTAAGTCCAAAAGTGGTGTATGGAGAAAAAGGCAAATATTGTGTTTTGACTAAAATGTTAACAAAAAATTGCATTTTGTCAAAATATAATGAATAAATGCCTTATCAATGTATCATTTGAATGAACTGTCTGAAATTTAATCATAAAACAAAATTTTGAAGCACTTTTTTGAGCAGTAGCAACAAAAAAAAAAAACCTGATTTTGAGAAAAAACGCCTTAAAATTTTGAGATTTTCCCTGTGAGCTAGCAAAACTGTTTCTTTTTAGCTGGGAAATCTCAATAGTCAAATATAATTTGAGGTTTCCTTTTTATATGGACATCAAAAATTCCTCAATAAAATGACATAAAATTAGGATTCAGACCAAATATTTATGTATTGTTGTCACCAACTAGACAAATTAAGTCATATACAGTATATGGATTTAATTATGATATCAGAATGATCCAGGTATTAAAATGTAGCTTTTAAAGCCATAATCTGAAAATGTAATTAGGTTATTTTGACCAAATTTGACTTAATCCTCATTTTGACATGATGGGTCACAAACGGAAAAAGCTGAAACGCAAAACTCTGATAGAAGCAGTCAACATTTTCTGGCAATAAAGCTAAAATATTTTGATGTTGGTAGTAGGCATGTCACTAGCTCCAACCTTATTCAAGATAACCAACACAGCTAATCGGTCTAAGCTGTCACAAAAATGACTAACTCCGTCAGTTTGACAGATATGGAGCTAAGATTTGGTGTGGTAGTAGCTGAGTGTCATCCCAATGAAAGAATGAATGAATGAATGAATSAATCAATCAATCAATCATCCTTATCTAACTAGATAAAACCCATAGATCGAGATCTCTTTTCCAAGGGTGACCTGGCCAAGAGGTCAGCAGCACACGTCATAAAATAATATCCAATCCCCAACAACTACTGTGAACTCCATGATCTCAGCATTGCTTAAAACTGCACATAATGTCATTTACAGCGTTTGGTCAAAGCAGCTATAACGCTGTCCCTTCCCAGCTATGACTGAAAACTCTGGCATGAAAAGCGGAAGTCTATGAAGCAGCGCTGGAATATTATAGACAAAACATGAAAAAGGTGACGCTCACAGAGACAGTGGGTTACCTGAGATTTCTCAGATATTTCCAGGAATTTTTCTGTCTCACTTTGTTTGCCTTTATTAGAAAATGAGTCTGAAGCCGGCCGCAGGCAGGGTGACTCATCCAGTCTTTGAACCGAACGACTCCATGAAACGACAGCCTACCATTACACGTTCGCTTCGTACCAATCATCATTAAGTTATGGGTCGATTAGACTGAAATAATCCACAAATGAGATAAGGCACTCTGATATGAACTAATCATGCTGTGAGGAGATTCAGTTTATGAAAATCCATAACCTTCCTCTGCTTGTTTGTTTCTTGCTGTAAACAAAAAGACCGCATATTGGCAATAACGGATGCTGTGAAGCTTTTAAGGCCAACGTCCCAGTGATTGTGTTGATGATTACCGACTCAGCAGCAGGAACAACAACTGAGACGGCGTCACTGAAACATGATGTGCAAACAGCGCATTTCCCAAGCTCCCCCATCCCCACCGCTGGCAGACAAAACYGTGGCCACATGCTGCACGGTCCAGCAGTGATTTATGTCGTTCCGAACCGCTTCCGACGCAACACACCGAGTTGTTTCCTGTGTCTGCCTCTGTTGGACCTCATCAAGCAAAAGTTAAAAAATGAAATAAAAACATGTAGGAATTGTTCAAACTGACCACAGTTGTTTGTTTGGTTTGAGATTTAAAAAAAATGGACAAGGATTGGAAGAATTTGAACAGTCAAAATCAAAGGACTTCAAAGGTTGTTTTTTTAAATCCAAATTCAAACAACTTCTTGTCATTTGTCTTTGAGATTTGAGCTAAAAATAAATATAATTTATTTTAGTGATTACTATAATATTATTAGTTTAACATTTGTTTAGTCCAAATTTATTTTAACGACTATTGGTGCTTTCTTATGTCTAGAGCAGAGGTGCCCAAAGTGGGGCCCGCGGGCCAAAATTGGTCCACCAAGCCATTAGATTTGGCCCACCAGCAGTTGTAATAGTTAGTAGATTGTAATCTCCTGTCTTATGTAGAAACACTATATTTCCACTTAGCCTTTTCAACCATTAGTCCAACTATACATACAAGGAGCTGTAGTCAGATAGTCCTAACTCATGGTACTCACTTTATCTTTGAATTATTTTAAGATTAAGTATAAAATACAAGTAACTACAAGAGACATTTATATTAGATTTAAGTCCATATCTAGATTTGCACACCTTATGACCACATACACTCAAATTTTAAATTATGAAAATTTCCATGAGCCTTTGCTGCCTGAGCAAACGCTGAATTTTCTCCATGTCCCATGGACTGAAAAAACAAACAAACAAAAGAATCTGGGCAACCACACGGCTGTTTGCTTAATCATAAAAAATACAACCTTATTTGAGAAGTATTTGCATTTCTTGCATTATATCATTGCATTTAGCCCGCCGCCCTCAGATTAACTTTAATTTTGGCCCTTTCAGGGAAAATGTTTTTTTTTAATTTTGGCCCTCTCAGGGAAAATGTTTGGGCAACCCTGGACTAGAGCAGTGTTTCCCAAAGTTGGGGTCGGGACCCAAAATGGGGTCCCGAAACATCAAGGTGGGGTCCTGAAAAGATTT
>NW_013952441.1:864080-866658 GCF_001266775.1 Austrofundulus limnaeus | reverse complement strand
CCCCCACCCTGTTGCCGACTGACTCTTAGTTCAGGGGTTGCAGCCCACGTAGACCACACATCACGGGGTGTACCACCCGTGTCGAATGCATGAACAGCTGCATGAACGGCTGTAAAATGAGATTGTCTCTATTGATGATGTTTGTTTGCATGCCTCATTACCACAATGATACGTTTTGTATCACATGTCTTCAGTTGTCTTTTCATGGTATAACTTCACAAAATTCAGAATTATTAAAAAAAGTTACACGTAAAAAAACATTAATAGTTTGGGTTTAGCGCCAGTATCACTTGTAACTGCATTTTATTTAACATCTCATTGATGCATGAATTTCATCAGCTGAGTTGCTAAATGTGCATTGAAAAACAAATTCTTTGGTACATGATAAATTTCCAAACTCTGCCTTAAAAAGGGTTTGCTGACAGCACTATGAACTGGATATTGTCAGTTGCATATAGGATACTTAGGCGCAGCCTACATTTTTGGGGTTTTGTCAGCCCCACGTGTAGGTGCCTACAAATTGGGACAGCCTACTATCAAAAATTTACATTAACAGGGGTCAACGTGAGCAAACAAAGTAACAAACAGAATCGGAGACCAGATCTATGAAGGTAAAAGATTTATTGTTCAGGAACGGGACTGGATTGAGATCTGGAAACAGAAGGGTTACAGAGGTGAGAATAGGATCTGAATTTCCAGAGGTAATTTGTAAACAGGCAAGATGTTGTTTTGTTACAGGTGCGGGAACGAAGCTCGACGTGGAGGAGTTGGTCCAAATCCAGAGGTGAGTATTTACAGGTGAAGACTTCGGCAGGTGAGTTTTTACAGGTGAGTAGATATTTACAGGTTTAGTGGAGGCAAAGGCAGGCACATGGAACTCAGGTGAGTGGCTCATAACAAATGGTCCTAAGGCAGGCTTGGAAAGGTCAGTAGTCCTTGGTCTGGAAACAGGCAAGACAAAAATATACAAAGGTTAAAGACTAGAACAGGTAACAGGCTGAGATCTTTACCCAAAGAGTAGCTTTAGCGAAGAACTTCTTCTTCTTCTTCTTCTTCTTTTTTATTGGCGGTTGGCTAACAACTTGTGGTGTGCATTACCGCCTGTAGGAGCCTAAATGTCATTATTTGTTTATTAATGTTAAAAGTTTAAAATAAGAACTGCTGATATGAACATAACTAAATGCTTATTTATGTGTGTATTCAATAATTATTTTTGAATAGATAGTTGATAAGACAGCATTTCTGTTTTTTGACCCCCTTTTCTCTCTCTGTTCTTGTTTAAAGTTATGTTTTTCTCTTCTTAACGTTGGATTCTATTGATGTACAGTATGTTTTATATTTTTTCATTTTTGAGATAAACAATTTTGAAGCTTGAACACGGTGGTCCAAGGGAGTTTTTTCTGGATATGGTGGAAGCAAGATGGAGGTTTTTTATTTTTAATTTTTTTGGGGAGTGTCAAACTAAGGCTTCATGGAAGTTGTTACTTAGAAGCTTACACCACCACCTACTAGAATGGAGTGTGGGTCAAAATGCTACATTGTCTGTATTGATTATTACTCTTTTTTGTACTTGTATTTGTTAAATTCTTTTCCTTACTTACAAAAAAACTTATATTCTGTTAATTAACTTTGTTTTCTTGAAGAATCTAATTAAAATGTTACTTTGCTTCCTGAATCTTTCTGTAATAAATTTGATATATTGAATGTTTCTTTAATTGTTCTAAATTCCTCCATCATGTTTCTTCTTTCTCTCATATAGTTATCTTTTACATATTAATATTACGTGTTGTATTGTTTTTATCATTCCACAATGTTGACAGTTTCCACTTTCATGTTTTTTTTAATTATAAAAAGTGTACTATTAAGTCCAGTGTGTCCCATTCTCAGTCTAGTTAATATCTCTTCCTTTCTGTTTCTCCTAGTTACTCTCATTTCCTCCACTTTCCTTTGGATCTTATAAAACCATCTTCCTTTGTTTTTTTTTTYGTTCCATTCTTTCTGCCACTTTTCCTTGATTTTTAATTTAACCAAACTTTTTGCCTCAGATTTACTTATATTTATTGTGAAGTTGATTTGTCCTGTTGTTGCCCTTTTTGCTGCTTCATTTCCCTCCGCCCCAATGTGTGCTGGCCTGGTGCCCATATGAATGTTATTTCTAAATCCATCATCTGTATTCTGAATAATGTTTGCTGTATTTCTCAGCAAAGAACTGATCGTCAGTGCAGCCTTAAGAAGCGTGGGAGATGATGAGCCAAATCCAACGCAGGTGAGTCAATCAGTGCTGCCGGCCAATTAGAGAGGCAGGAGGTGAAAACCTCCAAATGCCTCACCTACGGCGCGGGGCAGTGGCTGCCAAATGCACATTAGGTGAACTGCAGCCCCTGAAAACATACAGATATTTTATTTTCAAACTCCATCGTAGTTTATTTCAMACCTCAACCATTTTTGAACAGCTGAACTAACAAAACTAAAACAAAAAAACTGATTGCAATAAAATAAACTACAACTTTTAACAAYAAACCTCTTTTTAAACTGCTGTTTTGTTTTTAACTACTTTACATCTTTTCCAAAAAAAAAA
>NW_013952441.1:848434-860934 GCF_001266775.1 Austrofundulus limnaeus | reverse complement strand
TGTATCGAGTTTCAATAAGTCAATCTGCTCTGTGACTAACACAAACCATTTTTAATTACTGTACTTGGACCTTTAATTACGCAGTGCGGTAGCTGCCTACTGCTAATTTAGCTAAAACTAGGGGTCAACTTGAGGTGGAATTAAAGGAAAGGCAAATGAGATGGTAATTCTTAAGGGATGTGGTATTTATTTGTTAATATRCACTCACTGATATGAATGCAAGGATTTTTGGATCCCAAAGCAGATTCTGGAGGCCACGGCTGTTTCGAAGACCGAGGGAATAGATCTTGAGCGTGGAGGTGCTTGAAAGCAGAGATGAGAGGGGAGGCAGCAGATTGATGATCTCTCCTGAAGCTTGTGCTTTTAATGGCATGACTGTCTTCTTCTGAGGCATCTGAGACACTTTGGTCAAACAAACTGAATGTGGCAACAAGTGGCAACAAGAAGCAGAGATTTATGGAGGTGGGGAAGAGGCTGAGGCCCAACACACACACCAGAGCTGCATCTGTAATCAGGCAGGGGAGGAGGAAACTGTTATTGATTAGTCTGAGGCAGGTCTACTGACACTGACTGACAAAAAAAAAGGCTGAGCACCCAGAAAGAGCATTTTGGAAGAGCATTGGAGAGGAGAGCTCCTGCATCAGTGAGGAGAAAAATGGCTCCTAAGTCACYTTTGGTAGTGATACAGTGGATGCTGATGGCACAGTGTTACATCCTCTCTTTTGAGGCAGCATGAAAATGCCATGTAGAGTGATGTTAAGACCCTCTGGGCAGCCAGGAGGTATTTCCCCTCTAACATTGGAGCAGTTTGAGCTCCAACTCAGAGTCTGATCTGCCAGATCTCGTACACCAGTTTCACCAGTTGTGGGCCAACTTAGAACCAGACAACCACCTAAAATGTTTTGAAAAATGTCTTATTAAAAAAAAACCTCAGACATTTAAATTTTTGAATCAAGGGCAGTCTTATACCAATAGGTTTGTGTAAATACGTTCCTGTGTTATCTTAGTGTAAAACTACAGTACAGCACTGTATGGTACGAATAAACCTAACAATTCTTTTAAAGGGGCAATATCATGTAAAATCAACTTTTTTGAGTTTTATATCATGTTATAATGTTATACTCTCATAAAAAACACGCCCAAAGCCTTGCTCTGACTCATTTATGCATGTTTGAGAAATCCTGCAGTGTTTTTAGGCAGCCATGCTGAGGAGCAAAACGACAGGTGGGGACCAGAAACGCCTCTGGGACGTGTCTTTAAGCTGAACTTCCTCATGGTGGCGCTCCCCCCTCCCCACACACCCTGCCCATGACTCCTACACGCTCTCGGGTGAAAGTGAAAGTGAAAGTGAAACTGTCTGCTGAGCTCTCAACATTAGTTCTCACTCTGTGAAGCTCTTTTCAGATTAAAAATACCTTTGAGGAAACGTATTTTCAGATGCCAAGTAAACTGCATCATACCAGCCCCCCCCCCCCCTGCACCGAAATGGGCGAGACAGAAGCGGAAGGAGGTTCTTAAAGAGACAGAGGCCAATTTCAAGGCGTGTAGCAGAGGAAGTGATGAGAAGATAAGTTTATTTTCTATTTAAACATAAAAACAACATTTTAATAACAGCTAAAGATGACATAGATACTTTATTATAGTATAGTATTTAAATGTATGCCTGAGAAACACATAATAATGCGCCTTTAACATATACTGTACACTTTATAATTGTCTGTTGATTCATACAAACAGTCCTACAGAGGCTGAGCTTCTCTTCAGTTTAATGTTTACTTTGATTGTTTTAGAGCTGATTGGAAGTCAGCATGAGCTGTAATATTCCGTGTTAGCAACAATCTGAGGAGCGTAATGTCACACTATAATCACCTAACCAAACACTGCACACCTCAGAGTTTTAATGGTTAAAACCCCACACCTTTGCTCTGACAAATTTAGGTAATTAGGCTTATTAAGAGATAATAACTTAAATCAACTCAAATGATTCTGAACTGTATTAATGTCAAAAATAGAAGCACAGTTCAGATGTCTGTATGTATTTTTCTGCTCCATATAGCAAATATGAAAATTTACTCCTTTTACTTGACGCGTATTACCAGTTACACCGACATATTTTAGCCATTCAATTCGAAATAGATTGCTGCTATAAAAGTTAAAAAGAGTAATCCAGAAAAAAAAGTGTATTAGACTGAACTTTTTWAAATTTTGCTTGCATTCTTTGCAAACTTTAGTATTAAAAGTCAATATATTCAGCAGAGGAAATGACCAAAAAGGCCTTTTATTCAGGGAGGAATATCTACATTTATGCTGTTCTTTTTAATTAAAAAGGTAATCCCAGCAGCACACAGTCTGTGACATTTCTGTGTATTAAAAAAAGAGAACTGTGAGGAAATGTGAAGGTATGGCATGCTGTGTTGCCTAAATCTTGTCAAACTTTGGGAATGACATCACCTTTGGTATACTATAAGTATTGTTTGTTAATGAACTGGCACACAACCTTACTGAAAGCAAAGTTTCTGTCCTTTCTGTTTTAAAAGAGGGAAAAAAATGTAACCAAAGAAAAACAGTGAGAGCTTACTTATCTTTTTCTGTAAAACTGATGAGCATGGTGCACAATGTCTCTCACCCTGAGCGGACATTTCTTTCTGATTAAATCAGGCTTGTGTTTCAGGCTGTATGATGCTGTTTAAGCATTAGCTCATTGCGTGTATGTTTGTGTGCGTCTGTGTGCGCATCCTCTTCCAAGTTGACAAAGTGTGTGTGGGAAGCTGAGACACRCAGCGGGCGCTCTGAACGTGGTGGGGGGATTCTCCTCCTCCCTGCAGTATATTATTATACAGCGAGTGGGATGGATGATTAGAGTGATTTAGACTGGGCGTCGTGTGCGTGGCCTCCAGCAGGCACGCTCTGTTTCACTTCTGCTCACCCCCCACCCCACYCCCCCAGATKTATGTAGAATGAATAAATGCACTTGATGAATTTTCCTCCAGCTGATCGGTGGTTTAGGTGCAGTTCTCTTTATGTTGGAGTTGATGAAGTATTAATTTATAAAACAACACAAAGCCGTGATTTCAGTCAAAATGGGGATTTCTCTCACTTAGTTTTCCGTCATTCTGAGCTCAAGTTTCTATAGGTTTTTCTTCTTGGGTGGTTTTTTTTTTTTTCAGTGCAGACCACCTGTTTACTCTTAATTACTGCAGGACAGACAGTTATTATTGACATATTTGCCAAAGATTTCAAAYAGCCCATCTTTTTTTGCCAGAGCAGCCAATATTCAACATGCAGTATAACACAGATATTAAAAATTTCGGGTCAAAATGTACTCAAATGGATAAAATGTAACAATTATTGCTTATTTTAAATAATTTACTATTTAACAACCCTTAGAAGAACTTGTACACTTAAAGGCACAGTGTGTAGGATTTTGTCAATTATTTTAGCCGATATTGATATAATCACTAATGACAATAATAAAAAACGTGTCTAATCATTGCAGACAAAGACCTTGTTTTATTATTTTTACCTTATAAAAAGCTGTTTATACAGTATCTCCATGGTCGCGGGTCGCCACTACAGGCAGGGAGATTTGTGAGACTGCAGTTTGAAATACCAAGTTTTAGGTTTGCTTCATGTAGAAAGCCAGAGAGTGTTTGGCAGGAAACATGCAAAGAGCTTTGCCCTGGTCAAATGAATTTATTTAAGGTCAATAGACATCGACAGTGATGAAATGTTTTCCAATTTCTGGACAAATGCAGAGCTGCAGACTGGATTAGGAGAAGATGAGAAGGGGAAGAAGGATCATTTCATTTTGCACTCTGTATAGCTCGTATTTGAGTCTAAATGAAAATGTTCCTGTGCCATCCTGCATTTAATGTCACGTAAATTTAAACTGCTGGTCTTCTTGTTTGTGCACACTGTTTTATTGTGTTTTCATTTTCCTCAAGGAGAGTGCTGTAAATCCTAGAGGCCCCGATGGGGTGCTGATTTATCGAAATCAACAAGAAATTACAGGCTGTAATAAACACTGTTGCATGGCCCGGCTTGCTGCCAGGTTCTCAGCGTCCCACGTTTTCCTGTCTGTTTTGAGATCACAGACTTGTCTGGGACTTTTTTTCTTTTTTGCATCCTTTAGGGCTGCTGTGGCTCCAAAAATCACAAACCACCTCTGTAGATATTCCGCTCTGATAACTCTGACACCTCTTTTTATTTTTGTCTTCTGAATTATCTTTTTTTTTTTCCAGCCTGAAGCATCACTCTGTGTTTCTTAAATGAAGCGTCTGACCTCTCCTTCAGGGGTCTTTTATTCCAGTCGCTGCTGCAGGAGTCAATAATGCATCAAGGGCACACAAGATCATCCCTTGATCCCCCAACCCCCCACCCTCACCCCAATCCACATGTACACATTTCCTATTATGGTGTTCGGGTTATTTCATGTTAGTCTGAGTTGCTTCATGCCGGGCCAGGCTGTGATGACATATGTTCCCACAGCAGCCTCACAGGAAGGGAGAGACGTGCTGAGCCACRCTGTTTTGCAGCAGAACCTAACCTGTGATGAGTCCTCTTCATCCGGTGGCTCTAWCCATCCATTTTATTTTGCCCACTTTTCTGGAGCTGGAGCCAGGTGCACCCTGGACAGGATGGAAGTCCATCACAGGGCCACATGGAGACAAATTGGACAGACAATCATTCCCACTCTCACCTGRTGTCAGTTTAGAGTTAGCAATTAACCTAACATGTTTGTGATCGGTGGGAGGCATGCATTTAGCTAGAAGTTTGGAAGAAGGCATCGACACTTTAGGCCAAATTCTTTAAGTCTTTCCCTGGCGTAATAAAATATTTGCGGTCACCCCCGAAGTTTACAAAATGTATATAAGGTAAAAAAAAACTCTGGAAACCCAAATATCGGCATGGTGCCCTGAGGGAGTCATTCTTACGGAAGAGCATTGCATTCACCAAATTAAAAATAATTTGGACTCCTGATCTCATAATTATGAGATATGATGTCATAATTCCGAGATCCTGATCTCCTGTGGATTTTGAGTAGGTAATGGTCCTGGACGTGTGTAATGCCGAACGCACGTGTGCCCAGACCAAGCTGTATAATGTTTATTCATCAGAGTTTAATAAAGTTGTGTCCCAGGGTTGAAACAGGAGGAGGTGTGTGCTCTGCTCTTTGTGTACATACAGGACGTAATTTAAGCATTTCAGATTCATTAGCTACTTATAGCCGTAGCATCCCGTACTGCAGGAAGAGAGCGACCTCCAGTATGTCAGAGTGGGCTTTTCGCTTGAACAACCGCAAGGAAGATACCTGCGTAATGTCGACATACTACCATCCATACAGCATCATGCCATCAATGTGATGGCATGATGGACATGAATGGACTGTATTGAATCGGACTCTTATTTTGAAATATCCATTTGCTGAAACCAGAAGCACCACTACCAGCTAAATGACGGTGTTATGTTTGTGGCGAAGCTGAATTGARCAGAACACTCTAACCGATGTGCAGGTGGATTGATCAATAAACCCACATTAATAGATATAACACCATCCACATTAAGTAAACTCARTATTTCCCAATATTTCATACCTAAGAGGAAATGAAAGCATATAAAATGTTATAGTGCCGTCATTGTTTACTTTTCCTGTAATGTAAATCAGCTGACTTTCTTTAACTTATCTCGTAATATGACATCTTATCTCATAATTATGAGATCCTGATCTTGTTATTATGAGATAAGATCTCATAATTACGAGAAAAGATCTTGTAATTATGAGCTCAGGAGTCCTAATTTTTTTTATTTGGTGAATGCAATGCTCTTCCGTACATTCTGACCAGGGGGTGCAGATGGGATCTTTGAACTAAGGGGGACCAAACTTTCAGCAAAGGATTTCAACTCAAGTTATTTATGTGTAATTTAGGTTCATACGTAATTGTCAAGTAGTTACCTTAGTAACAGACTATAGGTGAATAGTTTGCAAAAAATTCATTGTAAAATAGTTTGAAATCAAGGATGAACAACAAGAACAAAGTTAAACAAACATCTTCCCAATCAACACCATTCATACATTATGTAATAGTTATTTGTCTGGAATACCAGTCACCCACCAAAACTTTGCCTTCAATATGTTTAATTTCAGCATTTGTGTGTGAACTCAGAAATGTAAACAACAACAACATTTACATAGAAATCAATATGCTGTAAATGGAACTCACATTTTAAATAAACAGTAATATTACAAATTCCTTACAAATAAAAAAAATAGATTTATTTTGAGGACTTCTAAATAAAAAATAAAATTTAAAACACATCTATATTCACCTTTAGCCTACTACAGGTAAAACCAAATAGAGTTTATTAATGGYAGACGAGCTCGGTTACTTAACATTACAGAACAATTATCTTCCACATCTGGGTTTTGAAAATTTTGACATTTCTGAATGCACCGTTAGTCGTAGGACACGTACGCTGGAGTCTCAATGGATGCTGCAAAGTAAATGTTAGTCTAATTAACGGAACATTAATCATCAGATTTAATTGGATATTTTCCTCATCCTATGTAGGGACAGTGTGTTTGCGTGTGTGTGTGGGGTGTTGTTGTTGGATCCCACCTGTCCGTAATGCCATCTACGCCTATTGCAATGCCCCTCTAGCTACATGCCTGGAGTTACAAAACCAGAGTACGCAAAAAAAAAACAAACAAAAAAAACAAATGCATGCATGCAGGCAGGAGGTGCTCTTGCAACCATGCTGTGAAGGGACAGCACTTCTCCACTCTGCCACCTCTATGTTCTATGTTATATGTTGAGCTTTTTGTTCATCGCTAGTGATACTGATACTTATTGCTAGGCCTTTAATTAAAAGAAGAAATGATTTTGTTGCAAAAAGAAAGAAAAACACACACAATATGCACATTTTTGTTTGTAGCTCATTGTAGAACGTTACAAACTCAAACAGTAACAGAAAGCTGATGAAGTCCTGTGGTTTTGCACCCCTGCTTYACGTCTCTGCTCAGGCTGTGCTGCAGGAAGAATGAAGAAGAAGAAGAAGAAGAAAAAAAGGCACTTGTACTAAATCAGTGCAGCTCAAACGCTCACAGGTCTTCATGGTTTTCCTCAGCTCGCCACACCACAACACTGTGGAAAAACCTTTAATACTTCTCTTCCTGCAACAGGCTCACAYAAACTGTACTTAAAGCCACCGAGCATGTAATAATTGTAGCACTGCGGTCGGTGTTTGGGGAGGCTTTGAAACTCAAATTCCCTGGGTCAAACAGCCACTGGAGCCTGGACAACATTGTTCAGTGCTTAACGTACTCCRATTCATTAACTGCAAACTTTCTGACCTATTTGTGTGATGTTTGTATGGATTTCGTCCTGGTCTTCCTCTCTTAATCCCTGTATATTAGGGTGTATTGGTGAAGCTGTGTGTCCCTGTGATGAACCGGAGTCTCAAAAATGAAACTCTCCTCCTGTTTCTYACAAAATAATTTGAGTGGTTGGAAAATTCATGAATAAAAGAAGCAGTATGGAGACATGGCATCAAACTCTGGAAACCTGTAATGTGAGCTTTAATACTTTCCCAGWAGAAAAATACATAATATTATTATCCTATCTTTCATACTAAGGCGATTAAGGCGAGTTTTTGCATGTGTATCTCATTAACCACTGGACGTTTTAATGAAACGTGCAGAAAATAAACATTGGATTAACTGTTTAGCTTTTGGATTTAACATGATTCAATATAGCTGCCACAGCTAATCAACATTAGCCAACACCAAAATGACTATAACTCAGTCACCTTAACAGATATTGATCTAAAATTTGATGTGCAGTAAATGAGTCATTCACAACATATATGCTGGGAGTGATACCTTACAGTATTGAACAAGATTGTATGTCAAGGTTTAACCAAAACTACTATAACCGTGTCAACCCTMAGCAWAAGATGATTTTAGTTTYRTACACATTCCTTTAAGCAGAGCAWGACCTATAATTCCACGTTAAATTTCAACTCTCGAGTGACGACTTTGTATTCTGAACAGACCGTACCTCGTCAGTAAGAGAAAGAGCTTCTGCCTCGACACCAACAAACCATCTGTCACAACACGGAGGCTTCTGTGTCTATGTCAGCTCTTYAAGATGCCATCTTTAGCTTCGTGCCTGTCACCAGTAGCCCTTTTGCTGCATAAATTTTCATAGTCACGCTGTCTTTTTGGGGCTTAAGTGACAGCAGGCTCCGCTTTTAGACTGAATAATCTGAGCCTGAGACAATATCCGGCTGCTGTCCGCCTGTGCATTAAGTGTAGGAGTTGGACTTTGAAAGTAATGGTGCGTGCAGGGCACCGGGTGACGGATGGATCCTCCGATGAAGTTCTGTTATGTATTCCTGATGAGAGCAGTGGATCACAGTTCAGGATTTATGAGACTATGGATGAGCTGCCTCTCCATGCGATGTTGTCTCTGTGAGGTAGAAGTCCAAGGCTGTTTCTCACTGTGATTGATGAGCATCCTGCGATAAGCTACCACACTGACAAGCATTCGTCTGCTTTATCGAGTGAACGACTTGCACCCAACTTTTTTTCCCCCCGCCAGTGTTAATGGCTCTTGTAATTAAGAAGTGGCAGCCTGCATGCTCTATTTATTTATTTATTTATTTATTTATTTATTTATTTATTTATTAGGAAAACAGAGCTTATCGGGAAAAAGAGTAAACCGGAAAGCTTCTCTAACTCCTGTATTGCAGGAAAAAAAAAACTAAAGTCCTGAAGTGTCCTGATGCATCTCAGTAATCTAGGTGCAAAAATCAAAAAGAAAAATAAGTAAGTCCTGAAATTTGAGTAAGATGTTTGGTTTTGGTGTGCCACCCAAAGATTAACAGTGGGCCCCGATCACCCTGCACTAGTTGCAGCACATAATGCAAGAAAACAACGTGAACAACTTGGACTGGACAATTATTTATAATTTAATATTGTGAGAATATTGGGCCTCATGCAAGAATCATTCATACGAACAGATTTGTTCTTAAGTTGTGCGTACGTGTGATTTAGGAGAATTTGTAGCATTCACCAAGGTTTTCAAATTCTAAGACTTTTTTCAGATACGAACAAAATTCACGAGTGGTCCAGACCTGTCGTATATTTCATGAGCAGTCAGTCTGCTGTTATCAGATGGATTTTTCTCACTAATAACTTTGTATTTCATTAGTTTGAAGATATTTTGAGTTGAAAATAAATCACACTCCATAATTATGTTGACAATAGGTTGTTCTGTTTGAATTAGAATTTGATCTTAAATGTAACTAACAATATAAATTGGTTAGATTAAATTAAATTGGCTATTAATGCTGTTGTATAACACTCCATAATTATGTTGACAATAGGTTGTTCTGTTTGAATTAGAATTTGATCTTAAATGTAACTAACAATATAAATTGGTTAGATTAAGTTAAATTGTCTTTTAATGCTGTTGTATAACACTACAATATTAATATGAAGATCTCAAACTAAAAACCAACTTAAATTATGTATTAATTGAAGTTTGTAGACATTTTAAAATGCTTGTTTTCAGAAATGCATCTGACACTTGCGATGCTTGGGAGTGGGGAGACGGCCGGGGGTGGGGGGTAGCGGTGCGCAACCACCCTTCTTCTGAATAAATGTAAACGCTATGTAATAGTTTTGTTTACCCTAATTAAAAAATTATGTATTACTTGAAGTTTGGAGACATTTTGAAATGCTTGTTTTCAGAAATGCATCTGACACTTGCGATGCTCGGGAGTGGGGAGACGGCCGGGGGTGGGGTGTGGGGTAGCGGTGCGCGACTGTTCTTCTGAATGAATGAAAGCTATGTAATAGAGTTGTTTATCCTTAAATTAAAAATATTTGACCAAAGAAAAACTGGAGCAGGACTACAGAGAGAGATAAAAATGTTTTAGATTTTTATTTCTGTGACTGTACGACCCACAGGAGACACAACATTAAGGCAGTAGTTATTTCATTCCTTTACGCAGCTCCTTTAATTCCACAGCTGACGCTGCTAAAAATGACGTTTTTATTTTCTGGATCTCTGAGAGCAGAACTTCAATTTCCGAACTCATAAAGTTCTTCTTTTTTACTTTGCGATGTCACTTATGAATGAACACTTCCTGGCATGTGGGGCAGGAAACGTATATCCTTATATGGTGTTTTTGAAGTGGTAATTATGCTAATCACCTCTCCCCGTGCACGAGCACCTGGATATGCATTCATCAGTTTACGCTCCTCATTTACACACATTTCCTGAAGATAGAAGAGTTTGTTGAATCTGACGTGACATGTTCATACGAACCCTTCGTACAAACAAAAGTAAGAGAAATTTAGGATAAGAATACGAACATGTTCTTGCATGTGGCCCAATGTGCATATCAGAATTCAAACTACTGATCAGTTACAATAAATCCTGTTACCTTCCAAATGCCAGTCAAATATAAATTCAGACAATCAGAATGTTCCTACATGGAGATGCTTACATCCWGTTTAGATGATAAATCTCTATCAATATTTATCAGCACTGTCACAAATTAATTTTTTTCTAATATCATGCAGCCCTGAAACGCACTAAATTAAAAAAACAAACAAACACGTTTTTACTGTATGTGTACTCAGGATTTTACTGCAGGCAATTTGGATGCTTTGCTCTGCTTTTCAGGTGCAGCGCAGGAAGTTAATTTCCCCAAACCACAGCTACTTTCTGCCAATGCCAGTGTTAGAGGTCATCGCTTGTATTAATGATCCATACGAAACTAAACTGGGCTTTATTTCCCTCACCATCTGTGGCCAGTTGTGCCACACAGGTAGAAGTTGGTGCCAAAGCAAAGGCCTCATTTGTTTGCACAGGGTGTGAAGAGCCTCATTTGGATTTAAAGGGGAAATATCAYGTAAAATCAACTTTTTTGAGCTTTATATCTTGTTATAATGTTATMCTCTCATCAAAAACATGCCTAGAGTCTTGCTTTGAGACAATCATGCATGTTTGAGAAATCCTGTAGTGTCCTGAGGCAGCCAGGCAGGGGAGCAAAAACAACCGCATGGGCCTAGAACTGCCTTTTGGGCTGTGTCTCCGAACTGAGCTTCCTCCTCATCACAGAGCACACCTCCCCCACACCCCGGCCTGCCCTGTGACTCCTGCAGGCTATCAGCAGCAACAGAGGAAACAAACACTGCTGAGCACCAATACTAACTACTTATCAGTTCAGCTCTTTTCGGATTAAACACCATTGTCACCTGCCCAGGTAAGCTGAAAAACAACACA
This sequence comes from Austrofundulus limnaeus, assembly GCF_001266775.1. NCBI lineage: Eukaryota > Metazoa > Chordata > Actinopteri > Cyprinodontiformes > Rivulidae > Austrofundulus > Austrofundulus limnaeus. The sequence goes on along the minus strand of NW_013952441.1, from coordinate 849,637 downwards.
ACTTTTGTTCACATCGTTGTTTGGTCTATGTGTTAAGATTTGTAACTTATTACGATCAGTATATGTGTGTATGTGTGAGCGACAGAAATGATCTTACCAGTTGAAATGTCGTTAGTAATTGCTCCAGTTAATCAGAAAATGTACTTTCCGGCTTTGAAGATAATATGATCTTAGGCTAAATAAGAAGACGTGGGTTTCTGACAACATTGCAGCATCAAAGTTGAGTTTGTTTCCTGTCTCTATCAATTATCTTTACAAGTTAGTGGAGGCAGCACAATGTGTTTTTCTCACTGGCAGATCATTTCTTGCAAAGAAAAAAAAAATACTTTCTGGCAATACATACATGTTATGTTGAACGGATTGCCTTTAAATTACATGGATTTTCCTCATTTTGCAGGGATGTAAAAAAATCATGGATTTTCTTCAAAAACTCAGCTTCAAATTTATTTTATGTGTTGTAGCCTGTAGGACGTAAGCCCCCATCCCAAATAAAGTTAAAGAATCCCATCTGCCACCAGAAATAATTAGAAATAAGTTTGCCACCTCTCCCAGTCCTTCCATGCTCCACTGCTCTGCGGGCGCTGCTACGCCCCACATTCTGCCTGTCCCTGCGGCCGACTGCTTTCAAACCCCCACCCATCCATGTGTGTGAGTAATATGGATTTTTTTGTGTGAAAATKACAGACTTTTGAGGGTCAAGATACAGTTAAAAGTCCAAAGGAGTTGACATGTTTGAAAACAAAGTGAAGGTAAAAGACGTCAAGTTATCTCTCAAATATTTAAAGGGGCAATATCATGTAAAATCAACTTTTTTGAGTTTTAGATCATGTTATAATGTTTTACTCTCATAAAAAACATGCCCAAAGCCTTGCTTTGACTCATTCGTGCATGTTTGAGAAATCCTGCAGCGTTTTTAGGCAGCCATGCTGAGGAGCAAAACGACAGGTGGGGACCAGAAACGCCCCTGGGACGTGTCTTTAAGCTGAACTTCCTCATGGCAGAGCGCCCCTCCCCCCTCCCCACACACCCCGTCCATAAGTCCTGCAGGCTCTCAGGTGAAAACTGAAAGTGAAACTGAAACTGATATGCTCTTAACACTACTTCTCACTCAGTGAAGCTCTTTTCAGGTTAAAAATACCTTTGAGGAAATATATTATCAGAAGCCAAGTAAACTGCATCATAGCAGACCCGCCACCCTCCCCC
>NW_013952441.1:845896-848424 GCF_001266775.1 Austrofundulus limnaeus | reverse complement strand
GTTATACTCTCATCAAAAACATGCCCATAGTATTTATTTGACTCATTCATGCATGTTTGAGAAATCCTGCAGCGTTTTTAGGCAGCCATGCTGAGGAGCAAAACGACAGGTGGGGACTAGAAACGCCCCTGGGACGTGTCTTCAAGCCGAACTTCCTCATGGCAGACACACACACACACACACACAGACACACACCGCTGAAATGGGCGGGACACAAGCGGAAGGTGGTTCTTAAAGAGACAGAGGCCAATTTCAAGGCGTTTAGAAGAGGAAGTGATGAGAAGATAAGTTTATTTTCTATTTAAACATAAAAACAGCATTTTAATAACAGCTAAAGGTGACATAGATACTTTATTATGGTATTGTATTTAAATATATGCCTGAGAAACACAATAGTGTCCCTTTAAACCAGAGCTGAACCGCTGAAGTACTGTAGTCTGAATTTTATAGATCGTTGTGTTGCTTTAGGTTTGTTTTGTCAAACCAGCCTGTTATCTAATATGGCACTAAAGTAGAATAAACCATAAATATTTATTGTATTTAATGGAATGTGCAACACATACTACACCATTGGATCATAGATGCTTACTTTTACTGGAAAGCACAGACAATCACTAATGATGGTTTTGATGAGTTGGCTTGTCCAGTAGCTGTCATCCAGATGTCACTCTAATGGGCTGCACAAATCTGTGGGGGCCCTTTAACAAGTTCCACAGAGAGATGTTCTCAATTTCCAATTATCTCTGGTGTTTTCTTTAAAAAAACAACTATTCATTCAGCTAGTTTCTTTTTTATATATGATTTTTAAATTAATTTTTTGGTTGTTTCTGTCCTCTTTTCAAATGACCTCCAAACCCCACAGAAGGAATTTAATAATCGTGTCCAACAGACCCTCTTATCAGTCTTATCACTGACCGGTTCGATTTCTGTTTTCACCGTCTTGCTAATGCAGCTGCGCACGAGGTTATTGGAAGTGCAAACAGAGGAAACCCTGGGGCTTTTTCAGCCCAAACAAGAGGTGGCATCTTAACACACACTTGAGGTCAAAGGTCAACGTGGAGTTCTGTTCAGCAGTGCTTTCTGAAATGTCCAGCYAACGTGTCAGACGCATCCCTTCAGGGTTCATTTACATGTTGGAGGCTTTTTAAAAATTTGCGAGGACAAGACTCTGGTCTGGTCGAGGTCACGAGGAGTTTGCATGAATGTTATTTTTGTGGTTGCAGCTATCTTTCTGTGGGATTAGCCTGGCCAAGTTCATTTGAAGCTGGAGTTTCATATCTGTGCAGGCAGCTGCTTCCAATATGAAGCATCGGCGGTGGCAGAGAAATTGTTACGCTTTGGCAAGACGGATGCGTTGCTGTTGAGCGTTTCTCACCCTGCCTTCATTTATCAGGATGCGGCCAAGTAGGTGGAATTTGTCTTTTTGTGCTGTAATCTACTTCCTAAAAGGTAGCAGAAGAGAACTTTCTGATTTACCTGAAACTTAAATTGCACTGCAAGTAATCCTCCAGCTAAATGTGGAACATATTGGCAATTTAAAAATTAAAATACCCTGGATTAATTCTTCCATATTCAAAGGAGACATCTTCCCGCTCACCTTTAATTTAGAAAATTAACCTTCCTGCCAGTCTGTTCAGCCTGGGGAATTTGTCCAGCGCTTCAATATTGTAGACTTTTGTATAATGTAGCAGAGAGAAGATAAGGCACAGAATCTTCTAAGTCGAAAACCCACAGGCCAAGTTAACATTATGGATCCACTGGGATGCTCTTGCCTAGCTTTCCTAAAAACTGTTTGCATAAGACCCACTCCCAAGTRAGGGAGCAATAAAACAGCCCACTTGATAATAGCCTACGTTTTGCTAATTCACACGTTTTCTTGGCAGTCCTGGGACATCACTCAATCTGTGCACACCTCCCTATCTGGCAGGAGGCTCGGCACAGTTAGACATGAGGTGTGAAAGTCGACTGCGCAGGATTACTGCTCACCACCTGGAGAGCCTTAAGAAATCAGGGAATTGGAGGAAATACAGGAAGCAGTTCTGAAACCGTCACAGCCTGGAGTGATTCTCCTCATCAGTGCTCAACCATAGATGGGAAAGTAGCGTTTTAAGAACAAATGTCTGTTGACTTGGTCCTTTTCCTGGCATCAAAGCTTTCAAATTGTGTATTTAAGGATAAAACTATGTAGTTTATTTTTTTAGATCATAACAAATGCATAATTTGTGTGAGAAAAATCTGGTAGCCACACAGGTTTTCTCTTTTTTATTTATAGTAAATCACAATCTGATATTTAATTTGATAAAATTTGAGATGTATTGGAAAAAAAAACTTAAGTGAAGAGGTAATTTATTCTCATTTGATTTGTACTGGTAAAATAAGACTAAATACATTTTTACAAACTGCAAATTAATATACAGAGTTTTCTAAACATGGGTTCATACGGCAGGTCTTAATGGTCAATTCAATTTTTTTGCAACATTCCAATACAGTGGTTTGCAAAAGTATTCATACCCCTTGAACTTTTCCAT
>NW_013952441.1:841266-842982 GCF_001266775.1 Austrofundulus limnaeus | reverse complement strand
TTCAGACTGATTATTTAAACAGAAATGTTAATTAATCATCATAAATGTTTTACAGTGATTTCTCTTAGAGTCTATCAGAAGGAAAAGCTAAAGAAGAGGTTATCATATTCTGTTGCAACAACCATAGAATTTAACCTTGCCTGGCGCCTGGCTGGCAAGTCCTTATCTTTCTTCCTTTTCTCTGACTCATTCTATGCCTGAGGGCGGAACCAAAGTCGTCCGCTTCTATTACTAACACGGACGCCTTTGAGTGACGGAACACTTCTTCCTGGATGTCGAACTGGGAAGTAACGCTGGGTTTTCTCTTCGGAGAAATCAGCTTGGCCCGTTAGGTTGTCACACACTTAACAAAATAAGAGTAGTAAAACACTAACCTTATTTTCATCCTTTCCTCTATTCTTTATTTGCCAAAACTTAAGCTAAAGAGTGCCAGTAAATTGTTTGGTTGTTAACATCAGAACTGACGTTTTACTGTTCTATATATAAGTAATCTGAGTATAATGTGAATTAAAATTCGGACACGAGTTTTATCTCATTTAACTTTGAAGCTTGTTATAGGAAAACCACAATCAGGTGTAAGTTATGATCTGTTCAATTTGTGTAAATAAACGATTGCATAGTCTTTTATGAATCAACTTGAACTCGTCTGAACGTTCCCTTATTGTGTCACTTCTCACTTTGCACAGTCAAGATATTAAAGTAATGAGAAAATACCTTGGTAAAACTTTCCTCATAACCTTGTTATGAGAGATATGTAGAAAGGCTTATTTCACCATAAGCCTACCTCCTACACTGTGGATGAAGGATCATCCACCTGGTGCTAACTGACAAGCTTCTTTTCCAGGTCTGGCTTTGAAACAGAGCCTCAGTATCCTTGGTGTGAGGAAGCTGTCTTGGTTCATTTAGTCTTTTCATTGTGAAGGTAATTTATTCTTGCTAAATCAGGCAATTAATCTTGAAATGATTCAGCATAGGAGCCCTCACTTAAGTCCAGCTATGATAAAAACACATTAAGTTCACCTAAACCCTTTCACCGCCCTGAGGTGGCGATTGACAAAGAGGAACAACCAAATCTTAAACCCTCGCCTTCAGCTGGAAGAGGTTGGATTGCCTCCTCTGATTTATAAACGAGTTACTGCCCCGAGTGGAAAGGTTCAAGTATATTTGGATCTTTTCCATGGGGGTAGAACAGAGCAGGAGATTGATAAGTGGACAGCAGATGCTGTACCAGTCTGTTGTGGTGAAGAGACAGCTGAGCTGTCGATTTACAAATAGATGTATATTCCTGCCCTCACCTGTGGTCATGATGGATACTGACTGAGAGAACAAGACACTGAAGTGGCTGAAGTGAGCTTCTGCATAAGTGTTGGACTCGCTCTTTGGGATAGGGTTATCTGAGTTTCAATGTTATGTTTCATTATTAGCCAAAGAGTTCTGCAAAGAGATCACCCTTAAAAGTGTGTTCAAAAGTTGACATGTTACTTACAAGTACACATAAGTTGTATCTTTGGCTACATTCACACTGCAGGTCTTAATGCTCAGTTCCGATTTTTTGAAAAAATCCGATCTTTTTGTGTGAACGTTCACATTACATTTTAAATGTGACCTGTATCAGACCCCTGTGTGAACGCTACACAGCACTGATGTGACACGCCGTGACATCTCATCAGCTGGCTTGTTTTTTTACAGAGCTAGCATGGATGCTACATTTTGCGC
>NW_013952441.1:835956-840913 GCF_001266775.1 Austrofundulus limnaeus | reverse complement strand
TGATGAAAAAGTCAGATGAATGTGACATGAGCGTTCACACTGCAGTCACTTTGAAAACATCAGATTTATATCCGATTTAAAACCACATACTGAAACGGCCTGGTTCGGATTTGAAAAAATCGGATTTGTCGCGCTCAGACTGTCATAAAAAAATCGGATGTGAGTCAGATGGGTCAAAAAAATCGGATTTGGGTCGGATTTGCCTGCAGTGTGAACGTAGCCATTTTTAAATCCATCACATAAGGACAGTGATATTTTCTACAGCTTTCACAAATGCTCAATGCAAATGTTACAGCGAGCAAATCATGAATAAGCGGATGGAATCGAGCCCAGATGACAGCCAATTTAAACCACCTGAGGTGAAACAGAAAAGGATGAAAACTTAACCTTTAATAAACCCACAAATCCTCCAGTCCTCCCCCACACCTCTAAGAATCTATTATTATAAACAGTATTTTATGACGTCTTGTCTGCAAAGTTCTCCTAACAAGTATTATTTGTCATTGAGAACTTCCTTTTGTTCTCTTCTTCATCTTAAATTRTGTTGGCAAAGATCATTTAGCAGAATATATAAAAGAAACCGACCTACTTTTATGGTACGTTAACATCTATCAAACTCATTAACAAGGGAACTCTTAATTGCATATACTAATAAAGAAGCAGCTGTTAAAATGAATAAGCAATTATTTATTCAAAGTTAGACATAAAYTGGATCCCTCCCAAAACTTCTTACTTTCCTATTTATTTTCGTTGTACCCAACAGTGTTCTGTTCTTCACAATATACCCATTACAAGCATCAATAATTTAAATGGCAGCCATTGTTTTTCTGTACTTTTTAATGACACCATCATAAGCACTTATCGACCTCGGCGGTAGCCCGAACAGTGGGACGCTGCCAGTGAAATTAGAATGATGAATAAAAGATAAGCTGGAGAAAAGTGCTGAACTGGGACTCTGTCGGAGATCTCAGCTAAGCAGCATTTATGAACGCTGGGTTCGGAGCACGTTATTCACCGTGCTGCTCTGCTGGGAGATGTTAATRATCTGACCCCTGTAGCTGTTTGGTGGGGTTGAGGGCAGGACCTTTAGACTTTTATTCGGATCTCTCTCTCTTTTTTTGACTTTCTGGAGATTGTATTGGGATCTTTTGGCCAGTGATGTGTGTAATCTGGATGAGTGTGATGGATGACTTCTCCCGAGGCGGTATGACAATGATTTCACTTTTCTGCACACAATGAATGCTCATTTTCCCTTTCTTGCTTTTATTGCGTGGTTTTGATTTACATAATTAAACTGGGCTGGAGATCTCCGGGGGGGTGGGGGGTGGGGGGCTGCTGGAGAAAGAAAAAAAAAAACCTTTGACTGGTCACAGGCCTTCCTTTCACTGCGTTATTAGTGGTCTTTTTCATACATTGTAGACACGCATACACTCTGTTGTCCMGAACCTTGGCAAGCATTCATTTCATGCTTCAGTGGCTTCACTGTGGTTCATTTACACTCACTAATAATGCATTTTACAACCAATTTCGCTTATTTGAATAAATATTTCACATTAAAAGATAATTTTTTTATTGATTGTTACAAATTTGTTCTTTTCAAAGTTTAGGTTTTGCGTTTGAGATTTTCACTTCAATTCCTTTTCCTTTCTTGTAATTAAAGGGATATCTTGCAAAATCCACTTTTTTAGCCMTTAAATGCATTCTGTTGTGTASTTGGAGYCTCTAAAAGTGCAGAAAAGTTTAATTTAGTCTCTTCAGGTGCTGCGTAGACATCTTTATATTGTGCTTRGGTCATAATTTTCAACCTGTTCWSATTTTTATATTTTCTATTATGTCACAAAWCAGCCAACTTATCAACTACAATGTGGTGGTCTTCATTCTCCTCTGGCTCTGGGTCAGAGGCTTGATGGATAAGTCTCCCCTTGTTGACATTTTGTTTTCTGTTGATTTTTTGTCAGTTTTTCCTTAGTTTTTGTTCTTTTTGTATTTTATTGTTAACTTTGTTTTTACTGAAGAAGTTCACAGGGCTTTCTGAGTAAATTTAATTGGATTGGATTTTAATTAATTTGTAAATAAAACGTTTCTGCGCCGTTATATAGTTGTAAACCCCTCTATCAATCTAGAATGAACTGCTGTGGAAGCTGGAGGGGGTCAGGGTGTCCTCGTTTGGATTTAAAGAGACAGCCTCAAAACGAGCTAATTTAAGACATGTCTGAGAAAAATGGTGAAAGAAAATGTAAAAAAGAAGGATTTAAAAGCATACATCTCTTTTAAAGCAGAAGTGGCTGACTAGATTTCTTCACAGATGTGACATCATTAGAAATCTGCCAGTTTTAAATATGGAAGCCAAACATGAACTCCAGAGAAGTGACTCATTATTGCTTAAAAGGCCAAAAGCCACCAACCCAGTCAGTGGTTTTCTTGGAATTATGAGTTTTAACCCACTTTTATACACAAATTGCGCTCATGTTTTCTTGATCATGAGATGAGGTTAGGGTCAAGAATGAGTGTTTTTCTTGGTTACACCCAGTTTCCTCATTGAAGATTGCTGTCGTGACACTTTTGAATGATCTGTAATAGGAATTTAAGTCATCTGTGCATTGCTCTGTTTCTGAAAATTATCTTTATTGTTTATTACCAGCTCTCTTCGGCCAATCATGAGCCTGCTCCAGTGTCACGTCTGAGATCCACCCTACGTGCATTGGCCTCAAGCTGAACTTTAATTATCAAGAGCAGCCTGCGGAAAACCTTTTTTTGTTTTTGCTTTGTTCCTCCTGCTGACCACTCTCTGTCACATTCTTGCCCCTGAGTGTACTTCCTGTGTTTTTGGTGGACGTTCACCAACATCCACTTCCTGAAAAGTCCGAGCCGTGCAGCGAGGAYGAGCAAACGGCTTCTCAGAAGTGAACCAACAATAAGAGCACTAACTGAGCTTGATGTTTCTGCAGGAAAAAAAAAAGTTCTAGCTGCTTTAGTCTGCAGGTACTTCTGATATTCTTTCTGCTCACCACCTGAACAGAGTCATTATCTCAGTTTTCTGTTCGTCGTTTTATAGCTTGTTTGCTTTGAAGCACCTATAATTGGTCCCAAAAGGGAAAAGGCTCGTTTTAAATAACCRTGGACAGGTGAGACAGGTTGACGAGAACTGGTTGATAGGTTTCCCAAAGGACTTCACAGACAGAAAACTTTTCTCAAGCTCACTTTAGTCTTATGTTTTATATTCCCATGCAGCTTGAAAAAAAATTAGATCCTCAGCTATCTGCCTCTTCCACTTATCTTCTTACCACTGTCACTGAAAACAGAGTCCTTCCTGTTTGCTCTCTCCTCCTCCGCAATCATCCGCATCTCTGATTTTAAAACAAGATTGCACATGTGTTATCTAGTGATTAACTTGTCTTTGAGGTTTTTTAAAACCTCCCTTTGACTTTCTGTGGTAATATCAGGCTTGCTCGAGCTTATCAACCTCGCTGTGTGCAAAGCATCAACATTCCAGTCTCTCTTTCAGGCTTTAATCTGCCTGTAGCTCCAGTAGATCAGTGGAGTTTAAGCCGTCATGCAATGTAAACAGCGCTGAATAATAAAACAGGGTCTGACATGTAGGGAGACCTCTTGCTTTTGCTCTGCTTAAAAACACACACCGAAGCTTTAGGATCTCTGCTGTGAGTGTTGAAAACAAGTTGGCGATTTAAAGGGCAAAATTCTTGAGCTTGAGAAAAACCTTCTGCTTTTGGTTTTCTTAAAAACACAAATGTTAATGCAAACCATGTACCATTTGCATGTGACTAACCTGTTTGTCCACCATGTGGAGGCAGTGCTTATAAGGCTGAGTTCACCTGAAACTCAATCAGACTGAAGAAGTCTCTTGGAGGAGATACGAAATATTTCACTAAAGAAGAACCCATCCAGAGGACCTACTTGTTTTTTCTTTTTGAGTTTTTGCAAACCATCTCGCAGAATCTGTATTTTACTGCAGATGTGGATGAAAAGGGTCACAAAAGGATCTGACAAATATTCAACAGTTTTATTKTTTTATGCGTTAAAAACATTTTCTGGACCCAGCTAGCACATTGCTTTAAAGGGGACATGTAATGCAAAACTCACTTTTTAGCCATTAAATACATTTTGTTGTGTACTTGAAGTCTGTAAGAGTGCCGAAAATTTTAATTTAGTCTCTCCCAGTGCTGCATAGATATCTATATTCAGTTTGGGTCATATTTTTCAGTCAATTTAGTTTTATGTATTACATTTTTTAAACAATAATTTCATTGTATTTATTAAAACAGCTGTTAAACATGGGCATAGATCTCCAGCTTACCAATTTTATGAATCCACAGTTCTGCAGCTTCAACTTCTTCATCCTCCTCTGGCTCTGGGTCAGACTCTGGCTCCAACATGTAAGGCTGGATGGACAAGTCTTCCCTTGTTGACGTCTTTTAATTCATTTGTAAATAAAAAGTTTCTGCGACGTCACGGTTATCAGCCATCTCTGCAATCAAACTACAAAAATGGCTGAACAAGGTTTTGCATTCCATTTGTCCTCAGAGGTTAGAATTTCGGACTTCCAAATGGAAGATATCCACTTGAACGCCCCGAACGTTGTAATTTTGAGTATGTAAGTCAATGCAGCACGACCATAACTGAGCGTGCGTGACATCATCATTTCAACATGGCGGCTCCTTGCATCAACAGAGAGTTAAACTCATTACTTTTACATTGTTTAGTAATTCTGTGTTTACTTTAAATTAAGTCAGTCAAACTTGTAGTACTTAATAGCGATTATAAAGCAGTGTGTTTTAACTCTGTGTATTCAAAATACAAAATGCCATTGTTGTGTTATTGTTGCTTTATATGGAAGACTGAAATTAGCATAATTAGAAATAAAAACAAATATATTAATAGACCAATAAATAAATAAATACATGTAAAATGCACCGATTGAATTAATAAAAATCAGAAC
>NW_013952441.1:834214-835737 GCF_001266775.1 Austrofundulus limnaeus | reverse complement strand
ATTTTGTCCCATACATCTTTTTATTTCTGGACCCATTTCTACTTTCATGCTAAAACACAAAGACCCGTTCCTTGCGCATTAAATGTGAAAAGGACAAATTTAAAAGCACGATGTCTCCTTTAAATCAGCTGGTTGCATTAGCAGCCTATTTATTGCTTTTCTTCCGTGGAGAAGCAAAGACGTGGGGAAGTACTCAGTTTTCTTCTCCAGCCAGGTGTAATGATAGCGCCCTGGCGTGCTTTGAGAAATGAACGGTTAAAGGCTTTTGTGGAGTGTGAACATTTACAACAAACACGAACACATCGCAAGTACAACACTGATGAACAAGCAGCAATATTTACAWGTATCCACCCCATTATCTTCTGGCAACTGTAGCCCAATCAGTGACAAAGAGTTTCATCTTCACAGCAAGACAAAAGCTTCGGCTAAACCGTTCAGACACATGATTTGCTGCAGCAGATGGCTTCGTATTGGATAGCAATAGATTTAGATGGGCGCTTTCAGAAAACACAAAAAGAAGACAATCTTTCAGCCTGCTCTTCACTCAAACAAACATCACGAATTGACAAGAATAAACACAAAGAATTGTTCAATGTTGAAGAATGGGTAACTGATGGTTTTTATTTTTTATTTTCCCCAGMGCAGGGATGGGCCAGTTGGAGAGGAGAACATACTTTAAACAAATCTGCCTGATTGCCTGTTTCTGTCTCTGAAAGGCAGCACAGACAGCATGGAGAGGTCATCCTCTGATTAGTCATCAAAGCTGTGGACAATCCCGTTTGCACCACACAGAGACGAGTCATCATCAAAGACCCATCTAATTTCTGTGTTTGAAGTTAATTACAATCATTAAATCTGACTTATTTATGGGGCTAATGTGCTTCATCTTTGAATACATGTGGCAAATTTAAGCTTAAAAAACCTTTTTCAATCAGCTAATGCACTATATGATATCATCTACCAAAGGAGAAACAGGAAGTTACAAGAGCAGCATTTAAGCAGTATTTTAAAACCCAATTTAGTGACATAAAATGCAACTTTGTGCAGCTTTTCAGTTGTTTAAAAAAATCAAATCAAAACAACCTCAAGCCAGTGTCCACCATTTTAACACAACTTTAAGTTCTCTTTTTTACATATATTCAAAATTTATATCCAGTCTTTATTTTTGTGCACAACTTGAACAAAGGATTTTAGGTTTTAGGTTTCAAAATTGCGTTCACAGTTGRAAAAAAAAAGAAATCACTTTAAGATGATAACTTGAAACTTATAAGTATCAGTAATGTGTAGCAGGTCTTTTTTTCAGGCTTACCTAGAAATAAAGAAAACAAAAGCGTTGAAGTGTGGTTTCCGTCTGGAGACATTGGATTAAAAAAAACAAATTTTGTGACTTTGCATTATTATCTCATGCAAACAAGATAAATAATTAATAACTACGAGATAATTTTGAGCAGCCTTGTCTCTTTGTGAAAGATAGACACGTCAAGGATTTAGATTATATATGAATATGTTGTTTATGTGTTTAA
>NW_013952441.1:830160-833246 GCF_001266775.1 Austrofundulus limnaeus | reverse complement strand
GCTAAGAATTACTTCATGCCTAACTACAAGTGACAGACGTAGGTGGTTCATCCCTGTATTAAAAATAATAATAATTCAGACTTTTCTGTGTAAACAGTCAATTGTATCTGCATGGAAATGACTTCAGTAATCATCTTGTGGCCATGGATTAACCATCTTGTGGCCACGAGCTAATAGCACATGGCCACAAGATGTTTTTTTTATCCTATGTCACCAGATGGGCTCTGTAGAGAAGAAACATTGAACAGTAAATTTAAATCAAACTTTTCATATCTTTCTTATTTGAAGTCCATTTAAAGTGCTTATGTGCTACAAGTCCCATTCACCCATCCACTCACCAAACTGCAGAATTAGACGATACACGGGGTTCAGTGTCTTGCTAAAGAACACGTTGACATATCGGGGGRAGACAGAATCGAGCCGTTGCCTTCTGATTAGCAGACGACCTTGCTTCCTCCTGAACCACAGCCAGCGTTAATCACTTACAGAAGTGGCTATGCTCTTAGTGTTGAGAGACCTTGAAATGCGTTTCAAATTAATGAAGCGAACTTCCTTCTTTTGTGGAGAAAAATCTTTAAATCTATGCCCAGACTTTTATATGGATTGGACGTTTTGTCATCTGAACAAAAAGGTCACCGATGCGACGTTTTGTTCTGTCCTCTGGAAGCGTTTCTGTTCCAGTTATGAGCTCATTCTTCAGGTGTGATAGACAGGATCGGCATTTTAGCTTCATGAATAGAGCGCCTCTGTCAACCTGCCAGTCGCCTGCTGCTACTGTTAGCTCTCTGACTGATTCAGATGTGACTTCCCCTGAGAGTCACTTGCTCTCATCAAGTGACACAGTTTCCTTTTTTCTTCTTTCCACCCTCCATCTTTCTCTGCCCTCTGTTGTTACCCGTGTTCTTCTTGTTTTTCATAAATCTACATATCCCACTTTTTTTGTTACCAAGCCTTGAGCTCAAAATTCTCATTGACTTAAGCAGCTTTGAAGGACGCAGGCAGTCAATAAATGCTGATCAGCAGCAAACAGTGTGGTTGTGAAAACATCCTTCTGTCTTCAACATTGATTATTTATTTTAATAATCTCTAAACTACTAACTGCTCATGGTATGCTTAAAGTATGTCATTTACTATGGAGCTTTTTTGGGGCCATTAGTTTTGTTCAAAAGAAAAACATTTTGAAACTGAAAAAAAAGATATTTTAAACAGAAAAATTATTTTGAAACTGAAAAATTACTTTGAAACTAAATAATACAGATTTGAAACTCAAAAAATATTTATTTTCAGTTTCAAACTTTTATTTTTCAGTTTCAAACTTTTTATTTTTCAGTTTCAAATTTATTTTTCAGTTTCAAACCTTTTTTATTTTTCAAAAAAACTCCATAATTTACCACTGGACAGATTTAGGTGAAAACTCAAAGTAATTATTGAAGGTACATCTACAACTTTTGGAGTCAAATCAATTCAATATTGATGCCACAGTGAGTCGACCAACGGTAACAACTCAGTGAATATTGAACTGAAATTTGGTTACCACTTTACAATAAGGCTCCCTTTATAGATGGCTTTTAAAGAGTTTATAGATGGGTTATTAATTCATTTGTAAACACTTTATAAATTATTAGTAAGTGTTTATTATATATTAATTAAAGTTAAAAAAAGAGACTAAACTGTCCAGTTTCTTTCCAAATACTGAGCCAAATCTGTTTGGGTATTAAACATTTCAGACTAGTTTACTACCTTGTAAGCACAGTAATCATTAGGAAATGCATATTTTAACATACACTATTGTACTGTATTACTGCATTATAAATATCCACACATATTAAAGGGATCCTTATTGTAAAGTGTAAAACTGTACTCTATTTTGGATGGGGTGGGATTATTTGGTAGGTTAACATGACGTTTATTTACTTTTTTGATACATCATTTTGTTACATGTTTGAACAATAATTTGCAATGTTGATAATCAACACAAAGTTTTAAAAATGACGATTTTTCACATTAAAAACTAACTTTTAGCATTTATAAATGTTTGTCATTAATAAATAGTGTACTGTATTAGACTTTACGATGAGTCCCCCTTTGACAACAGTGGGTGTTCATAATGCAGTAATACAGTACAATAATAATATGTTAAAAGATGTGATTCTAATTAAACAGTTTTGTCTTTCTCATCCCTAATTATTGCATAATAAACATTTATTAATGATTTATAAAGTGCTTACAGATTAATTAATAACCTATCTATAAACTCTTTATAAGCCATCTATAAGGGAAGCCTTATTGTAAAGTGGTACCAAAATTTGTGTGTACTACCAGCTCTAAGCAGACCATGGAAGAACACGAGTAATTGGCATGAGATGACGCGTTATTTTCAAGGTTTGATCAAAAAGGCTACAACTCATTTCCCTACATTAAACAATTGGTAGGCCTTTTTGTCACACTTTGAAAGAAAATGGAAAATTTCYACATTCATATTTCTGTATTGTTATTCATCTGGGAGGGTGCAGCAGAGTCAGAGTGAGATCGGTGACAGAGGACATCATCACAGAGTACACTCCTCGATTATTAATAGGGCAAACTGGCTGAAAGGAACTCTAAAACGAAATAAAGGTTTATTATGCAACTCCTGATTATTTCTTTTTTTTATAACCGGTTCACTCTTCAGTTTTCTCCTTACAGCTTTATCGTTAATTAAAAGTACTTCATTTCTTAAAATTAATTTAAGCCAATCAAGATACTTGATAAAAGTTAGGAAATCATTAYGGTTAGGAGCATAGATGCACAAGAAAAATACACTTTTACATGTTGCCAAGGCAACACACCCACGAGTGTCTCCTTTGTGGTAAACATAAAAGCACACTTTTATTTTCCCTGGGAAAGAAAATRTTTGAGAATGGCAATACCAAAATGGTAATTTGCCTTTTCATTTGTTGTGTATACTTTATGAGGGGATGACATTCTGGAAGATCAGAGTTTGACAGTAAGAAATAAATTATGAAAAGACCAATATTTATGCATTTTGAGAAGACTGTAACAAAGGAAGCAGCCAGGGTTTGAAAACTGGTTTTATATATATATAT
>NW_013952441.1:815496-829925 GCF_001266775.1 Austrofundulus limnaeus | reverse complement strand
TATATATATATAGGTGATTTTACTGTTCAAAAAGACACTGTAGTTTTGGATATGGCAGCATTAAAATGAGCGGCGTCAACAGATTGTTTTTCATGACGTGTATGTCAAAAGACGAYCATGCACGTTCAAAAACATCACTTTAGGAGGAGCCTGCATGTTGAAAACTAACAGAGAAAACCCTCGCAGCAATGCATGAGAACAAGTTGAGATTGAAAACTGAGCAGATTTACACCTTTCTCAAAGGGGAGGACTGTTTCTGTAAGGTGAAGCAGCTCAGCTGGGGGTGAATGAYACTGCTTGAGTAAAAACCCTCTGACTCTGCTGCCTGCGAGCATTACAGATGTGCTATAAGATGTGAGCGATAGGWGTTGGTTGCTGGGAGCAGCGGACGATATCTGCTGCTGTGAGGAGGAGTGACTCACTTTAACGTTGTTTATATCAGCAAGCAGCAGCAGGCTGCAGGTGTGGCTGTATCCATTGCAGTTGTGAGCGTGAAGTTGTGAAATAGGACGAGACATTTCTGTCTTTCTGTCCTAGACGTCGGCTCTGTAGGATTTTTGTCATTGTGCCGTATTATATTCACATCCAGTCGCGTTAGCTCAGCTTCAGACACAAAGAAAAGCTCAAGGATAACGTGGACGTTTGCTACTGCAGGAGCATTATCATCAAAATCCCAGAATCTTTCATCCTTTAAACATTGCCCTCCCTCCCTCTCTTTTTTTATCAGCAGGTGACTGTTCTTCCATGTGAGTTCATAGAGAGGAAAACTATTTTCTGATAGTATAATCCCTCCTGCAGGTCAGCCTGGATGTTGCTGATATTTGTGTTCCTACCCAGGAGAGTCCAAAAAAAGGCCTTGTAGTTCTCAGATTGAATGCTTTCCTTATCACTCGCTCCATATTGTGGCTTTGATGCACATGGAGGATGGGTTTTAWAGACGGAGGTTGGTTAGGGTGTTGCTGTCTGATTACAACAGGAAGTCTAGAAGGAAGCCAAAGAATTGATCTGAACCTGTACTGTAGGAGGTTTGCACCCGGGCCTGCATTTAACCATACAATGTATATACTGCATTAAAAGTTTGCTAATTTTCAATCACATATTTGTTATATTGGTATATTTYCCCCCCCTCTCTCTCTCTCACGAGACCTCTCGAGATCAAACCTGAGTTCAGAGTAAACAAACATGGCCAATGAGGAAGAAGGAATRGTGATAGTTTGTGGATTATTTTTAACAGAGAAAAAAAATTTAATGGTACAAAAAGACATCTTTGAAATCCGCCGGACTTTCTGGTGCTCCATGGCAGTTGTTTGGTCTTGTAYGTTAGATGACCCTCCGTGTTTCTCTTCGCTTTCTGATTGGCCACACATCACATTCAGTTTGTCCTTGCCCCCGATTTGAGGTTGGAGTGTTCCTTTCCGAGAGACCACTCCTTACACACCACATAAGGCAAAAATATCTCCTACACAGCAAAAATGCCAGTGTTAATTTAACACCTACAGTGTTAATTTCAACACCAACAAAGTGTCAATATGTGTCCACACTCATTATTATTAACAAAGGAAATTGTGTTGTTAGAAAGGTTAACAGACACCACAAGGTGTCAATACACCATATATGTATTTGAGAGTGTACATTTAACATTCAGAGTTAATAACAAACTCTCTGTAACACTACTCAGTAGTTAGTAGAAAAATATWATAGAGTCACTCTTCACACWCTAAGAAGTACYTCTCACTCATGGTGTCRATTTTTGGCCAATAACATAAACTTAAAGTTGAACAACTTGATCAAACTGGACAAGAAAACTAACCTGAACAACTAATTTTTACTCTCATGAATGTCTTTAATGGTCATAAACATGCAAAAATGTCATTTCTACAAGATTTCTCAGCAAGGAATGCTGGGTAAATACTGGTCTGTCTGACATGAGGTGGAAGAGGGCGGGGCTTTTCAGAAAACTTCTTTCAACACTGTGGTGTTGTATAGCTACACTGTTAAGTGTTATATAAGACTTAATAGTGTGTGGAGCTTATTTAACACTGTCCAGTGTTGAGACAACACTGAGGAAATCAACACTGCGAATTAACACCAACACTGGGTGACCGTTTACTCTGAAAGTCTTAAAATAACACTAGTGGGTGTTAAATCAACACCCAAAAGTTTAACACTGAAATTTTAACACTCCTGTTTTTGCTGTGTAAGATTGTCTTTAGAGMTTCACAGTGTYCTTAAGATTATCACAAGGGCAAAAYTGGKCCAAAAATTGTCACAATTACCTTGCCATWCAGTAAGTCACGTCACATTCTTCATCATGGCATCGTACACATGCTTTGCTTGCTGTTTTTTAAGTGTATGTTAACTGATCTTTATTTGTGCAACTTTCTGTTTCTCAGTCTGCAGGTGTCAGTGGATGAGGTGGATTCTTCTCCACCGACCATCATGGATGTCAACCCCCTCTGCTGGCCTCTCCCCTGTGCCAAAATGCCAACTTGTTGTGTCTGAGCAGTGACACCTTGGCTACACACGCTGTGGACATGATGACCCAGATGGACTACAAGTACAGCCTTCTGGGCTCTACCGTGGAGGACTACCACAAGAGGCCACTGCTCCTGCAGGTGGACAACACACCTATGAATGTATTTGCAGTTCTGCAAGTGAAACGGGAGCTACCGAAGCGCTGGAACAGCGTGGGYTGCAAGATCCGCCTCTATGGCTTCCTGTTCGGCCTGGCCATCACGTTCTTCATCATGGCATCGTACGTTTTGACCGGGGACAAAAAGGGCCTCGTCCTCACCCCGTCCCCTTACCACTTCAGCAGCCTGGTGAGCCCAGGACCTTTTGCCTTCAACCTTTCCTCGGCGAAGGACTACGCACACATCAAACTGGTGGTCAAGTCCATTACATCCAAGGTGGAGTTTGGCAGCAGTCGACAGATTCCGGATCTGAAAGCACTAGTTAAAAGTGATCCACATGTGAGTTCAAAGCCATGTTCTGTGTCTGTTTGTTCTGATTTTAATGCATTCAGATACAAACCCAGGGCTGAAAAAGTTGGGATGTGGTGTAAAGTTGAGCTAAAACAGAATGCAGTCATTTGCTGACTGAGTAAAGAAGAAGTCATGTGAGCAGCAGTCAGAAGCAYGGCCTCCTTCTCTGCGCCAAARYGGAAAACTGYTCTGTGGTCAGACAAAACAAAGTTTAAAATWCTGTTTGGAAGCCGCAAACTCATATTCAAAACTAACTTTTTTTCCCCCAAAAAATATGCTACAATTGATTTCTTAGTGGTTGCTTTCTATTTTTATCGACACAACATCCCAGCTATTTCAGAATAGGGGTTGTAGATTTTAGTAAATAGTTTGTAATCATCACTATATTAAAGCTGTTTATTCTGCATTTATTTTAATTAGTTATTGTGTCCTGACATAATCCAGTGCCGCCTACACAAAGTCCAAAACAGCCACACTGATGTAGTGTCTAATTTAATTTATAAAGCAGTAAACATGCACTTAAAATCTTGATTAACACTCAGGTCAAATGCCCATAATTACTTTTTTTTATTTTAAAATGTTTTTCAACACATTGTACCTCCTTCTTTGTCATTTTCACCTCCAAGCTTGATTCAATTAATTCCTAGTCTAGGCTGTGGTGAGGCTACATGTGACAAAGCTAATTTCATTTTGAAGGATTTCATGAATAGGAGAGTGAGGCTGCTGGACAATCAATACTGCATTAGTGGATGGTTTCAGCATTAATTGTCCCTAAAGTCGCTGCTGCTCCACAGGCTGGTGAGCGAGTCTTAATAATGTGGCCTGCTGATGTGTTTGAGGCAACAAAAAAACTTTTGAAATCACAGTAAGGAAGCTGTTGGAAATGTGTCACCTCACATTTACACCTAATCGTGTATTAGTTTTACCTCTAATGTGCGCATATAATGGAAACAAAAATGCACGACCACATAATGGGACTACTTTTAAAGATTATACACATCTTCACTGGCTGAATGAGGAACCTTGAGAAGTCAGAAGAGAGATTGGGGACAAAGATGTCATTATTTAAAAATTATACTTATTTTACTGTCATGCGCTATTTTYCTTTTGTAGTAGACGCCTGAAAACAAAAACAATTATAGATGACTATTAAATTTACATACATGTTGGAAACAAATGTAACAAGATATCAAACAGATGGCCAGAGAACCCATCAAACAGGTCAAAGAGAAAGTTGTTAAGAAGTAGGGTTAGGTTCTAAAACAATATCCTAAAATGTAAGCATCTCATGGAGCACAGTTCAATCCTTCCTCTGAAAAAAGGGAAAGTAAAGCAGGACAGCAAAACTACTGAGACAACCTAAACCTGTAAGCCGGGCAAGAGGAGCATTATTCAGAGGATGTATGACATCTCTTTCAGTTTTATTTTTGTGTTTCTACAAATTAATCCCAACCATAACTAACCTTAATGCAATTAAACACACGCTTGCTGACTGTAACAGCCTTAGTCACAGGGATTGTCTGAGCTTTCTGACCTCATTTCAACAGATTTTGTTTTAAATGTTAGAAACCAGAACTGAAAAGCCTCCAAGTTCAAAAAGGGAAGTGACAGATTCGGTCTGTCAGAGCTGCCTCAGTAAAGACACAACTTGTAGCTTCAGATACTCCCTGAATGCTAACAAATGGCTTGGTAACTGTGCAACAACTCTTTTGATGCTTCCATCAGTCTCTCATGAAAAAGAGTGCATCCATGTGAAAAGTTCAACTTTTTCAGCACTTTATCTTTAGTCAAACCTGCTCCTCTGTAAGCAGATTCTTCTCTCGTGATGTTTTTATATATCTCTAGACAAAACAGCATTCTGAAAAGTCTCAAAATGTTAGCCAGTTCTTTTTTTATGATTGCATGAAAAGTGACTGGAAAGCTTTGTTCCCATGGAGCAGTCTTAGCGACAACAGTTTTGCAGACGACTTTGAAATGTGTCTGAAAATGCGAGGCTTGAACAGTTCGACAGTAATAACTTCCCCCCCTGTCTCCTAACAGATGTTTTCTGTCGTTCCTCAYCAATTCCTGCCCGGTGTAAGGAACCCCTGCTGGTACGAGGAATACACCGGGAACGTCACCTCGGATCCGTACAGTACTAATTTGTACGGGCGATACTCACGACGCTTCCGGACCGTTTTTCAGCACCTGAGGAACACGTTCCGCGACCACTTGACACATCGCAGCAGGAGACTCTACCGCATGCGGTGCCTTCCCTACTTCTATATTATTGGTCAACCAAAGTGTGGCACGACGGACCTGTACGACAGACTGAGGTTGCACCCCGATGTCAGGTTCACCACTTTCAAAGAACCGCACTGGTGGACCCGAAAGAGGTTTGGTAAGTAAARCATCCTGTGGCGGAGACCTCAAGCTTGGCCACAAGAATGACTGAGAGTATTAAACTTGTGAAACGTGATAGTATAAAGTTTTTCAGAAAGTAATTATTGGCTGTACATCTACAGTGGTTGGATAGCACTGGTGGGCAGCGTTAATCCAAAAATTAGCTCCGCAATTTCTAAAGCGCTTATGAAAATATTTAGGTCCGCAACTTCAAAAGCGCTTATGCCACAGGAAAACTAGCGGAAGCTAATTTTAAAGCTTAAATTCAATTTGACACTTACTAGCTGGCAATAATTCATGTACAATATATGCACAACACTGCCAACTAGTGGTGTATGAACCCTTTTACAGCTTATTCCTATCCGATTGCTGGGGATGTGATTTCCTGAAATAGACCTTTGGCTCCTGGTGTAAAAATTAAAAAGTTGTTGAGGATTGCTAGTTCGGCTGCTTCTTTGTCTTTTTCTTATTCTTTTTATAAAAATTAGTAAGACCGCTAAAGCGCAAACAAAATATTTAGGTCCGCAATTAGCGGATTTGCGCTTTAGCGGGCTGGTGCCCACCACTGTTAGATAGCATTGCTCTTTTTAATACCACGGGGGTGAGTGCACTGCAATCTTGTACTGTCAGTAACGATAAGGGACGTCTTTTGAACGAGCCGAGAACAGTGTTTCAAAGGTTTGAGCAGAACAGTTTTGACATCAGTTTTCTGAGTGAATATAAGAAAAGAAGGGGTTTTCTTTATAATTACACACATTCATGAATGTGACATTTACTAAACATTTCTGTTCAGTCAGCCATCGCATCAAACTAAAACATGAATATTCAAGACGTGTGCCATTCCATGAATAATAATAAACCAAGATCATTTTCCACCAGTAAATTGTAAGCTTGGAGTTTTCAGCTCTCGCGTTGTATTTCTCTCTACGGGGCATTTTAAACACTAATTGCCACCCCCCTCCTCCTCCACTGCCTTTACACCAGCCGCTAACTGCTGCAACCTTTTCATCTCCGTACATATATCCTGAACTCACAGGCAATGCAGCTCATTAATGACTGAGCCAAAACTCCAAGCAGAACAATCCGCATCAACTTCACCGTAACCCGTGACTAAAATTTTTTCCTGTGGTTGAAGCCACTTCAACACATGAAAACCTGCGTTTGAAGGTTTGCATCTTTCGAGCACTAGTCGACACGCACGTCACTCACATTTACTTCACTGTATCGCTCTGCTGTGGTTTCCTCAGTCAAATTTTTGTTTTTGCTGCTCTCGCATTTTTTCTAGCAGATCACGCTTGCCGTACCCTCGTATATTAGACCGTTAATATTTTTTTTTACAAACATGATTGAAATAAGCAGCAGATCATTCCATTCAAGCAAAAATCTTAAATGAACATTTTTAAATGTAACTTTTTGGACTGTGTTTTTTATTCACTTTAGGACTAAATGAGACTTGGTCTTAATGTGTTAGCTGTGTGTTTTTCTGTTAGCAGAACATATTGTGAACCACAGCACAGATTTTTACTGATACTCTCAGAAAGTGATCACTGGACAGTATATCTAAACCTGATTAACTTTTGGAGTCAGACTGATTTAAGAAGCCAGGCATCAACTTTAGAGAACACAAAAATGGCTATRGCTCAGTCAGTTTTACACATACAGTGGTGTGAAAWAKTGTTTRCCCCCTTCCTGATTTCTCATTCTTTTACATACTGTTTGTCACACCAAAATCTTTCAGATCGCCAAACAAATTCAAATGTGAGACAAAGATAACACAAGTAAGCACAAAATGCAGTTTCTAAATGAATGTCTTTATTATTAAGGGAAAATTAAATCCAAACATACAGGCTCTTTGTGAAAAAAGGTAAATGCCAAGTAAACCTAATAACTGGTTGGGCCACCATTAGCAGCAACAATAGCTGTGTTTCCGTTGACCATGAAAATGCGCAAATTAGCATTTCGAAAATAAATTTGCTTAATGGAAACACGTCAATTTCGAAAAAAAAATATGTTTTTCGACAAAATATTTTTGCGCTAGGATGAGGTGGTTTTTTTGGCTATTTCGAAATTGGTGTTTTTCGCAAAACTGCAATGGAAACACTTTTTTTGCATCACAGGAATCACGTGATCAACAACCGGCTGTTTCTACTGACGAAAAAGACGACAACGAAGAAGATAACAGGAAGTAAAAGTAGTAGTAATATCACAGAAATAGTATAAAATAGTAAACTCACTGACCACAATTTCCCAAAAACACAGCATACGTAGCCGCTCCCAAGTAGGGGCTTGTYGCTGGAAAGCCTCGATAAGACACTGACGTCTCCTCTGATGATGAGCRCTAGTGTTGCGGTAGCAATATGCTATGTGTTCACATCCATTGCCGCCATGCTTGTAATGACTTATCTCGAGAACAAACGTATTCACACGACTTTAATAGCATTTCTTACTTAATGGAAACACCGCAGTTGCGAAACTGTTTTTCCGACATTAACAGAATATCAACAAAGTTTTGCGCACATTTGCAATGGAAACGCAGCTAGTGTCAATYAAGTGTTTGCAATAATGCTGTCTTTGACAGCGCTCTGAAGGATTCTTGTCTCACTCATCTTTGCAGAATTCTTGTAATTCATCCACATTCGAAGGTTTTCAAGTGTTACGCCCCGTCTAGGAGCAACCAGGACGTAACAAAAGGTGGAAAAAWTCCAYAGCAYGCACACACTCAAAACATAATATGACGGCAGTGATAACATCAAGATTGAACTGCCTTTTTAAGGTCATGCCACAGCATCTCAGTTGGATTTAGATCAGAATTTTGACTAAGSTATTTGTTGTRCGTAAGCCATTCAGASGTGGACTTGCTGGTGTGTTTTGAAACTCAAGTATGMTTCAGCTTGAGGTCACGAACATCTGGTTGAACATGCTCCTTCCTTCAGGATGCTAGACAGCAGAATTCATAGTTCCATTCACCACAGCAGGCCTTCCAGGTCCTGAGGCTGCAAAACAAACCATCACACTGCCAYCACCATATTTTATGATGTTCCTTTTCTGAGATGCTGTTACTTCTACTCCAGATATGTAACTTAAACMTTCCAAAAAGTTCAACTTTTGCCTCAACAGTCCACAGAGTATRCTCCCAAAATCTTGGGGATCGTCAAGATGTTTTCTGGCAAACMTGAGATAATCCTTTATGTTCTTTTTTATCAGTAGCGGTTTTCATCTTTAAACTCTGCCATGCAATCCATTTTTGCCCCGTATCTTTCTTATGGTGGAGGCATGAACACTGGCTTTAACTGAGGCCAGTGAAGTCTGCAGTTCTTTGGATGTTGTTGTTGGGTCTTTGTGAACTCTTGGATGAGTCGTTGCAATGCTCTTGGGGTAACTTTGCTCATTACTGTTCCATGCTTTCGCCATTTGTGTACAATGGCTCTGACTGTGGTTCACTGGAGTCCCCAAGCTTTAGAAATGGATTTACAACCTTTTCCAGACTGATTTTAAATTACTTTGTCTCTCATTTGTTCCTATGTTTTTTCGGGTTTCAGCATGATGTGTAGCTTTTCATGATCTTTTGGTCTACTTTACTTTGTCAGACAGGTTTTATTTAAGTGGTTTCTTGGACAAGTGTGGCCGTAATCGGGCCTGGGTGTGGCTGGGGAAATTAAACTCAGCTTTCCAAAGATGTGATAAACCACAGGGGAACCTTTACGATTTCACACAGGACCCTGCATGTTTGGATTAATTTTTCCCTTAATAATATAGACCTTCATTTATGAACTGCATTTTGTGTTTGTTATCTTGATCTGATATTTAAATTTATTTGGTGATCTGAAACATTTAAGTGTGACAATATGTAAAAAGGAAAAAAAAAAGAAAAAAGAAATCAGGAAGAGGGTAAACACTTTTTCACCCCACTGAATTTAGCCTAATTTTGCCATGGTAGTAGCTGGAAGTCATCCCCAATATGCACTCACAGCACTAAGGCGACATGCATTTCTCCGCTGTTCAGAAGTCTCAGCTACAAAGAGCCTACCGCTGCCAGAGTTCTGACTTGGCATTCAAAGAGGTTGAACAGTTGGCATCATGTGATTTACTCAAACAAAGAGACAAAACAACGGGCGTCGCGGAGTACGACAGCAGACATCTGCTGGTGTGACAGCCCTGTCGTCCCAAAGTATGGTCGCCGTCGTGGTTTTCCTGTTGCAGGAGCATCTGTGATGTTTTAAAAAAAAGCTGCCGTGCTGTGACAGATGGGATTTAAAGCCAAGCAAGAGCTGGTTGTGAGAATATATCTGTTATGAAAGCGCTAAAAAAAATCTTTTCTTTTAACCAACTCACTTAACTTGTTCTTCATGTTTTCCATAAAGTCTTTGGAAATACAAGGTTTTACAGTGAGTTTGGCACAAACAAGGAAACTCGTCACATGTCTATTATTGAAACTGTCACTAATTTTCTTGAATAATAGACAGTCTTGTTCAGCTCTTGATGCAGAGATCAGCAGTATGAGTCAGTATGCATTGGCAAATAATATGTAGATATTTTCCAATAAAACATGCACAGAGTGGCAGTTAAGCTCAGCCTCTCGACTGATGGCTGTTTAAAGTCAGATTGTAAAGTCAAACAAGGAGTAGCTAATGGCTCAGTATTGATTTGTTTACATAATGTATAGAGATCATTTTTGTTTAAGGATGGGGGCATTATGTAAGTTCGACATATATTTTTGAGCTTTATAACATGTTATAATGTCATCCCCTCATCAAAAACATACCCAAAGCATTGCTTTGACTCATTAATGTGTGTTTGAGAAATCCTTGAATCTCCTGTGGGGAACACTTGCTGGTACAAAGCTCCACCTATTTACACAAAGCTCCTCCCTGAAGCTCAGTCTGCATCCGGCTCCTGCTCCACAGAGTATGTTTCCCCCAAAACGGTAGGAGGTTTTTAAAGAGACGGAGGCCAATTTCAAGTTGTTTAGATGAGGCAAAGTCAAACTAATTTTTGATATATACAGCATTTTCATAACAACTGGGAACATAGCTACTTGATTGTGGTGTAGAATTGATATGTGCCTGGAAAATACACAATACACCAGTGGCACTCTCACATTGATTGCCAAGGATTATACTCACTATTCTGAAATTGTTTTTAGTTGTTTACATGCTGCTGAATCTTAGTCTATTATTACTTCTGAAAGCTTTCTAAAATATTTTTTTTATACCCAGTCCTCTTACTGACCYGTTGACAATTAACTTATAGTACATAGTTGCAAAATGCTCCTCCAGTTTCTTCTTATTTGTATCGCCTACTTTTCAAAATTGTTTTTTTTTCATAAAAATTGCACAATTTTCAATCTAAAGATGTTTAACAGCCTAAACAATCTTTTTGAATTTCATCCAATTCCCGTCTTTATCCATAATCCCTCTGAGATTTCCAGCATCTGTTCAGTTCGAATGCAGGACTTCACTCAATTTATTCTAACTTCTTAATTTTCTATGTTTGAATTATTTGCTTTAATTTATTTGCCTCCTGCTTATACTTTCTGCAGCTTGCGGCGGCACAGGTGTACCTCGGCGATAGGTCCCCTAAGTTTATGTCCCCCTTCATTTCTCCTGCTTTCATGTTTGCTCTTACTTTGTTTTCATCCCTTCCAGACCCATACTTCAGACTTGGCGCTGCTAATCAGTAATTTTCTCCCAAGTCGTCCTCTGAGGACACTGAATTCAAATGGCCTTGTTTTGTATTTATTTATTTCATTCGCCTTCGAGGCTGGGCTCGGCTGATGCATTGAAAAAGGTGAATTGATGCGGTCTGTGCCACATAACTTTCTCAGGCGAGCTGGCTCAATCTTAAGCAAATGCGCCCGTTTTATGCAGCTGAAGTCAAGACAAACGACCTGTTTGGAAAGCGCTTGACACTTAATTTATATGAAAAGCAAAAGGAAGGAGAAAAGCAGGACACAGAAATGCACTCAATGCAGACAAAACAGATCCATCACACCTCATACAAGTGTGATTGTTCGAGATGAATAATGAGGTTGGCTGGCTTTTTGGCCACTTCACTAAAGTTTTCTAGCCATGTCTTTCCTGCTTTTTAGAGGAAGGACCGCATCAAAGCATCACTAAATGTAGCAGATGGCTGAGTCACCTCATTATCCTTATGCTGCATGGATGCTCTTAACAAATGCATACAAATTATATTTATCGTAATTTTTTTGACGCATCATTTCTGCTCTTTTCATTTTTTCCTTTGCTTTTAAAGCCCTGACTTTACACAAGCTGTGAACTGAAAATTCTAAAGCAAAAAAAAAAAAATTCTCCTGATTAATTTGGTTTGGATCTGAACTTTGATCTCTTCAGGTCACACTGCTCTCAAGGTGACAGCGAATTTTTGTCACAAACAGAAAAAAAGCTTAAAAGGATACTTCAAAACTAACAGAAGGTTATCAATAATTGGTGAAGTCAGAGCATGGAGTTTGGGGAAGAAAAACAAGCCAGGCAAGGCTAATGGCTAAAGCTAACCATCCATGTGAATTCACCTTTGCCGTCTTGCTTCATCAGGCATCATTCGTCTCAGCGAGGGCTTCCATGATCGATACCCGGTGGAAGACTACCTTGACTTGTTCGATCAGGCTGCTTATCAGATCCAGGGCAATCTGACAGCAAATACCAAGGGGTCCCTCAGCCACCCAAACATCATCATAGGTAAGTGATGCAACACAACGTTCACGTAACACTTAAAATAATCAAGTTTAAATTATCTGCTTAAACTGATCCTCGTGATTTAATAAAAAGAAGACCAGTGACATTTTCTTTGGTGTTGGTTCACTCGTGCATCAATATGTGAATGATCTCTGAGCTTTATCTTAGGGTTTTATGAACATCTGCAACCTATGTTATGATTCAACTGTAGCAACAGGTTGTATCATTTTAGGTATATTACTGTATCTTGTTTTTTTACTGTAAGTTATCAAGTCAAATAATCAGCGAATACCTCATTTTTCCACACTAGCAGCCACTTGCTGAGAAGCTCATTTACTTAGTTGTTTGACAGTCAAGAAGATGTTATTCAGTTTTCAGTCTCTGTTTCTGGGGAAATTATTTATTTGTTAAAAAAACATTTTTTTTTGTATTTGTTTCTTCTATTTAAACTCTGAATAACATACAGAACCATGACTTCGATGTACATCCTGACACAAAAAAAGCTCCGTGTTCCCAGTACCATAATAAATGTCGTATAAATCCAAGAGTACATAAAAAGTAAAGAGATATCTCCAACGCCAGTTTCAGTGGAATTATGTTTTATTCACTTTTAAGTTTAAAAGAACAACCACAACCACAGCCACTGTTCAGGAATTATAATTAAAGCATGATGGATTACCTAACAGTGATGTGCTGGAGATATTAAAAGTAGACATGTTTAAGCTAATTAAAACCTTTGATTTATCTGCGGGAGGGTTGCTGTAAATTATTAATGTAAAGCGTGAAGTTAAAACTAAACCTCCATCCTTGTGCCAAAGCAGGCCAACTTGTCTTTGTGTCAAACATCAAATCTACTTCTTATGATGAAGTGTAACCTAGTTACTGACATCCAGCTTTTTATACTGGTCTACACTTCACTTTGAGCGCTGCAAAAAATGTGACAAGAAGCTGCTTATGAGGATTTTCTTTTTCTTTCTACTCTTCTGAAACACTACTGGTCTATAACATGAAAAGTACATTGAGAACGACACGTCTGAGGAGAGTTGAGTTAGCAGGATACAAACACGTGAAGCGCCTCCTGACATAATCAGATCTGTAGGCAGCTGTATCAGCACAAACATTTCCTGTTCTGCATGATCTTCCTGTTTTGTCACAGCATCAGTTTGCACTGCTCCAGTTCCTGGTTATCGCTCGCCATCAAATGTGACCCAACACTGAAATAAAAGACAGCGGCCAATATGTATTCTTTAAAGGAGACATCATCTTTTTAAATCCTTCTTTTTCCACATTTAAATCCTTCAGTTGGGGTCTATTTGAAGTAGAACTGCATGGATTTGGTCCGAATTCCTCCTTATTGTAACTCCACAAGCCCCTCTTTCACCCCCTTTTCTGAGCTTGTCTCAGATCAACTCATTTTGAAGCTGTCTCTTTAAATGAAAATTGAGCGCTCCACACCCTGCCTCACTTCAGCTTCCAGACTAGTTTGATATAGGGGCTTGCAACTATATAGTGGCGCAGAAACCTTTATTTACAAATTAATCAAAATATGTCAAGGGAAGACTTGTCCATCCAGCCTTATATGTTGGAGCCAGAGTCTGATCCAGAGTGATTGGAAAATGAAGATGATAAAACTGCCGTCAGTAAGTCCAGCCTTATTTGGCAGTTTTGTCGCAAATAATTTGACATCATAGAAAATAGAGAAAACAGCTTGAAAAATATGGTCCAAATAGAGTGTAAAGATTTCTACGCAGCACTGGGAGAGACAAATGTCAAACTGAGTGCACGTCTAGAGAAAATGTATTTAGCTGTAAAAAGTGTGTGTGTGTGGGGGGGGATTTTGCATGATGTGTCCCCTTCAAATGTTACCGTATTTCTTCAAGTATAATATGTAAAACAGAACCCATAAAATCATCCATAAAGTTGGGGGATAGTACTATACCTGGATAAATATTTTTACTTATGTATTTTAACTGAAATATCGGCTTCATTCACAAAATGCCTGAGTCTGGAAATGAGACCGCATCGTAAAAAGCAGTTGAAGCGAGCTCTCCTGTGACACTCCTCCGTGCTTCAGAGCGAGATAAAAACAGATCCAGGCAGGAGACATGATGTGAACAAAAGGAAAAAAATAGTCCTGCACCTTAGTAATGATAACAAACTAATGACATTAGCATGTGACCGGACCGCTGCTGGAACAACAACAAACACCGGTGTTCTGAAAAAGTTTGTATCCCTGAAAAAATGTTTCCCCACCAGAGGGGGCGCTCACGAGTAGGAAGTAATCTGCTTTTCCCCCAGAAGATAGCCCAAATTTCATGTGAAGTCTCTGACATTTGTGTTGGCACATCCTGGTGGACTATGTGTAAAATGC
>NW_013952441.1:812182-815308 GCF_001266775.1 Austrofundulus limnaeus | reverse complement strand
ATAATATATATTTGTTGTCAAAATACATTTTAGTACATATGTTGTTAAAATGAACAGTCCAATGATGATTTTACTGATATGTATATACACCCGAATTTCCCCCCGCGGGACAATAAAGGCTGTTTCTATTCTATTCTAAAGACTGCAAAGGCTGAAAAATCTTAAAGTCTGTATGAAATTGGAGGTAGTTTGAGGATTAAAATTTTTATGCTTTTTAAGCTCAAAAAAGGGGAGTCGTTTTATACGTGATCGTATTATACACGAATAAATACGGTAGGTCTTTAGTTTATAATAGGGTGTGTAGCAGATTGGTGACGTGTAACAATGACCTGGCAGTGTTCTGTATCTTGGTCACACTAGCCTCTTTGGTTGGGTCAGACTTGACAGGTGCCTGAAACTTCGCTTGTAACTCTGTGTGCAGCTTTACAGAGCGACCACTCTCACTCTAACAACAGAGGGAGGGTAAATGCCTCTCTTCAGAGCTGGTGCCTCAGCCCCTAAAGAGAGGCTCTAACACCTTAATAATACTGGACTTCTTTCTGCCTCACTTAGCCACTTCACTGAAGTGCTGCATAAAGGAGTCATTGTTTTTGTGTGTGCCAGGCCCAGCAATAATATCCACAGCAGGGTAGAGGGGTCTTACAAACCTCCTTCCTCTATCAGCATATCCCATTTCCAGCCTTGCTGTGTCTATTTGTTTCTGTCCGTTCCCATCGTCCAAGCACTGTCTCATAGAAGCTGCTCAGCTGCAAAGAAAAAAACTGAGCAACAATAGTCTTTTCATGTTGGACTCGGTGCATTGAGTGCTGCTTAGCGTGCCGCGCTGTTTTGTTTTCCTCTTTAAATAAGTAATCGTTGTAACAGAGGTGGAGTGTGTGCCAAAAGCCCACTCAGTATTCACACCATGCCCTGGGAGAGCCCAGCGAGGCGCAGGCCTGGGGCCAGGATCGCCGCTCCATGATTCTCTTCAACCGGCTGCCAAGTCTCAGCCACTGCGGAGCAGCGGAGGGACACGACGGTCTGGCCCCTTGGTTTGTTTGTCCTGCTCCGGCCTCCTCCTCCTCCTCCCTCCCTCCCTGTGGAGCAAAAACGAGCCCCTTTAATGGACACGGAGACCTTTAAATAAACTTGATCACAGCGTGGATCATGCCAAGCGTCAGCAGCGATCCTGTTTCACATTCACCGTTGTCATCGCAGCAAATAGGGAGGGAGGACGATAAGACTCACCCAAATACATCACAGCTTTACTCCGCAGATAAGAGATTAATGAAGGCCCAGACAGCCTAATGAATCCTGCGTATCATCTCTCAGCACTGCCTGAGAAAGTTTCTGGGCTCAGATTGTTTGAGAAATGACTTTTGGATGGACGCGTAACGCAGCAGTTTTGCTTCACAATTGACAATATGAATATTGTCATTTTGTTGTTTGTGTTTTTGCTTTGGAATCTGTCATTAAATGAACCTGTTGCATGGGCAGCGGGAGTTTGCTCTCGCTGTTAGTCATTGCCTCTGTTTAGCTGCACATATAAGGAAACAAATGTCTCCGACTGGGCAATTTGTCAACATTAGCCGTGTTTCCATCAAACTGTAATGCGAATTTTGAGGGAACTTTTAAAATGTCACCAAAAAGAAAAGAAAAGAAAAACGAAATCCGAATCAGACGTGTTTCGTTTCATCTACTGTTTGGAGTGAATCTATCGCGCTACGCAAAGTGTAATTACATCAGCTGTTAACGTTACGCATGGCTGTAATAAACAGGAAGTAGAAGTCGCAAACTATCAAGGACCACACATCTTGGGACAATGGAGAGAAGTTTTCAGGAATGTGTTGACATCTGGCAAGTTGTAGTTGTTCTGTCATATCAACTAGCATTGGCGATGTTAAGTGCTGTTTGGAGACGTAGAGAAAAATATGTAATTCTTAAGGGAATATCCAGGAAGACGCCGACAGTGGAAACAGCTGATCAGTCATGTGAGGTAAATGTTCGCTATGTCAGAACTTATTCGGTAAATGCGTTTCTATCCTCTTTTTCACATTGTCTTTTTTAGAAAATTTTTAAAAAACACACCTCCAGTTGCAAAATTAATTGAAGTTTTTACATATTTTGCCATTACCATCAACCTTTCCTAAATGCAACACATGTAAAAAAAAAACATTAATGGAAACACGGCTATTGATTATTTTCAAAATGAATGGGAGCTTTTTCGAAAACGGTTGGTTTGTTTGTCAAAATCTAAAGAGATGAGCTGTGTTTTCACAACACAGACACTAACCGACCCAAAGGCCGTGTTCGGACCTGGCACCAGAAGTTGAGCAACATGAAAAACTCCAATCAGTTTAGTCATAGTGGCCTCTGTGGTCAAAAAGCCAAGCTCGAAAACCTTTGAAACAATGAAGTGGGTTGAGTTTTTATGATAAACACAGCCAGATGCAGACCAGGCTCTAAGGATGGAGGGAAAAAATAAAAAAATACCACAACCGCTTCGGAATTTTTTTTGGTTAAAGTCTACAAAAAGCATAACTTGAGTCATGGATATGTTCAGCTACATGTGTCTTTTGTTTTGTCTTAGTGCGACAGCTCTTGTGTGTGTATGTCGTGTTTTGTTCAACCACTGTGGGTGTGTTTCGCAGGAGAAGCCAGCGCCTCCACCATGTGGGACAACAACGCCTGGGTGTATTTCTATGACAACACCACGGAGGGAGAACCTCCCTTCCTCATCCAGGACTTCATCCATGCTCTGCAGCCCGATGCCCGCTTCATCGTCATGCTCAGGGATCCGGTGGAAAGGTGGGGGGACTTTCCACCTCACTAGATGTGTGCTCTAAACATGAAACTGTTGTGGAAAACTACTGTTATTACAGTCTACAGAGTCAGAGACCTTTTAGGTTTATGGTAAACAAAAAAGTTTTTTTTTAGGTGGACATCAAAAATTTCCTCTTGATGTCTATTAGATGTGAGGATGACTTTTTTCATGTTAAACAGATACAGACTTTTTGAAGTGGGGTTTGGGGAAAGGTAATGAACAAGTAACATCTTACCTGTTCTAGATAGGTCTTTGGAAATATTCTAATCCACTCCAGATCTTGTGCAAAATTAAACTTTTTTAAGAAAGTTATTTACTGATAT
>NW_013952441.1:809617-812126 GCF_001266775.1 Austrofundulus limnaeus | reverse complement strand
TATATATATATAAGCTGCATTTTGCTGCCATGCCATGTCCTAGTGATGAAATATTCAGCGACATTTGTTACTCATTTACTAACCAGTTCTAAACATTAAAAAATGAGCCCTTTTACTTCCCTCATGAATACTAAAAGTGAGGTATACAAGTGACCAAATCTGCATAATTTGTTTAAATCAGCCATCATACATGTCTGTACAAAATATACTATGTTTTTTTTGTTCTTGTGGCTCAGCAAACATTTGTGTAGACAAAAAACAAAAAAAGACCTCAATTACTGGAAGAGAGGAGGGTTGGGATGTTTGAACTGAAATTAAAAGTAGTGTAATCTGGTCTAAAGTCCTATGCCTTTTCAGCATTGGATGTTTTTATACAGTGCTGAAACTTGTGTTCTACATTTGATTCATGACATGGATCAAAGGATTTCATATTTTTTTATGTGCAAGGCCAGGTGGGACAACTGAGCTCCTATAAGGTGGTTTTGCACTGCAAGGCCCAGCCTGAGTCAGCCTGGGATGGCCTGATTTCATTACCTGTGTTCGGTGTGTTTGTTTTAGCCCTCATGGCCTAGATTCACCTCGRTTTCTGGAAACCTGTGACCTGTGGATCTATCAGGTCTGGGCTGCTTGGTCCAATGTAACGTCAGCTACTGCTGCTTTTTGATCGGTTGGTTGGGGGTGTGTTTACATCATACACAACAACAGTAAAGAGCTATAACAACAAGCTAACATTAGCTACCATTAGCTTACCGTTCTCTGACATCCTGCCCTCTCGTCTTAAGTGCCATACAGCTGGATGGTCCACTGCAATCTTTAGTATTTTCCTTTGAGTTTGGTATAGTCCGTTATTGTTCTGTTGCAAATTAAACAAAATAAGATCCACACGTATTTAATTTTATGATCCTGTCCACAATGAGGCGGCTCTCTGCTCAATGCAAACACAACCAGGGCCGGGGTAAAGCCAGGCCAAATGGAGCGAGCCAAGCCTTACAATTCAAAAACGMCTTGTGTGTAGTTTAACCAAGCATGGTCATTTTTAAATGAATGCTTTGAAACAAGGAAGAGACATAAGATATATTTCTGTTTCTAAAGTAAACGAACATGTTCAGCATTTTACAAACTATTGCAAAAAGGCCAATGTTGGGATTCCTGTCATGTAAATCTGGGATGGTGTTTTTCCACTTTAGTATAAAGTGTTGCTAAGTGTAAAAAAGCTTTTCATTTTAGTGCGCAGGAAGCCGTAAACAACTGTAACAGTTCAAAAGCGAGAACAGAACCACATTTCAAAAGAGCTGAACTATCKTTGGAAGGCTTCCTTTTTTATTTCGAAGGACATCAGAGCAAGCTCTATGTAATTATCTTTGCTGATGGCAGCCTGTGCCATCTTTCCCAAAAACAATTGTATGGGAAATGAATTGCACGGTCGATTAAACTAACCAAGTCAGTTTCATTACGTGTTGAAGTTTACACCCCGCACCTTTCCTTAATACAGACTCTGAGCCACGTGTCAGATTTTATTGGAGAAGCTACATGACTCTGGGTTTCCATCCATCCTTCATGATAACTTAAATTATCTGAATTCTACTTTGAAAAAAGTTTTATAATGTGTACATTTATTTTTATTGGCTCTGCATTATTAGTTGTTATTAGTAGACACAATTTGTAATAATTGTGTATTAACAGCTTGAAGTTGTGCATTTATTTTCCGTTTGTTGACTGTGTTGTCTTGCAGGCTTTACTCTGACTACCTTTACTTCGGTATCGCCAATAAATCTGCAGAGGATTTCCACGAGAAGGTGTCCGAATCGCTGCAGCTATTTGAGGGGTGCCTTACGGAGTACACAATGCGTTCCTGTGTGTACAACACAACCGTCAACAACGCCATGCCAGTGAGTTGTCCCTCCCTCCTGCTTTTGTCTGGCAGCGCTGCTTTTGAGMTGCATTTAGCCACCAGTTTATTAGCTGGTGGGAAGAGAGAGAAAGAAAAAAAAAGGAATGGAGAAAAAAAAAGGCAGATGGAGTGAAATCCACGCTTCATTAGCCCACGCTAAAGCTTGAAAAACTGAGTTTAGGGAAAAGAATTGACAACACTACTATGCAATTCAAAGTTTTAAGCCTGTTTTTGTGTGCAACAAAACTGGGTTCAGCAAAACGATGAACTTCTTTCTGGCTTAGAGAACAAGTCTGGGTGTTCGGCTTCCAGCCAGATTTTCCCACACCGCCCTGAGGCAGACGGGCCAGTCCTCTTTTGGCTCAGTGCATAAACTGCCTGGTATTCAGAGGTCCTGCTCCCAAACTGCCTCTGACAGGCTCCACGTCCCTGCAGGTCAGCGATTCCTCCCCACAGCTGGCCTGAATGTCCATCGTCTAATATCAGCGTTATTAGCTCATGTTGAAAAGGATTACAGCTGTGCTTACTTTTTTTTTTTTCCATTTTCTGATATATAGTTTATAAAGCTCAGATTTGAAGCTGGAGATAAAACAAGTACAAACTAACATTGGCCAAGTC
>NW_013952441.1:794556-805697 GCF_001266775.1 Austrofundulus limnaeus | reverse complement strand
CAACCAGATGAAAAAAACATGGAGATCAAGACCTCATTCACAAGGGTGACCTGCCTAAGAAAGGCAGCAGCACACACTGTAATAAACAATACAAGTAAATAAAAAAGTCAACATTAGAAATATATAAAATGTGAACAATTTGACAGTAAAGGGTAGTAATTATTAATCAGTGTCTCCTGAACCTCTGAACAAATTTGAATGAAATTGCAGAAAGTAATTCCTGGGTCTAATCCGAAGCAATTTTTTYCCCCCCAAGTTCTGACTTGAACTTGAAAATGACTTGAACCCACTTAATTATGGTGATACTTACATTTTGGTGTGGCAGTTGCAAAGACTCTTCTAAATGCTAACACAGTGATGTTTGAACTATTTTCAGTCAACCACTGGACAAATGTTTAGGACCTATTTAGGAAATGATTACTGAATCGATTGCTACATCCTAGTAAAGTCAATTTTATTTATATACCACATTTAAAAATAACAATGTTAACCAAAGTACTTGGGTTCAACACAAAAGTCCCAGATTTGATCCTGCGACCTTCTCACTGAGGCAACTATCACATACTGTAACAACCAACAAGTGCAATAAATTATACTAAAACTGAAACAAGAAAACACCACAACTATAAAACCCTGATGGAATTCAAACTGAGTTTCACGTAAAAGCCACCATAAAGAAGTGAGTTTTCAGATAAGATATTAAAGACTTTGCAGTACAAATATCAAGGGACTGCCCAATCTCCTCTGAACTTTAATTTATCCTTCAGCTAACAGTATCTGGCTGGAGTGGAGGGTTAKAACAGTCAAGCTGATCAGGTAAACACTGGAACTTTATAAATTTTAGCTGTGAAAATCTGCTAAAATGCGAGTAATGTGGTCAAAATAACTATACTCAATGTACTGGGTAATCTTATCCTAAAAATGACATGAAAGCTGTTAGAATTTTACTTTTGGATGGTTGAACCGCAAGTGCAGAACTGAATGATTAAGGCCAAAAAAAAGGTTGCAAAAGGATTTATTTAACAAAACATCAAAAGGCTGGCATTGCAGCAAACTGGATACATGGACTTGGACATGAAACAACGACAAAAGCTCTGACGCAGACTGAGGACACAAAACAGAATATAAAGGAGAACTAATTAGTAGAAACAAGAAACACCTGGGAGAGAAACATGAGGAGCAGGTGAGAGTGGGCGGGGCTGGAGCAAAGACAGGTAGGAGAAGAAAAAACAGAAACGCATGACAGAAAACCATAGAGTGACCAAAATAAAAACACCCACACAGACACGGACCGAGACAGAAAGCAGCTTTAATTATTATTTGTAATGAAAAAAGACACTTTGATATATTGAGATGCCATTTGTGCTTGTTCAAATCTAAGCTTGTCTATTTTCAACACAAGAGGGCAGACAGGACCTATGAGAAAAACCACAAAAGTTTACCTGATTTGAAAACAGCAGAGTGAAAAAAAACAAACATCTGCACAACAGAAAATATTTCAAAGTTATCATAAAACTAGCAACAAGGCTGACTTTACCGTAAAGCTTATTATGCTGCTGTAACTCTTCTTTTAGTCAGTCACAACGCAGATTTTCCTTCTCACTTAAATCAAGGCAGCCTGACAGGAAAACCAGCGTCTCTGCTGCGTGTGTTTGTTTGGAGCTGGACGCTTCACCCGTCTGGTTTGAGACGTCACGCTTCGACGAAAGCCTCAAACCAACTTCATTTTCCTTCATGAAATTTATCAAAGCCTCCTCTGACCTGGTCTGCATTGTTTCAGAACCAGTAACTGACAGCCAACTGGACAGCTGCTGCCTCAAAAAACCCTGAAGACTTTATGGAAGTTGTTCATCTAGTTATCTGGCTTCTTCTTTTACAGTGCTGATTTTTGGCCTTTTGCGTGATGAAAATGCAACTTGCCGTCATGGAAAACGACTTTGGCATTTCTCTCAATCAAACATCTCATGTGGAACTGATTTATAATGGCAACACAGACTTGATTTTTGGCAAAGAGATCCTAACTGTGATTTTTTTTAAACAGAAAATTTTGATTAAATCCAACAGAAAATAGCAGGAGCGAGAATAATAAATCTGACGGACAGAAAGAAGGTGCAGAGAAGGAAATTAAAATCTATTCCTCTTAACATCAGATAAAAGTTAACACTTAAGAGTGAGCCTGAGGTTGGGATATTATTAAAACGAGTGAACCAGCAGCACTGTTTAACTAAGAAAAGGATGCTTATTTTCTGTCARTAGTGGAGCCCTTCTGGGTTTATTTTCTACTATTTGCACTGGCTGAAAGACCTGGGGTCGCATTTTCTTTTGCGTCCACGTCATGGAAAGCTGGCTACAGTTTTTTGAAACTTATACGCTTTTTTAGCAAYATTGGCATTTGTCGCCAGAGGAACATGAAGCTGCTCGGATGGATACGGATAAACAGCTCTCACCTTTTCTTCACAGAYGAGCCAAGTCAAAATAAAAAATCCTCATTTGAATCACAGCTCCGCCTCACTTGCATTTCTTGAAATAACAACGAAGGAACAATCGGGATAAAGAAGCCTATGAAACAATCATTTGTAATCCATCTAGCTGACTGAATGCTCTAATAGGCTGCCAGTTGTCCTTCAGGAGGCTCTGGGACTCTCAGCCATGTTCGCTGAAGATGAAGCACAATAAATAAATAAATAAATAAATAAAAAACAGATTTCTACAATCATCTCAAGTACATCGGATTTCTCAGTAAACCAGTGACATGGCGGTCCTTTTTATTAAAAAAGGCCAAGAATATCATCCTGGTGTTTTTCCAAACATTTGTTGGAGGAGCTCAGCTCAAACATCTGTTTGTGATATACAGCGCTWTGTGGTTTTATCTGTTTTGGACACGCGCTGCAGAAATAGAAAAGACTTCCTGGTAGAGCTTCAGATTCCTGCCCATGTGTCTCTCTTCGCAAATTCCACACAACTAGCCGAGTTTTCTAAGCATGCACTAAAATGGGTGTAAATATTACCAACAGCTGTTTTAAAATTTACTTTTGCTAGTTTATTTATGCATAAATGGGAGTAAATTTAGCAATTTCTATTATGGCTAGTAAGCCAGATGTTGCTTAGATTTGCACGTCCCCTCAAGAGTTCCGTGTCCTTGCAGTTGTGCCTCTTTTTGTTTTTTTTCGACAACGTTGAATGCGAACAGAGTCATCGCTCTGCATTTGTGCTCACCTCAAACTTCAGCCAAGCTTTTCAGAACAGGGAGAGAATTCTGATGTGGTTACATCTGCGGCTGGGTGGAGCATCTCTTCCAAGCAGTTAAAAATCGACAGATGTCCTTCAAGGATGCAAAACACCAAACAGCGTTCTGGTCTTTGCTGGTCATCCAAATCCTCGGTTCTGTCTGGACAAAAGTGCACAGGATTAGGCTCATATCATCTTTTATTTCGTCATTAACTCATCAAAAAAAAAAAGACTTGAATTTACCTAAGACAACACAGCAAGCAGCGTGTCCAAGAGGAATGCAGATAAAGCTACGTGTTGCTTCTTGTTACCTACATTACGTCGAACTCATAAGAAAATTCTTGYTTGCCATTCAAAGTAAAAACTGTTAAATGGGAACATCTGGCCTGTTTTTTGGTCCCATCCAGCTGGAGGGTCTCCCAGCTGTGCTGTGTTTCTGATAAACATTAGAAACACGGGTGTTCAGGAAGGAAACRAAGATCCAAAACTGTTATGAATCATTTGTGATCAATAAAGTTCCTTTTTTTTAAAAAATCATCTGAGCTCTTCTATTAAAACTGCCAGGGCCGGCCTGTGACACAGGCAGTATAGGCAAGTGTTAAGGGCGCCGTCCATTTAGGAGGTGCCACAAATGGGGGGGAGGGGGTGAAAATTATTGTATTAACCTTTTTATCAGAGTGTACTTGATTTATTTTGTAGAGCAAAAACAGGCACGCAGGTTTATGAAGGTAACTTGCTCTGTGGGTTTCTCAGCTGCTTTGTTCCTACATGACGTGTTATATGGAGCAGAGGAAATTTCATGATAAAAGTATCATATAAAGCCCTCAAGWCTAAATACTGGGGCTCAGTGTGTAAATAGAAAGCCAAATAAACATAATGGAAGTTTCCGTTCTGATCTCAGATAAAGTTCAGTTTAAAGTCTGGTTTTCAGTGTTCTACCTTCATAAAATACTGATTTTATGTTGTTTTATTAACCCCTAGTAATTAGTAAAAAATGCTCTTTAAATGGCTGGGAAATGCAGAGTTTAGAGTAGATATTTTAGAAGATTTTCCAGGGGAGTATACCCCTGGAACCCCTTAGAACTGCTTCACTCCACAGCTGCTGGTCAACATGAACAAGTGTTCCTCATTGCTGTCTGCAGATGTTGGCAGGTTTTGTAGACTTCTGGTATTCTGCTTCRAATGTATTGTATTGTTAGCTATTTTAATTAGACARCAAGGCTTCTAAAGATAAGAAAAYAATATCAAAGACTAAACTATTTAATTGTGTGTGTGAATGTAATGAGATTTATAAAACTGCACAAGGGGCACCACAAACTGGTTGGCCCTGGGGACCCAGTGAGCAAACTATACAGGRAAAATAAAAAAATATTCTCATACATTGAGTGTTAGATCAGGCTAACTATAAGATTTGCTTTGAATTCGAGGTGGAAAATGAAAATAAAGAGGGAGAAAGAAAAATACCTGGTTTCTGATGCAACCTGAGAGTTCTGCACTGACTCCTCTAGCTCTGATCGCATCGACTGAAACGACTTGAAAAGGCTGAAGCCTCTGAGTAGCAAGGAGGGACATTAAGAAGACATAAACTGACAAAGCCTTTACGTCTCAAAGCCTCCTGCTCTGTGTGTGTCCGTCTTTCACTCTGACCATCGCTGCATTTCCCCCCCAGTTTCCATGGACACGGGAGAAAAATAGGCAGCGGTCTGACACCTGTTAACTCAACAATCAAACAGCTAAATTAACCCAAATTTAGAGGAGCGTATTAAAACAACGCAGAAAATATATTTGGTCAAGCTGCAGATTTGTTGGATAAAAAAAATTCAAAAATAAAAAAACAGCAACAATTTTGACGTTCCTTTAAACCCTCTAATTAAACCAAAGTTGGCTCTGTTCTTATTTCTTGTATACTTTTTTAAATTAACAGCATCATTAAATTAAAACTGTGACAGCACCAGTTCGTCCCAATTAAATATGGTTGCTTTTTAAGTGAAAGATTCAGCTGCAAATTCACTTTTATGTTTTCCCAGGTCTGGAGTTACGAGTCGTAATGGAACACTCTTAATCTATAAATTTTGATTAAAGACTTCTCAATATTAACCAAATCCTCTCCATAAATATACAGTATATATGCTACACCCTCAGATTCCCACCTTTCCATTTATCACAAGGTGACAAAACAGCAGCAGGGAGGCATTTGTCACCGAGTCACAGAAATGTCACTCCGGGCGCTGGCATCCAATTAATGAGAATGCAGCTGGGGATTTCTTTCTGTAAGATATTCTGCAGGAAGGCAGGAGCCGTCACTCTCCCACCTTTGGTGTTCTCCTGTAGAGAAAGACAGGCATCGTCAGAACAGCGTGTCTCAAGCCGCTCTGCTTCTGTGGCCTGATAAGCAGCTGTTTGGTTTGTCTGCTTTCAAAGCGAAGCAGGTATTTTAACGCAGAGAAAACGTGTTCATTTCTGACTCAGGCTCTACAAATTACCCCGCGCTTTTAATGTGTGTCAGCCATGTTCTTCTTTCTTTTAAACTCAGATGCGTGCATTCTGTAAAGCATGTTTCCACCAACCCAAATAGGAAGTGAAAAACAAATTAAATTGCATTTTTTAAAAGAAATACTCAAAAGCTGTCAAACCGTTTCCACTTTTTAATTTTTTTACATTGGGATTAATCCAACGATTTTTTTTAAAGAAATGTGATTAAGTTGGCAATTTGACAAAAAATAAATAAATGATAACATCTTGTCTTAACTGCCCGACCATGGCAGTGCATGGGTCAGGTTTTTGTGATTTATTTATTTATTTATTTTTGCTTGTTTTAATGCATATCCCCATTTATCATTTTGAAATCTATGTTAAYGTTTTATGTAGTTTGTTTTCTGCTTTGGTTTGAAAAATTGTTGCAAAATAGTGACGCGCACCATGTCTGTGGAGCTCTGCAATTTTTTTTATTTCATAATGGAAGTCAATGGAGCACTTGCTTCCTAATTTTCAGCCTTCAAAGACCTCTAAATTTTTAATGGGTTGTCTGGTTTAAAAAAAAATTAACTGTCTTGGAATCTGTATATTGAGCCTTATGAGAACAAAAAGGAAAAACAGCTCTAAAATAAAATTGAAAATTTAATAAAAGTAGAAAGACAACAATCCAACTATTGGAAATAAAATCCAAGTTACTGTAYTACAGACTCGTGCTTTCAGCTACAATTTAAAATGCTGAAATACAAATTCTGGGAAACATATTGCAGAAGAGAAAATAAATCAGCTCATCAAACTTTAAATTTGTAACGATTAAACTTAATGTAATAAAATATCTTACTCCTAGCCAAAGCTAAATCACCACACCAGCTACATGTCAGGAAACTCATCCTTTAATTCATCTCTCTGTGTTTTTTCCTTCATGGTTTCTGTTATTTTTCTGTCTTTTTGGGATCTTTGTGTTTGAGTTCTGTTTCATGGGCGTACCTGTCATTCTGTTTTCCTCAGTCAGTGCCTGCTCCAGCCACGCCCTCTCTCATCACCTGCTCCAGCCACGCCCACTCTCACCTGATCCTTGTCGTCTCTCTGCAGGTGTTTGTCGTTTCTCTCTCCCTCCTTTAGTCCTTTTATATTTTGTGTCCTGTTGTTATTTCCTCATCCTTTACTAGCTGTTCATGGTTGTAGTCAGAAATGAAATAAGACTATTTTCCCTGCATCCATGGAAGGTGAGTAATAATCTCATGGACTATTTCGCGGATACCGCCATCTTTGCCTAACGCAAAGCATCATGGTCCAGTTTGGGGGCATCCGGTGCCGGTGTGTGAATTAAATGACTGTGAAAATGGGTCGTGGAGATCGCTGCACGGTGTTTTACTTGTGTATATGTGCAACAATGATCATAGATACATGAAAATAAGTTTAAATATATAGAATAATGAAAACACAAAATTGTCGTTACTCAGTCTAGTAGAACTTTTGCCAAATATGTTGATGTAGTTTACGTCGATCTGGGCTGCGTATCATGTTTCCCGACTACAGATCATTTAAACCACTTAATATTGCAAAAATAGGTATGGACTATCTTAAAACTTGACCACATCTCTATATGATTTATTTCTTAACAATAACATACACCATACAGAAAGCTACAGATCACAATAACAAATGCATTTACCACCGTTAAAACAAAAACACAAATTTGAATTAATATTTAAGCCAAATTTGATGTGTGGCCAAGAAAAACGTTTCATACTCAACATTTAATAAATCATAGATCAGCCTGCCTCAAGATTAWATAGATTA
Organism: Austrofundulus limnaeus; assembly: GCF_001266775.1. Classification (NCBI taxonomy): domain Eukaryota; kingdom Metazoa; phylum Chordata; class Actinopteri; order Cyprinodontiformes; family Rivulidae; genus Austrofundulus; species Austrofundulus limnaeus. The sequence goes on along the minus strand of NW_013952441.1, from coordinate 798,194 downwards.
TATGTTTATCATCCAGCCCCACTGCTCAGCATTGTTAATATGATCACTGTATATTGAGATTTTCTCTGGCATAACTAGATAATAATCTCATTTAATATAATGCCATACTATAGTAATTATTGCATTATATTAGTGCACAACAGTATAACCTTACCTCTATTTTGCGTGTCCAGTTTGCAATTTTTGGCAACAATCCCAGCATTTGAGCAGGTAAAGTTTCTGGACAGGTTTGTCCTTTTTTGGATTAGAAGTTGGTACCTCATGCACCAAAATAAACATTTTAATACATGCAACAATCAAAACTTTAGACATTTATAAGCTGTTCCATCATTTACTTTTCTTTTGTTTGCCCCCAAACAATCAAACCATTGCGCGCCGCTTCCGGTAGGCAGCACTAAACGGTATCCACGAAATAGTCCATTGCCTGTGTGTGTATTTGTCTTTCTGTTAGCAAAATATCTCACAAACCATTGGATGGATTTAAAAGAAATCTTTCTACAACTAATTAAGTTTTGTAGTCAGTCTGATCCAAAAAGGCCACCACACAATAATCTGCTTTAACTCAGTCAGTTTTACAGATTAAAATTTGGTGTGATAGTAGCTGAGAGTCCTTCTCACTGAGTGATTGTGTAAGGCCTTTGTTTAAAATGTGAGCATGCAAGGAGAACTAAATGAAAGAAGTTGTCAGGTGCTGTTTTCTTGCACCTGTTTTCGAACATAACTTGTTAAAGATTTCTCCCCAGAGGCATCGCTGCCATCCAGAGTTAGCATCAAGATGTTAAAACAGGTGAGCTGGGGCTGTTTTGAGGTGGTTTTTTTTGAATGCCTCAAACACTTCTGCACACAGGAAAATCTTCAAGTCCTCTTGGCATCCTTTTGTCTCCTCTCCTCTTTCCGTTTCCTCCTCCTCCTCCTCCTCTCAGACAGCTCAGGGAGGGTGTAGTCTAGATGAAGAGTGGGCGAACAATGAGCGCCTGCAAAGCTGGCAAAGGTTTGTGCCAGCAGAGCCTGGCAGCCGCGAGCTGTCCACCCACTCCAGATCCTGCTCCTCTGTGATTATCCTACAGGCATAAACCCCACTTTTTTCTCTCTCTATTCAGATCGGTCTCAGGTGCTCCAGTTGGATCATTACTCACCTTTATACTTGTGTACACTGCCTGCATTTCTTAATTCTGTGAAACGAACCAGCAGATTTAAATCGGGCTCACTAAGGAATTATTGACTTTACCTCAATTTGTTTTGCATTAGGGCGATGAAATGTTGCAATAGGGCTAGAGATGATCTACTGTTGCTTTACTTTTAGAATTAACCAAGATAACTCACAGTGGAGTTCTGTAATAAAGTTAATATTTTTACAGTTTAGCTAAGAGGAAAATAAATTGATAAATCCTGTTTGTGCATGCATGCTTTTGTCTGTAGCATTAGCAAAACGACATGAATCATAACGTGCCACATCTTTGCTAAACCTTCAAAATAAGAGTCATCCCTGCCTGGTTGTTATCAAAAGTTCTCTTTAACCAATGGACARGTTTTAATGAAACTCTTAAAAAAAAGAAATATTAATTTAACGAAGACAGAAATACGTGGTCCAAGAATGAAGGTACTTCATGGAACGATCAGCTGAGTTTTATTGAAACAACAGGAACACAGAGAACAACATCAGACTGTCCCCCTTCTCCTGTTTCCATCACTGAAGCAGTTGAGGCCTCATACTGTATATACTGTTTAATAAATGCTATTATGTCATCTTAATAAAGCAAGATTTCATCCTGAGGAAATGCTGGATCAAGGGAAAACACAAAGATAAACACAAGTGATATCTAAGAATGATTGTTGTTATCAAATCTTGTTCTGACTTTAATCACTCTGTCTGCTGATAAACAGCATGTCATGAAAACTTAGGTCATTAAAGTATATCAAACCTAAAAGCATCAGTTCCATCACATATTCACTGGCTTTCCTGGAGCGAGACTGGCAACTGGTGGCCCGTGGGCCTTGTCCGGCCTTCGGGTGACTTCTTTTTGGCCCACCAATGTAATTTTTTTTCTTTTCTTTTTGGGAGGTAAACTATCTTTTCACAGAATTTCAAGGCAAACTTGTGTGTTCAGTCTGCTCAGAGATGCCGTCTGCCATGAAGGATTTTAATAAAAATCAGCGCTACAACACGTTGCACAAAGCTAAATATGAGAAGTCACAAGTACACAAACAAGAGCAACTTTTTACCAAAAACCACAACCACGCAGGAGTCTGATCTCAAGGCATCTTATGCTGTTTCACTTGAGATCTTTAAAGTAAGCTTGTTCATTTTGTGTTTGCTTTCGAAAGTTTTATTTATTAAACAAGAGAACAACTGTTTTGAGTACATTTAAGCATGAAATCTGTTGCATTACTGCACTATATGTATGGAACATGCTTCATCTGTATGCAACTGTTCAATACAGCGCAAAGTGTTCAATATGCACTACGTGTCAAATAACAGATTTTAAAAAATGTATTTTATCAACTTGTCTTCAGTCGATGTGCTGTTTTGAAGGCTCAGTGAATCTGAGTTTGACTACTCCACCTGAAAACTTGCTGTTTCAGTAATACTTAATGCATAAACCGTATTTTTGAGGTTAAACAAATGTTCGTAATTAATTTCAATAAGTTACAAGTTTAAGAAGGGCATGAAAATTTCACTTTTTTGAATTGAAAAAATATCAAACTGTGACACAAAAGTATTGAACCGAACCAAAATGTAAATGTTCTTTATCACTGCACCCCTAATAAATTGCTATGTGGCCTTCTGGTAGTGTCAACAAAAATTATGGCCTCCTCCATCATTTAAGTTGTCCATCTCTGATCTAGGGTCAACCCAACTCAAGAGGGTCACTACTTTAACTKCTATTTGGCCTCAATCTGAAACAATAAATGCCTGTAACTCAGTCAGTTTTAAAGATCTTGAGCTAAAAATTGATGTGGTGACAGTTGAATCAACTTCAACACATATTCTGCGTCACATCTTGCTTGAACTTGGAGTGTTGCATGAGATCGTGYAAAAACATTATTTTGAAGATTTGCCCAAAGCAGCTGTGGCACCATCCCTTCTCAACTTTAAGATGAGTTAAAAATTCTGGCATGAAAAGTGACGGCTAATGTGCATTCCTTCTAGGAACACTATGGTTTTAATCATAAACTGCTTTCAGTTTCAGACTCGCTTTGGGCTTTGTTGCTGTATTGTTTAAAAAAATGTTTTTATTTAATTTTTTTCAACTGGGCTTTTATAAGCTGCTGTAATCATTAGTCACTGGAAAAAGACAGAATAGACAATGCTGATGTGATGAGCAGTGACACTCAGGGCATCGCTCCATCCTTGTGTTGGAACATGCCTCGATCCTCCACCGACAGCTTGTTTGGATAAATCTCAGCTTGTTGTTGGTGCAAAGTAGTGCAGAGTTCTCAAACGTATCAGCTGTACAGGAAAAGTCTCGAGGCAGTGAGCAGATRTGGGGTGCCRTTTGTAAAGCAACTTGTGCATAAAAATACCAGCTAAATGTTGTCACATTTAACTTCAAACACTGTTTGAGAAAGTAGAGTAGATTTTCTAAATCACCTTTTAACATATTTAAGTTGTTATGTCTAAATGTTACAGTTAAATG
>NW_013952441.1:785991-793644 GCF_001266775.1 Austrofundulus limnaeus | reverse complement strand
TGTTAAATGTAAATGTTAAATGTTAAATGTAAATGTTAAATGTTAAATGTATGTTTGAAGCTAAATGTGACTAAATTTAGCTGGTATTTTTATGCACAAGTTGCTTTACAAACAGCACCCTATAAGCAGAAAAGCAACAAGTGAAACTGAAGTATTTTTTGTTTTTACTCCTGCTGGTTTTGTGCCGTTTYACACTGCATAAAAAAACACTTCTTTTCAGTTGTTTGCTCTGCTGGGAAAAAAAGAAACCTTCCTCTTGTTGAAGCAGCTCACGTGGAAGACATAATGGGAGGGGATGAAGATGAAAACAGATCCTGGAGGTGTCAGATCATGTTTCTGTCCCTGTTTTTCTTCCCCACAGACCAATAAAATGACAGAACAATGTGTCAGCTTGAAAGGTGGGTTTAAATCAAGGGGGAAGAAAGTGAATCACCTGTTTCTGTGTCTGCTCCTTCATCCACTGCCTTATTGTGTTTCTCCCCTCCCCTCCCTCACCACATTTTTCCCCAGACTGAGGCGTTCATGGACCCTCTGGCTCCTCTGCCTTTATTACTTACTTGGAGTGCTCCGAGAACTTTSTGAACCCTCTTCTCGTTGGAGTGGGAAGGGGAGAGGGAGACGAGCAGTGGATGGGACGCAGCAGGAGCAGCAACAGCAGGCTCATCTGGAGACGGGACTCTCAGCTGCACATAATCCTCCCCTCCCCTCCTCTCCAGGCCATGATAAGGCAATGCATCAACCTCCTGACGCCCCTGGCTCTGCTGCTCCTCGCAGGGCTCGCAGACCTCAGCCTTGGCTCCGCTGGCGAGCACGAGGATTACTACATGCAGGAGATGCTGACGAGGRAACAGAACCATCAGGTTCAAGCTCGGGAGAAGCCCGTTGCCTCAACACCTGACAGGCATGAACACCCGAGGCAGAGCAAGAAAWCTCCCAAAGGGAAGCCAGAAAGCAACAAGAAGACTGAAAAAACCTCAGCTCCTGCAAAGCCAGGTAAAAAAAAAAAGGTCACACCTTGTGCACACAGCTTGAGCAAAGTTCTGATCAAATAATAAATATAGAAATGGCATGAATTCAAAAACAGGCGTTTGTTTCAAACAATGCAGCAAACATTACATAAAAGTTAGAACTTGGTCATAAAATCGTCATAATTTCTCATAAACCCACAATAAATGAGAAACCTTGATTGGAATAGATGTGACGATTCGATTACTAATTGATTAGAATTGCTTAAAATGTGAATTGGTTTAGAAAAATGAATCAATCGATTTCACTGTTATGGTAAAACAATAAGGCAGTTTGATTGTTGAAAACTTTGGGTAAATGATTAGTGATAACTATTTATTTTAAAGTTATAATCTGTTGTAAAAATGAAAGTTACAGAAAAAAGTTACAGWAAAAAGTTAAACGAGAAGAAACATTTGATTAWAAAAYGGCAACAATTCATTTTGTTTGRAAAAAAGTCAAAATRATCTTAATCTGATTTTAAAACCRATGACTGAATCAGTGCTTGAGTAATCCGTTACATCTTTTTTGAATGGGTTACAAAATATCAAYGACGCATTTAAACTCACAAATTAACAGTGCTGGAAAAGCTACAATTATAAATTGCTCCACTTAAAATGCATTACTATTCTGTTTACTTTCTAAAAGTAATGTAACTCACTATTAATAATTTTTCATTGACTTTTCTAACATTTTACTGAATATCATCTGACAGTGGCTGTTAACTGTTTCAAACCAGCAGTTATAAATTCATAGCCATACTCAACATTGACCTTTTAGCAAACTACTTTTAAAATACTTAAATAATAGACATTTATTACATATGTTAAATCACTCTTAGACCATAGTTTTTTTTTTTGGCAATATGAGTAAAATGCAAATTCCACCCTACACAGCATCAGCTCCAGGCTAGAAAAAGACAACTTTGTTCACAAATAGAAATAATAATAAAAAATGAAATGAATTCTAAGTAACAATCGGCCAACTTTCACAGAGAATGCCATGCAAATTAGACTTGTGGCTATTTTTCTTTACAAGTAACTGTAGTTTTAATTACACATTTTTCTATAATTATAACAGCTTCCAATTACTTAGGAAAATATGTAACAACTCTGCAAACTAATGACCTCTTAAATTGTCTCTCCCCCCACCCCTCCCTGCATGCACAGACCAGATTTATATTTCTGTCAAGTTTTTGCAAAAAAAAAAGTTTTGCTTTGCAGAAGACTGTTTGCATGAGATCTGCACTGTTCTTAAAACGTGATCTCACCATGTGAATCTCAGTGACAGGTTTATGTGTTTCWATGTGTAAAATATGGCCACGTGATTGGAGGATGGCAGGAGGTGTGTGAGGGTTCCTGTTTTTTTTAATTTTTTGTAGTGGGTGAGTGAGTTCTGTGGACATTGACCTCATCCTCCAGGCATCTGACTTCACATGTCTGAGCAGGGATTCCTGCTGCAGGTGGGACCACAGGAGGAGAAACCTGCAGAAGCTTTCAGATCAGAGTTCTTGACTTTACTTTCACTTTGGGCTGCTTCGCTCTGCAGGGCGCAGTCAGGACATGGATGATGACTGTAAAGACTTTAAAACTATTTACTGATACTATGTTGGTTCATGACTGAGCTAGKGGGGATTTGAATCAAGTCAAACTCAACTTTCAAAGTTTTATCAACTTGTCATGCTAATTYAAACATTTTTGCTTGACTTTGCGGTTTTGTATAAAGATAATTTCTACCATTGTCTGTTTTTAGTGAAGCTCTAAAAATCATCCTGTATTAATTTCAGCTTGGCTCCTGCAAAACACAAAATGAGCAGAACTTGTTTTTCTTTTAATAAACACCATTTGGCAATCAAATTCATAATTTTCTGTGGAATTTAAAATCAAAATTTGCTTCAGTTTTTAATTTCTTGCTCACATTATTCAGCTCATTCATATCTTTATTCTAAAGGATTCATATTAATGTAAAAGTCTTAATTTTTTTAGAGATTTAAAATTCGAATTATACAAGTTTGGTTCACAACACATGCACACGAAAGGGCTGTTATGATTGCCCACCTTTTGTAATGACAAACATTGATGAATAATGGATGAGATACTGTACATTTCTTAAAGGGGGTGGGGGTAGCATTATGCAAAAAAAATTTAGCCTTATAACATGATATAAATTACCCATTGTGTTGCTTTGACTCATTCATGCGTGTTTGAGAAATCCTTGAATCTCCTGTGGTAGTCATGTGGAGCTGCCTGAACACTTGATGGTACAAAGCCCCACCCATTTACACAAAGCTCCTCCCTGGAGCGCAGTCTGCAGCCGATCCCCCGCCCCACAGAGCAGCCCTGCCCCCGAAACGTTGTTGTGAAGATGTGCTGGAGTGGGAGAATCAGAAATGGTTGCAGGTTCTTAAAGGGAGGCCAATTTAAAGGCCTTTCAGATAGGCCATGATGCAAAGTCAATTTTGTTTATAATATGTAATAATATAATAAATTGTCAACATATATCAGACAGTGAAAACTGCAAATTTTAAAAAGAAACTTAAAGCATTGGTTGAAAGAAAATCTGTTATGTACCCATTCATAATTCTTCCATTGCCTATTGCTGAGTGTGTTTTTTCCTTTCTCGTTTTCAATTTTGTTTTTAGTTTTTTTTGTTGTTGTTTTGTCTGTTAGTTATTTTCTTCGTGCTGTGTTTTGTTATTTGAATTGTATAGTGAGGCATTCTGATAGCCTACTTGTAGGACAAGGGATGAAATTTAGCTACTGTGCTAACTCTTGCATATTTACACTGCCATGTATTGTGGTAATGTTAATTAATGTGCACTGTCCTAACAAATAACCTAACTAACTAATAAGAAGCAAAGGAAGATTTTTTTAGTGAATTTAGACAAGTGTTTAATTTTATATGTTCTGGAAGAATAGGTGTGTGTGTGGAGGGGGGGGGGTATTTGGTGAAAAATGTATACAAATGTAGCAATTCACAAATTGAGCTGAGTGTTTTTATGGTTTATAATTGTAAAAAAACTTTCTTTGCATTTTAAATGTGCTTGACATCAAAGGAATTTCAACATTTATTTGACTTTAACAGCTACTCCTACTGTAATCTGATCACCTCAACATGATACGAATCTGTTTTCACAGTAATGTCTTGTTGAGCAGATGTTGGCACTTTTCCTCAGCTGAAACACATCTGCAGCTCAGAGCGTCGAAGAGGAACCGTCCTCACGTTGAGAAACAGGATAAAGACTTTCAGATGTGTGAGAGGGTTTTGTCATGACCTGAGACTCTGTCGAACAAAAAGCACACGTTTCATTTCTGTCTCCGGTCTGTGGAATGTGAGTCATTAGCCCAGTCTGGCCTGGTGTGCAGGAAGTTTTCAGCACTGAACCTGAGGGCAGATTTTCTATGTGAAGGCATCAAAGCACTTATTTAAATGTATTAGAGAGCTGATATGAGTGAAAGATTGACAGTACTGTGCAAATGATTCRAACAGTTTGAATTTCATTATACTTTGTTTGAAGAAGCCAGACTTTACTGTAGGCTTTACAGTGCCTTTGAACATTAGGCTTTATAAAAGTCTTCATTTTGAGTTTGGCTGCCTTTTCATCCATTTTCTACTCAGYCCTTACCTGGCAACATACTGTGCTTTAGATTGGGAGGAAATTAGTCACGTTGAGACAGAAAAAAAAAGTATCAGGTCTGAAACAATCAGATGAACATCYGAAGGACATATCTTCAAGAAACAGAAACAAACTCAGCAAAGACCTGACAGAACCTGTGAAACGTTGCCTTCTGCTTATCATCTACTGTATGACAGGTTTTCAACTATTAGTTTTTTGTGACTTACCTTTCTGGTGCTAAAATTCGTGCTCAGCAACCTTTTTTGTAATTTTTTTAATAGAGTCAAATAAATGAATTGGAATATTTGTGATTTTATTACAGACTGCTACCAAAAAGTAACAAAAATCAGTRAAGAAATTGATTCTTTCATAAAACCCCATAACATGTCACCTCAGTGTTGGTTTATTTCTTGAATTTAGAAAGCTTTTTTATGGCTGAAGGATTTATGAGTTAGATGTAATTAATTAACAAAAAAAAACTTACAAAAATTCTTAGAAAATGTTCAAATAATGGACTGAAAACAAGGGCGGATCGACAGGGGGGCAAGGGGGGGCAACTTCCCCCGTGTTGTAGAGCCTTGACCCCCAGCTGTGTCTCCCCCCTCCCCAGTAGCCCCCCTACTTTTATGTTTCTAAAATATTTGTAATTACTAACTGTTCGTTAGCCCAAAAGCCCATTACAACTTTTAAAATAAACATTTATTTACCAAAAATATATAATTTTAAATGTAATCTGAGGCCCCTGAAAAACTTAGTTTCGGCCCTGCATCAAACACCACCTGCCGCTCCGCAGTCGGAACATGTCACATTAAAGAGGCAGCCTGTTCTGTCCGCTGCAGATTCACTGAGCTTCCAACTTTCTGCAGTTAAGGTAAGTTTCTCTAGCTGATGTTTTAACACACAACAGTAAAGTTAAGTTTGCGATGAATGAAATATCTGCTAAAGTGTCCAATGTTCACATTGTAATGACGACAGTGACTTAGCGTTAGCTTATTTCCATAGTTTTCCTTGCAATAAGCACGGTAACAGTTAATGAAAAGTTTAGATATAAAAATAAGGCTTCAGGTTTAGGCCTACTTTTAAGGGGCTGCAGTTTCTGAAAATGAGTGAATTGGCAGCCTAAGGACAATAAAACACTTTGAAAAGCCTCGAAATATGTGTGCACTACATCACTTTAAACAGCTATAAGAAATTCTAGCTCATTTAAAGCAAAATATTAAGAAATAAAGGAAACAAACAATTGACAAATGTTTTTCCTGCAACTCTSCTGGCTCTCTTCAAATACATACAGGCTGAAACCCTGCATGTCATTTTCARCAATCATGCTCAAACAGACATTGTAAATTTTGAAATAAGGTCAAATGYACMTAAAGACAACAAGGGAGTTGCAGCTAATGTAATTTTATTGGGGTGGGGGTATTGTGAGGGTCATAACCCCCTAACCTCCCCACAAATTACGCCCATGTTCTTGGCTCAGCTCTTAATCCTCATGCAGAATAAAATTTTTCCTCTTTGTCAGCACCCCAAAGCGTTGAACTCCGAATCTACATTTCTGACAGCTGAAGTCATTTGCTGTTCGATATTTAATTCCTATCTTGTTCAAATCTGATTTTGTTTCTCAGTGAAAGCCTCCAGCAAGAAGGCGGTGAAGCCCAAGAACACCCTTAAAGATCCAAGCAGCATCTCTGAAGGAGTCGGACAGTACAGCTCAATAAAAGAGGGTGAGTGGGAAAAAAAAGGAAAGCAGCTCTTCCTCTTGTTATGGGGAAATTCACGAGCTCATAAAAATTAATGTTTTCTCCAATGAGTAAGGATCGTTCCTCCACCTGCGCGAGAGCCATCGAGACGGAGAGAAAAGGAGCAAACTCTCTGGGAGATGACAAATACTTTGGAAGCAAAAACTTCGTTTGGAAAGCATATTTTCCCTCCGAGGAGAAGTCTGGCAGTGCAGTTGATACTCTCTGGAGCGGAGTTTAACCACAGAGGCACTGATGTCCTCTTTAGCTACGAGGCGTTGTGTTTGGTTTCCAAAGCTCGCAGTAAATTTCCGACACCAAAGCCAATGTGCCTCTGTAGCCTTTTCTTGAACGAAAGGTTAATCTTGACTTTAAATGCAAAAGATGCTTTAATAAAGAATTACGTTTGCTGTTTAAAACTCAGGAAGCTGTACCTCATGGTGCTGCAGAGTTGATCAGGAGTGAATTTACGAGTTCATCTTGAAGCTCCTGTGGTGAAACTGTCAGAGAAAACGAAAGCCTGCCGTCTTTAATTCGGCGCAGAGGAAACAAGAAAAGTTGGACGTCGTTGTTTGGCTTCGCCACTAAAAGAAACACTTTCTAAGGATTAGGAGCTCAATTTCTCCTCTTAGAATAATTGTTGGCCCTCCAAAAGCTTTATGGCCGGGCGATTGTGGAGCAGAGCTGAGTGCCTGCCACCTCCACATGCAGGAAGTCCGTTTCGGGAGGAGGATGTGAGACCAACAGGGATGTGGAACAGAGGGAGGCTTTGACGTTACCGTCGTCAGCTGGAAGATAAATCTGTYGAGCCAAGCTGGTTTTGCTTAGTGATGTATAAACATGTGTACGCAGCGGTTGTGCTTGTGGGTTAAAAAACTAGGCAAGGAAGCTCCGATCAAGCATCATCTAACATTCCTTTTAGACATTTTGGACAGTGAAGCACATCCATCACCCTAACRTTTACGCAATGCTAATGCCATTAATGCAGAGGAGCATAACATTAACTGTTTTCAGTCTCTGTCAATGGATTTGCATCTTTTTTTTTCGCTCGTGTGATTTGTTTTATGCCTCATTTTACCCATTTTATACCACGTTGAATTTATCTTTATACTGTACGTATATTTCGGTCGCATATGGATTGCATTTTATTTATTTGTGGCCTTTCTGTGTGTCTTTGAGGTCTTATGTGACATATATGCWGTTGTCGGTGGTTTTGCATTATGGATGTCCTGATGCATCTCAGTAATCCAGGTAAAAAATCAAAAAGAAAAAAAAAATTGTATAGGTCTTCTGGAC
>NW_013952441.1:761512-785330 GCF_001266775.1 Austrofundulus limnaeus | reverse complement strand
GATTTAATTCTTTGTTTTTGTATATCTCTTTTTTTCTTGCGTCCCAATCTTGCATGTGGCAGACATTTTAGCCATTCAAAAGAATGCAAGAATATTTATTGCTCATCTTCAAAAGGCAAACGATAAAGTGTTTGTGTGTGCGTCAGTTTGTGTCTGTTTGTTGTTAAAAAAATCTCTTTAAAATTGATCTAGCTGATTATGAAACTCTGAAAGTATCTCTACAGCTGAATAACATTTTGTGTCAACCTGATCCAATGTAGCTGCYGCAGCCAGCTGGCCTTTACCCCTCCTCACAACACACAAATAACTAAACTCTGTCAATTTTACATAAATTAAGCTAAAATTTGTTGTCCTGGTAGCTAAGATTTATTCACAACACAAACTTTAAGCGTGAGATCTTGCAGTTTTGCAYGAGATTATTTCYGTGGARCTCTGTCYGCATTCTTGGCACAAAGTTGAGCTCRTTCTCAGCGCAGGTTGGACTCGGCCAGGGCTGTCCCTGTCACTTTATAGTGATAGATCATGTAGAGGAAAGGGTCTGGTTTGAAAAGCACAKGGTCTCGTCTTCGCTTTATGCAGATGATGTGATTCTGTTGGKGTCTTCGGGCCATGACCTTCATTGTTTTCTGGGGTGGTACGCAGCCAGGTGTGAAGCTACGAGGATGAGAGTCAGTTCCTCTAAATCTGAGGCCACGGTTCTCTGCCGGAAAAGGATGGAATAGCCCCTCCAGGTGAGGAGGGCTCTGCTTTAAGTGGAGAAGAAATATCTGGGTGTCTTGTTCACGAGTGATGGTAGGATGGAGTGGGAGATGGACTGACAGATTGGGGCCTCATCCTCAGTAATGAGGGTGTTGCTTTGGTTGGTTGTGGTGAAGAAAGAACTGAGTTGAAGGGCAAAGCTCTCGATTTCCTGGTCTGTTTACGTTCCACCCCTCACCTGTGGTCATGGCGAGCAGGAAGGTGTTGCTGGGGAGAGGGATGTCTGGGCTTCTCTCCTAGACCTGTTGCTTTCGGATAAACATCAGAAGATGGAGAGATTATTTGCATGGTTTGAGATTATCTTAATCTACAATTCTGGCATTAAAGGTAACGGGGCAAAATGGATTTCTTAAMGGAATTACAGGCCTTTAATTTATGGAAATACTGTACTTTACTGCATTACTGAATGTCCCAACTCGCATGTGTTGTGAAAAAAAAAAGTTTTCCATTGTACCTCTTGCACTTCTGGGTGCTCATTAGTTAATGCAGTCCTGGCAGTGTGACAGCGACATGTGCACCGTGTGCTGCATGTACAAACAGACCGGCTCTCCATCTGAAATTCTTCCTCTGAAGTTCCACCGCTGTGCTCCAGCTTGATCGAACCCATGGCCGCAGAGATTTTTCACACGTCAGCTCTGATTTCCCCGTTTGGCTCACTCTGGATAACATCCACTGCAGCGTAAAGAGATGAGAGATTCTTCCACCAAGAACTGTGTTTCAGTGAACACCAGCTCAGTTTCTGCAGCCACTTAAGCATGGGCGTTTGTTCAAACAGTTCACAACTCCCTCCCAGCATAAAAGAGAAACATTTTTCAGACATGCACAGCTTTCTTCTCTTAGGAATATTTTGAGTGTTACTTATAAAATATTGACTCTCCAGCAAACCCTTTGTATCAATGCCTGCTGATGTCAAATGTAAACTATACGTTTTAGAAACGGTCTGTATGGGTACATTTATAACCTCTATTGAATTTATGACTTGGATGTACATTTTAATTTTAAATAACCATTACCAGTCCCTGCTAGTGAAAAATATTAGAAATGTGGACAAGTGGAAAAAGATGGTTTGAAGCTTTTTTTTATTATTCAAACTGTATGTTTACTTGTGAAGAGAACAGCAGCAGGAGAAGATGTTTTTTTTATAAAACATTTGGTGACAAAGGCTGCATCCTGGCACTTCTATGATGTACAGAATTGTTCATTAATAATGCATCTTGTGACATCGCAAAACATATTAAAGTGTTGACATGACACTGAAATTCCCCATATCTGTATCTGACAGACTCAACGAAGTGCATTACAGCACATGTGTGTGTCTATGGTGTGCAGTATATATACTTAAAGCAAAAAGTAACAATATTTGTGTTGTTTGCTTTGTTGTTACAATGCTTCTTTGCAATGAGTATTTTACTAAGCACGTGTTTGGCAGCATCTGGTGTACCAGGAGCTCAAAACAAGTGTCAATATCAACAAAATAAGCTGTTTAGCAGAGGTTTGGTTAATTTTTCATGTGCGCAACCCGCATACTCTACTGCTCATCCCACAAATGCATGTTCCTTACAAATTGGCACAGTTTAAAAGGGAAAATAACAGTCTTCTAACAGTATGACTGAGTAAAATTTATTGACAAGATGCACTGTTACAAAAAAGAAATAATCCACCAAACACATATTTCCTTAATTTTTGTGCTAAACTCAATTGACATGGCAGCATTTTAGACAAGATTAATATTCAAGATGTAGATTTTTACAGTTACAGATTTGTTCCCTAGCTTTTGTAGCTTGTCATTAAAAATCAAACTGTAGAGTATTGACACCTTTTAAATCTGTTGAGAAGATAGGCATTGAAAATTGGCACACATAGTATTTTGTAAAAAAAAAAGAAAAGATTTTGGTACTTCAGGACTCAAAATAAGCCATGATATTGAGGAAACGATAATGTTTTGATACTTTTTTTTCTTGAACTTACAGTTTGATCAAGTTAACAACAGCAAGAAACAACTGAATAAAGATCTACAAGTCTAAAAGTGCAGATTGAAACAAACCATTAGGTTTGACACAGAAGCTACTGTGTAAACTCTGAAGATAATCTTGTAGAAATGCATGATTTTACCATGACGAGCCAATTTGTCTTTCTCCTCATCCAGAATGCCCTCCCATAGGACTGGAGACATTAAAGATCAACGATTTCCAGCTTCATGCTTCGTCTACAAAACGCTACGGCCTCGGAGCGCACAGAGGTCGCCTCAACATTCAGGTAAGGTTGAAAAGTGAAGAGCTGCTGCAGCTCAGCCAAGCTCCAAGGATTTGTTGGGGCTTGTCGTATAGCTAGCAGATCTCACCTTTTCATGGAGGCTTTCATGTTTACTAGAGYCATTTTTGCCCACTAAAGAGCAATGCAAGAGATATATGCTGGAGAAAAGACAGTATCTCTCACAGTCAGCACTGATTTAATGTCAAATTTAAACATCATGTGTGGATTACAGAGTCGCCTGGTTTTGGCTTGCTTCTCATAAATACAATGTTACCACCAAACCTGTGACTCATACTCAAACTTAAARAGTTCACATCTGTTGAAGTGGGATTCTGTGGAGGGTTATGAATAATTTTTATCTTACCTGTTGTAGATAGACCTTTGAATGACCTCAGATTGGAGGGAAWAAAAGCTTAATTCTGACCTGATTAAGAAGCTAATGTCTGAGACCCTTTAGTTTTCAAAGGGCTATGACCTCAAATGTTTCATGACAAACACTATTTTTTAAAACTTTTAAACACTGGTGTTTTACATTAATTTTTTTCATAAAAATGTCATACTATTCCCTCCAAAAGTGTCCCCAAAATTGACAAAACACATTTTTATGAGACGTGTGATTTTTTTAARTATGAAAACAAAACATTTTAGCCATTATAACTAGAGACAGTACTGGAATCTTGAAGTGGAAGCCGTAATGGTTGAGTGCCCATTTGTGATTGGATGCATTGCACAATTTTAAGACCCTCCCCTTTATGAAAAAGAATGGGACACTTGCCTGACTAAAACAAATAAACAATGTATCATGTTACACTGTGAAAGATAAATTGATGGCCGGTTAGTGAGTTAGGAGGATGTGTAATAAGGACTTTCATCGTTGGTACAGCCCCACATCCCTAGTGCACATTGGCTCCAAAAATACAACATGATTTTAGTTTTGGACAGTGAAAGTTAATAAAGACATTTAATTTATTTTTTATTTATGTCAGTGGTCATGGTTGCTCTTAAACTAACAATTAGCCTGTCTATGCTGTCAGATTTTAGCTTTTTTCTACAACCTCCTGATGCATCTCAGTAATCCAGGTAGAAGAAATCAAAAAGAAAAAACAAGTAGGTCCTCTGGATGGGTTCTTCTTTAGTGAAATGTTTCGTCTCTCCTCCAAGAGACSTCTTCAGTCTGATGAGTTTCAGGTGAACTCAGCCTTATAAGCCCTTCCTCAACCTGGACAAACAGGTTAGTCACATGCAAAAGAGGGCTATCGCCTAACAATAGGCTTGATTAGCTCTATTGTTCATAGAGGGTCACGTGCCCCATCAACTGACTTATTGGTTTGGATTCTTTGGCTCTGTTTTTTTGGTGTTTTGTTATGTGTGAACAAAAGTTGTGAATCAGGGCCCCAACGATACCCAACAAAAATAGGGAAAGAGAGACAAAAACCCGCTTGCACTCACTACATACACAACAAAACACCAAATAACCACAGCTGAAGCATCCAAACCAATAAGTCAGGTGATGGGGCACATGACCTTCTATGAACAATAGAGCTAATCAAGCCTATTGTTAGGCGATGGCCCTCTTTTGCATATGACTAACCTGTTTGTCCATGTGGAGGCAGTGCTTATAAGACTGAGTTCACCTGAAACTCATCAGACTGAAGAAGTCTCTTGGACGAGAGACGACACGTTTCACCAAAGAAGAACCCATCCAGAGGACCTACTTATTTTTTTCTTTTTGATTTTTTTCTACAACTTGAGTTTGTCCAAAGAGCTATCCACAACAAGTAAGATATTGATTGTTCATACATTTCCTCAGAATCTAGCTTCCAAAGAACCAAACTGTCCATTTAATGACAAAACATTGTTTAGAAGAATTGATATTTCCTGTTTGTTGTGCTTCAGAGGTACTTGGCTGTGCGCAAKCTGCACACAACCCTCATCTCCTCATGCTGACCTGCTCCAAATCCACTCGCACAATTAATAAAGCACACAAACACATGTTCTAAATTCAGTCAAGAGGCAGCAAACAACTAAACAAAGGGCTAGTTGTCTGTTGGGTATGAAAACTCATGTGGGTCCAAGTAAAAAGATCAATGGAGAACAGGAATTGTGTGTGGAAAAACAAAACAAACCAGATKAATTTGTTGATTTAGGCATTTCGTTTCTTTTCACATTTGTGTTGTGCCTGTTTCTGTTTGCATGCCAGACACCAACAGCACTGGAATAAATAACCTGATATTAAGATACAGCAGAGAAAAGACAGACTACCCAAGTTTCTGCTAAATGTTGCAGTAATCCCCAAAACAACCAAGTTTTTGAGTTTCTTCCAAAAGTGAAAGACAGWGCAACTTGTTTACGTGGCACAATCAAAGTCTGCTGCTGTTCATCAGAATCCTAAAAACAACTTCTTCACTCAGTTTAAAACAATAAGGCAAAGACTGAAGCATAAGAGTGCAGTAACTTGGCATGGAGCCACACCTCATTTTCCCAATCTCTTTAAGAAGGTATTATGATGACAGACGTGGGAAAGGCCAATCAAAGAAGTTTAAAGACGTGATTCCTAAAAATCAAACTTTTCCAGAGTGCTCAAAAGAAAACATACGTCTCAACAAAAGCATGAAAATGAAAAAAACACAGAGTTGGCTTCAGAAAAATCTTTTCAAAGTGACCCAGCAAGGGTCTAACTGTAAATGCAGAGCATCTCTGGTGAAGCCTGACAAATGTGTACAGCTGCTCCCCGCTCAGCCTGCTGGAGACGAAATGTTTCTGTCTGGAAGAAAAAATCCAACAAAAAGATTTACTAAACTCTGAGGATTATTTTCCAATAATACTCAAAGCTGCCATCACTTCCAGAGTCAAGTCTACTAAATGAGGGCAGTGAAAATTATTAAAAATACAAAACCCTGTTTCTTTCAGCACTTTGAACAGTTCACAGACAGAAGGGAAAAGGGACATTTATAAACCWGGAAAAGGCAGAAAAGTTTGAGCTCTTTCTTGTGGCAAAATGAATACAGTTTTAAACAACTAAGGTTTAAAAGATGCTTGTGTTTTTAACTCCAAGTGTATAATTTTGAAAATGCGTCGAGACCTGGAGCTTGGAAAAAAGGCAAAAAAATACTGAAAAATGTTTTTGTTTTGTTAAATCTGTGGAGACACATTGTTCTGTGACAGGCTAACCGAACATTAAACAGAACTATCCTGGCAGGTCAGTATTTGGAAATTTCATCCATCACTGCACAACAAACCAGTCAGTCCACATAATCTGGCCGGACCACGCTCATTAAATCAGTTTGCTTTTGAACACACATTAACATGAATCCCCTTGTTTTTGCTGTAATTCCTATTAAGAATCAGAACAAACCCGTTTGTGTAACACCTCCTCTGAAGTGTCAGTGTGTAAAGACATGGTTAAAGTGTTTTAAAAYGAGGTTCTGTTTGAATATCTGCTGTCAATGATTCATTAAACGTGACTCGACCCCCTCTGACCCACACAGGCCGGTCTTTACGAAGATGACCTGTACGACGGGGCCTGGTGCGCGGGCAGGAACGACCCACTCCAGTGGCTCGAGGTGGATGCCAGGAGGCTGACGAAGTTCACCGGGGTCGTCACGCAGGGCAGGAAYTCCCTTTGGTCGTGAGTAGGAGGCCCGCAGGCGTGCATTATGAGCTGCAGATTGAGGAAGTCAGGAAGTCCGGGTTGATCCCGAGGAATAATGTATGGGGCACATTTGTTGTGCCGTGTGGTGTTGTCTTTCTGACAGTTTGGTTTAATGTATTGTTCCATATCCAGGCACATCATTTCAAACAATTTGAAACCAAATCAGCCACGAGTGGAGCATTAGGGCAACTAATTCAAACCCAAACACAGTGAGCTGCCAAGCATCTAATTGCATGTGGCACAAATCTAAAATGTCTTAGACATAAGCACCAGACAGATGGCAATAATTAGCACAGAACTCTAAACAGCTTTAATTTTTCCTCTAAAACCTTTTGGAAAATTTGACGTTATAAATAAAAGAAAAAAAAAAGGAAGCTTTTCCATAGTTACCACTGAGCGTACCAACGCTCCACTTGGTTTTGCTTTTCTCATAAGTCTATTGCAATTTTTTTTACTGTAGGATTAAGGATTTAATTAATCTGAGTGCAAACTCAAGTCTTTTATACATACTAAAAGGTCACTACATTATTAAAAGAACGCTAGAGAAAAAAAAAAGATTTGAAAGCACAGAAAGTTGTTTCTTTTTGGATCCAAACAGAAATGGTAGGTAATATTTTTCGTTTTGTATGTTTTGATAAAACTTTAGTGTGCGGTTAAAAATATGTAAAGTTGTAAACTACATCATCACTGAGATGCATCTAAGTACTTATACAAATAAATCTTAATGTTCTTTGAATGCAAAGTTTTAGACCATCATCATATAATGAGAACGGAAGGAGTTATTAACCCTTTATATGTTGACTGATGTCAATTAGCTGAGACTTTTTGAAAGTTTTATTAAAGATCTCCTTCATCTTTCAGCTGCAGTGAGCCATCCTGCTCCATTTATTTAAGAGGTTTCCATCTGTTTGAGTTTTAAAATCTAATATAAAGCATTGTGTTCAAACAAAAGTTTAAGTTTAGTTTGTTTGCTGCAGTACAATCTTTATTTTTGGCATCACCTGGACTGCTGCATCAGTTAGCAGCRCTGAAGTTAAACAGTGCTACTCCACTGTGACACCCAGTGGTTTTGCTATGGCTGCGCATTAAATTTTTAACCTGCTGCATAATATGCAAACATGGATGATTCCACGTCAACTCCACTGTTTAGTCAAATTGTTGTTGCAGGAAAAAAACAGTTTTAATCATCATAAAAAATGCTGAAATCATAACAATAATCTGGATCAAATAGACTGATGAAGTTAAAGAAAGAAAATAGAGTYTGAGGCTTAGAAATTCCAAATTCTTATGGTTTCTGTGCCAGAAAACAATATTGAAAATGTCAAAATGACTTTTTTTTTCTTTTTAGCTTGAATTGTATTACTGTAATGGCTTTTTGGATACCCCCTTTGAACAAGGAATACATTACACATGATTTATGAACCACTGGCTGTGATTAATGGAACCTTTCCTGATCAAATAACCATTCAGTTGCRCTTTACAAGTCAACAATTACCCAATAAGAAGAATAAAGTAAAGCTGTGTAAATTAACTTTCATTGATAGGCTTGTTGTTTTGACAAAAAATAGAACAAACAAACTAACGAACCATCATGTCTACAAACAATAATTAAGAAATATTAAATTATCAAACTGAAAGGTCCAAATAATGGAAAATGAAAAACTAAATGATACTAATCTTTTTATAATCTATAAAACCACGTCAAAGTCAAGTATTTCTTTGTAATTTGTTGTAATATTACAATAAAAGGAGGAGCAAATGACTAAAATCTGGTATTTTATCTGTTCTTTTGTGAACAAAAGCAGTTAACTTTATTCCAACCGCCTGACTTTGCTCAGARATAATCTTTGACAACTTCTGGCCCTTTTATATTCTGTAATTGGAAGKGGGTCTTGCACAGACCTCTGAAAAGCTGCCGCACAGTTTGAGAGAAAAGGAGGATTATTTAATARGCCCTATTTGTGATTTGCCTTCAAGGCGAGCGCTATCTAAAGGTGYGGGAGACACCGATGCCTGAGAGTGAATGTTCGCTGCAATTAGCCGTGTGCAGAGCTTGTAGCTGTCTGCGGTGCCAGCTCAGGGGCTCCTGCCTGAAACAGCACTTTAATTAACAGAACTGGGAATTCTTACGAGGCTGGAAGTGAAGTGGCCAAAGTGATGTCTTTATCCAGAAGTATGGGAGGGACTGAGTCCATACATCTGTGTGCACTGGATGGATGACATTTAGTATTTAGTGAAGTCTTATGAACACTTACAGGGCACTTTTATGATTGATGCTTTACTTCTGAGTGTTCTACACAAAGCCCAGCAACTTTAACTTTCATCATGCATGTTGGATAAATTTTTACTAAGAAATATTTYCATTTTGTGTAATAATTTCAAATTGCACAATTTAGTTTAATTGATTTCCACTCTAAGTTCTTTTTATAGTGACAACATGGCCACTGATGGTTTAATAAATTCAGCACCTGGATCAAATTAAGTTTAAAGGGGCAGTATTATGTGTTTCTCAGGCACACATTTAAATACCATACCATAATAAAGTATCTATGTCACCTTTAGCTCTTGTTAAAGGGCTGTTTTTATGTTTAAATAGAAAATAAACTTATCTTTTCATCACTTCCTCTTCTAAACGCCTTGAAATTTGCCTCTGTCTCTTTAAGAACCACCTTCCGCTTCTGTCTCGCCCGTTTTGGTGCGGGGGGTGGAGGGGAGTGCTGCCATGATGCAGCTTACGTGGCAACTGAAAATGCATTTCCTCAAAGGTATTTTGAATCTGAAAAGAGCTTCACTGAGTGAGAACCAAAGTTAGGAGCTCAGCAGACAGTTTAAGTTTCACTTTCACTTTCACCCGAAAGCCTGCAGGAGTCATGGGCGGGGTGTGTGGGGAGGGGGAAGGCGGGGGCGCTCTGTCATGAGGAAGCTCGGCTTAAAGACACGTCCCAGGGGCGTTTCTGGTCCCCACCTGTCGTTTTGCTCCCCAGCATGGCTGCCTAAAAACGCTGCAGGATTTCTCAAACATGCATGAATGAGTCAAAGCAAGGCTTTGGGCATGTTTTATATGAGAGTATAACATTATAACATGAAATAAAACTCAAAAAAGTTGATTTTACATGTTACTGCCCCCTTTAAACATTAGGACACTTTTACTGAATTCAAGTCTTGTCATTTATTGTGATGCCAGATWAGACTGAAAATGGGTTCATTCATAGGGAAAGAACATAAAAAGATGAGGGCAAAAAGCTTTAAATGGTTTTTCCAAGAGTGATAAAGACTACAACTATCAAAAAATTAAATACTAAGTGAAATAATATACACTTTCACTTTAAGTGAAATATTATTCTGTTAAAGTAAAAATGATCAACAATTACAAGTAACATTCTTGTATTTGTGACCATTTTATTATTATGAGATTATTATAACTCAAGCACTGAAAGAATGTACTRCTCCAGTTGAAGAAACATACATTTATTTAAGTTTGCATGTAATTATTAAGTTTTTTTGTTTCATGTTGCACAAGATTGATTAAAAATYAGAAATGTCATTGTTTGTAACATTGCTTTGTTTTGTGTAAAGAAAAACAAAATCTGATATTTTTCTCCCCAGCTCCTTTTATTAGTGATGATGTAAAACATGTAACATTTGAGATATATTCATTAAAAACGTAAAAGAAAAAGAAAGGAGTTAAAAGAAAAAGACACGACTTAAGGGCAGAGGTATTGTGTCTTCCTTGAAATTGGCCTCTGTCTCTTTAAGAACCTCCTACCGTTTCTTACACTCCCACGTCATCATAAAAACACTTCGGGGGAGGGGAGCTGAGTGGGGACTGAGCTCCAAGGAGGAGCTATGTAAAAATAGGCGGAGCTTTGTACCAGCAAATGTTTAGGCAGCTCCACAGGAGATTCAAGGATTTCTCAAACATGCATGAATGAGTCAAATCAACACTCTATGTTTTTGATGAGGGAATGACATTACATGATAAAGCTCAAAAAAGTCTATTTTGCATAATACCACCCCCCATCCCCCTTAAAACACATGTGCTTATTTTCATTCTCCCACTTCATGAAACAAATCAGTCTTTTTCTCCTTTATGCTTCCTGCCATTCCCTTAATGTAATATAATACATTAAAGTGTAAATCGCTCATTTTACAATGTACTGTTTGTAAATGGGATTTTAGCCTTGGAGACTTTGAGCGCATCTAAATGAGTGGCTTCTTTATGACCTCCTCTGTGGTCTATATGCATTCTGTTCAGTCTGAAACTATTAGACTTTCCCTCTCCTCCTCTGATTGTCTCTTGATGCCGACAGGAGTGACTGGGTGACGTCGTACAAGGTTATGGTTAGCAACGACAGCCACACATGGATCACACTGACAAACGGCTCTGAGGACTTGGTGAGTTGAACCTATCTTCTGGTGCAGTAAATCCAAACCAACAGAAAATCATTAACACACTRTCACCTTGAAAACATTGTTCCTTTTATTTTCCTCGCTCTGTTAACTAGCTACATAAGGAACCTAGTTAATTGCTAATTGGATCCAAAAGGAAAAAATGAAATATAGCTCCAGAGTAATTACTGGGGAAGATTCGGACGCCTGCTTATTTCCAAGCTTAATGAGCTGTGAGGTGATAGTAAATACTAATGGTTCTCCTGCAGATGGGAACTCATCTTCTTAGTCTGTTTCTTCAGTTCACTTTAAGTAATGCACAAACAGTCAATAATAACAAAGAAAATCTGTTTTATTTTTATTCAACAATTGTCAGTTCGCATTCCAACTAGGTTTAACGGTGCACTCCTGTGTCTGGTGATGTCATCCGTGTGGGTGATTAAACCCCCTGCAGTAATTTAAGCCTCGGCTACAAGCTCCCCTCTCACCCACTCGCCCACCCTTCGTACCAAATGCCAAGCTGCTCTGTTGGCCTTTCAAAATACCAGAAAAGGTTCAGAGAAGAACTCTGGCCGTGGGTGGTAAAATTTGCAAGGAACTCCTCGGGGTATAAAAGTTTCATGATCTGTTTGGGGGGGACGGGGGGTGTATTTGTGTTCTTGACCTTAGAAACCAAACCTTTTGAAGTGTTTGCTTTTGTCGTGTGCAGGTTTGATTTTTTTTTCTTTTAAGCCTCTACGGAGCCCGCGAGAGGACATGGGGGGATTTTTTTCTTTTGCTTTACCTCGCAATACCTTGGCGTTGCCTCGCAATACTTTTGCATTCATTTGCAATATTGTTTTGCGTTCCCACGCAAAAGTTTGATTTGTATATGAGCTGAATTAAATCAGACTTTTATTTTGAAATATCYGGTTACCAAAACTGGATGTGTCGCCACAAGTTCGTGAATTTGACATTGATTTTACGTGGCTGCACTGTGTTAAAATATCGGCACATGACATACTTCCATGCGTGGCTGTGTGATATATTCATTCTGAAGCTGAATTAAAGCAGTAGGCTAACTCGCTAATGGTAAACATGTGAGTTTGTTAATAGGCACAACAGTGATAAACTACTTTTGCAAGGGAACACAAAAGATATTGCGAGGTAACGCAATACTTTTGCGTGGGAAAGCAAAAAAATAAAAACAATCCCCCATGTCCCCTCGCGGGCTCCATATCAAAGTGATATTCTATCGAGATGATAAACAAATATTGTCTTACCTGCAGTAGATGGCTCTTTGAACGACCTCAGTTTGGAGAAATGCTCTAATTTTGACATGATTTATGAGCTGGTTAATTCATTCATTGCCTCTGCACCGTGTGTTTGCCTCAGTAGACATTCCGCGGAAACAGAGAAAAAGAAATCCCCGTCCGGAACGTCTTCCCCTCACCCGTGGTGGCCCGGTACATTCGGATCAACCCTCGCTCCTGGTTTTACAGCGGCAGCATCTGTATGAGAGTGGAAATCCTCGGCTGTCCTTTGCCAGGTGACGGGTCTTGTGAGCTTGAGTGGTTTGAGTCAAAGCGATTAGCAGCGGATGAAAGAYGTTTGGTTTTATGAGCTGGGTTTTGACAAACTGATGAAAGTTTGGCACAACTGGGATCTTGTTTCTAAGAAAATGCTGAGCTGTTAATGYGTGATTCATGAATGCCAGGAGGACAGTTTATACATCAAATTTAGCTGGCTTAAAGGAGACACATCATGCAAAATTCATTTTTTTAACTGTTAAACGCATTTTGTTGTGTACTTGRAGTTTCTAGGATTGAAGAAAATTTGAATTCAGTCTCTCGTAATGCTGTGTAGATATCTTTATACTAGTTTTCTGTTTTCTATTACCTCTTTTTTTTAAATTTCAAACAAAATGTTTCTTCCCCACATCTCTGCTATCAAATTAGAATGGGGTGCTCTGGAAGCTGCAGGGCCGKGTGTGTTTTAAATATTAAATCTTCACACACACAAAAACAAGCAAAGTTACAAACAATGATGACATTTCTGATGTTTCATACCAAATGCCAAGCTGTGCATTTAAAGAGACAGCCTCAAAATGAGTTGATCTGAAACACACGTCAGAAAAGGGGTGAAAGAGGGGTTTGTGGATTTACAATATGGAGGAATTCAGACCAAAACATTGCRGTTCCACTTTATATAGACCCCAACTGAAGGATTTAAAAGTTAAAAAGCAGGATTTAAAAGAATGATATATCTCCTTTTAAAAGTAGGCTGAATTTCAAAACTGGCTTCCATGCCTGGATTTGTCATTTAATAATCTTATGATGCTGAATCACAGCTAGTCACCGAGTGTCGTTCCAAACAAAGAAAATCAATTCACTTCTTTAAGTCACYGAATATCGATCGTGTCTAATCTGATTGCAGATCCAAATAATTATTACCACAGACGCAATGAGGTCATAACAACYGACGACTTGGACTTCAGGCATCACAGCTACAAAGAGATGAGGCAGGTGAGTCATGGGAATAGATAACATCTTGTTCTCAGGAAGCTTAGGATCGTGTTTTTTTATTTTTTATTTTTATGCAACGTTGTGTCAAACARCTAGCCAGCGCCACTTCTTTTGTTTTCTTTGGCAAAGAATGCAGCAGAACACATGAACACTTGGAGCAGCATAAAAAAGCACGAAGCACCTTCTGGGTTGTATCATTACTTATTCATTTAGTTGTCACTAGCAGAAGGAGGACAGCCGTGTTTGTCACAGTGCACACTGTGCCTGAGTGTCTGTGAATCATAATACTCTGTAATGTAGCATGTCTTGTTTATTTTATTTTATTTTTTTCACCAAGCGGTGGACTGGAAGTGTCCTGAGCTGCTGTTCGCCTCATCCACAGGAGCAGAGTTGTAAAGTAACTAAGTACAAATACTTTGTTACTGTACTTAAGTAGAATTTTCTGGGTATCTGTATTTTACTTGAGTTATTATTTTTCAGCCTACATTTTACTTCTACTTCTTACATTTTCACACAATTATCTGTACTTTCTACTCCTTACATTTTTTTAAAAAGGCAAGAAGTGCAAAGTTGTTACTTTTAATTCATTTTTGCTTGTTTTCATTCCAGCTTATTATTGTAAAAAATAAATACTATCCATATAAATTGTGCCTCCTATAGAGTGAATTTAATTGTGGTTGAATGAGAAGTATAACTATATAAAATTCTGATACCATATTAGTTTGTACACAAACAAATCATGTCACACTCCAGCAGGACATAATCATTAAAATAAAAGTTTTTACTTAAGAAGTATTTATATTTCATTAATTATATTATTGCATTTGGCCACAGCCTTCAGATAAATTTTCATTTTGGAGAAATGTTTTGAGCAACCTTGATATATGTGTATAAATTGAAACAGCTGGACTAGTGCATCCTAAATTCAACATAAATTATTTTAATACAACAGTCATTTCTTCATTGTTTTGGGGGCTCACCTCCTAATAAATGTCATTACAGAAAATCTAACTGCTCATTTTAAATCAATACTTTTACTTTTAATACTTAAGTACAAAATAAATCAGATATTTTGAGACTTTTACTCAAGTAATATTCCTAAAGGAGACTTTAACTTTTACCAAAGTATTTTTGGTAAAATACTTGTACTTTTACTCTAGTAATATTCCTAAAGGAGACTTTAACTTTTACCAACGTCATTTTTTGGTAAGATTATTGTACTTTTACTCAAGTATCACTTTGTGGTACTTTATACAACACTGCACATGAGACATTATTCAGCTTAAATTTAGTCATTTGTCAACCCAAGATAATCTTAGTTGAAATTTAGCACAAAAGGAGGTGGACAATTTACAATTTTGCAAGGGATTCTACAGCCTTTACTTTCTTTTTTTTATGTTTCCTTTGAGGTTAATGTGTGCCGCAGAGTCTACAGCCTCAGCAGGGCTTTACAAAGAAAGGAAGAACTATTTTTAAAGACTCTTTTTCAAAAGCTTTCTCACCCTTGACATTTCGCTCTTTTGTGTAGAACAGGTACCATATCTCCCCCTTTTGTCTGCAGCAGCTTTAATAGTGCCGTGCCAGAACTTTTGAGAGGAGGCAGCCTTCTCAAAAGTAAAGTACATGCCCCACGAGAGTAAAAAAGACATCCTTTAAATTGTTTAAGGACTGTCCTTTTATAAAAAAAGAAAATCACACCTGCAATGGGGAATAGGTCAGCACAGCATACTGTAGAAAATAAAAAAAATATCCCCAGCGTTTTTTTAAAGAAGAAAAATGTGCAGTTTATAGAAAAAAAAAAGCAAAATGTTTTGTATTGATCCAGGTAAATAAAGCTGGTGTGTTTATCAGGGGAACGCGGAGCTTCATTAAAGTGAGAGCAGTACTTTCACCCTCGCCTTGTAATCTTTTTTTCCCCATCGACAAACCTGACATTTGTTTGGTGATTTACTTGTTTGGAGAAGTCAAGATTGAACCCACCTTTAATTAAAAGCTCATCACACCTGAGTGCTAAACGACTTCCGCAGCAGCTGGAGCGGCGAGTCGACACAGATTTCCGGCACTAATGCAGCCTCTTCATTTCACAGCTGGTTGGTCTTTTTGCTGCTGCACTTCTCTGTGTGACCACTGATGCCCAAAAGGGTAAATAATAATAATTGTTTCTATTTTAATCAGTTCCTCTGTCAGCCTGTCGTTATAATTGCTTTGACTGGTTCTCTTATAGTCAGTCTGGCTGGAAACTAAAACAAGCCTGTGACAGAACTGATTTAAAACACCCAATATAAAAAAATGATTTATGCTAAATTAACTCTTCACAAAACCCTTGCAGCAATAAAGTGAGAGCCTTCTGAAGACATTAAAGTATAATTTACCATATGATTTGTAAATGTTGCTTTGAAGAACCAACCTATCTGACTGATTTAATTGCTGCTAAATCCTCATTGGTGCGTTCATGTACCCAGTATCCCTTTTTCTTTCTTTTTTTTCTTATTGAACCCTGCTCCCGTATTCATAAATGCTGACAGTTCTTTATTTGCCTCATTATTTAGCTAAACTCATGACTTGAGAGCTTTTGATCATTCAGTTAATTAGAACTATTTATTTGAATGACAGGTGATTTAATCCGTCCGTCCATTATCTTCTGCTTATCCGGGATCAGGTCGCGGGGGCAGCAGCCAAAGCAGAGACCCAGACTCCCTTTTCCTCAGCCACTTGGACCAGCTCCTCCAGGGGAATCCCGAGCTGTTCCCAGGCCAACCGAGAAACATATTCCCCCCAGCGTGTCCTGGGTCTTCCTCTGGGCCTCCTCCCAGTGGGACATACACGGAACACCTCACCAGGGAGGAGTCCAGGAGGCATCCTAACCAGTTGCCCGAGCCACCTCAGCTGGCTCCTCTCAACGTGGAGGAGCAGCGGCTCTACTCTGAGTCCCTCCCTGATGACTGAGCTTCTCACCCTATCTCTAAGGGAGAGCCCAGACACAGAAGGAAACTCATTTCAGCCGCTTGTATCCATGATCTCGCGACCATAGATGGGGGTAGGAATGTAGACCGACCAGTAAACCCAGAGCTTTGCCTTCTGGCTCAACTKTCGCTTCACCAGGACAGACCAGTACAGCGCCCGCATCACTGCAGACGCAGCACCAATCCTCCTGTCGGTCTCCCCCTCCATTCTTCCCTCATTCGTGAACAAGACCCAGAGATACTTAAACTCCTCCACTTGGGGCAGGACCTCCTCACCTAGAGAAAGCAGCCTACCCTTTTCCAGCTCAAGACCATGACCTCGGATTTGGAGGCACAGATCCTCATCCCGTCCGCTTCACACTTGGCTGCAAACCGCTCCAGTGAGAGCTGGAGATCAGGATCTGATGAAGTCAATAGGACCACATCATCCGCAAAAAGCAGAGATGCGATCCTAAGGTCACCAAAAAGGATCCCCTCATCACCTCGGCTGCATCTAGAAATTCTGTCCATAGAAGTTATGAACAGAATCAGTGACAAAAGGCAACCTTGGCGGAGTCCAGMTCTCACTTCTCAGCTGTTTTAATGTCCTTGTTAAATACAGCAACTGGAGTATAATTTGTGGAAACCTTTCCTTGCCTTAGTGTTTTTTAATGCAGTTTATTTTGCTGCATCAGAAAAGCAAACATGATGCTTTTTTAATATTATTTTGTTTTTGGCACTTTTCAGATTTCTTTCAAACGAAAACTGCTGTTCCCTAAATGTTTGTGACAAATCTAACTGCACTATACGAAATGAAAAGTTGAGCAATTTACTTTATTTTAAAGAAAATGTGTTAATTGTTAGGTGACATAATTTAAGTAAATTCAACACTTAATTTTGTACAGTATATCAAGTCTTTCTTTTTAAGAGCATTTAACTCTTTTATATTAAACTAAAGAGTAATAAGAGTAAATGCTTTATTTGTTTACCCTYTACAGCTWATGAAAGTGGTTAATGAAATGTGCCCCAACATCACCCGGATCTATAACATAGGAAAATCCCAGAGCGGCCTCAAACTGTACGCCATTGAGATCTCTGACAACCCAGGAGAACACGAAGTKGGTGAGTATCTAATGCGACACAATAACCTGATATGATCACATTCATGAAGCCATAGTTGAGACGATGTGCATAATTAATCCCCCTCTGTCTTTCTCCCGTTACACCCTGCGCATAATCCTGTTGACCAGGCGAACCGGAGTTTCGTTACACAGCAGGTTCTCATGGTAACGAGGTGTTGGGAAGAGAGCTCCTCCTCCTGCTGATGCAGTTCATGTGTTTGGAGTATCTATCTGGCAACCAGCGGATCCGTCACCTGGTGGAGGAGACCAGAATCCACCTGCTGCCGTCCGTCAACCCTGACGGG
The DNA here is from genome assembly GCF_001266775.1 of Austrofundulus limnaeus. Taxonomy (NCBI): domain Eukaryota; kingdom Metazoa; phylum Chordata; class Actinopteri; order Cyprinodontiformes; family Rivulidae; genus Austrofundulus; species Austrofundulus limnaeus. Next base: position 767,405 of record NW_013952441.1, on the reverse strand, counting down.
TACGAGAAAGCCTTTGAAGCGGTAGGTCCGCACGACAACCATGAGCGACCTCAGCTCGTCAGCTGCGTTTCGGCTATAATTTACCATTGATAATTGTGCTTCACTTAAATCAGTTGAAGGCTGAGATGAAAGACCACATTTTAATGAAACATGAATTGATGAAGACAATCAAAGAGCACCGGCTTGTTCGATAGAAATCAAATGATCCTCCACGTCATTTGGTGAGCTCRGGTACAAACACAAACTAAGGATGTGTCTCAATAAAAACTGTCATGTCAGTTTGTATTTAACAGAAAACACACGTTAAATATGATGAACTTATTCAACCCTGTAAGTTAAAACAGTCAAAAAGCTTTCTTTCAGCTCCAATAGTCATATTCAGTCCAGGCTGTTGCAGTAAGTTCACYTTTTAAAGCTAATTACTTGAATCTGATTAATTTACTATGTGAAAAAAATTAGCAGTAGTACAATTGATCATATAGTTCAACAATTTAAGCTTCTTTTGACTCAATTTGCAATAAGCAGAGCGAAAAAAAAAACAATCAGTTAGCCCTTGTATGTAACAGGCCTAGAAAAACTGCATGTTCTGCAGTGTGAGTGTTGAKTGCTTAACGSTTCAAAGAGGCGRAACATTAGYTAAAATGAACAAAATGCTRTCTAAAAGTAGCTAAAATTAGCAAACCACYAGCTAAAAGCATCTTCTTGTATTTCCACACCTTCTGCAACTGACTCTAATAATTCTGTCAAATCTATTTTGCATCAATACAACTTAACAATTGCTCCTCAAACCATCATATATTTTATTTTTTTTCTACATATGTGACTCATCACATCGAAACAAGGATTAAGTCCAAAAGTGGGATGTGGAGAAATAGGCAGATATAGGGTTTTGATTTTAATGTGTGCAAAAATTGCATTTTGTCAAATTATAATGAATTAATGCCTTATAAATGTATCATTTGAATGAACTGTCGGTATAATCCTGAATAAATGTTTTGAAGCATTTTTTTGAGCAGTAGCAACAAATAAAAAACAGATTTTGAGGAAAAACGCCTAAAATGTTGAATTTTTCTCTGTGAGCTGCAATGTTTTGGTTTCTTTCTAACTGGGAAATCTTAATACAAAAATGCTATTTGATGTTTCCTCTTCATATTAACATCAAAAACACTCAATAAATTTACATAAAATTAGGATTCAGACCAAACAGTAATTATAATAACCAACAAACCAACCAGCATTATTATAACCAACAAGACAAATTAAGTCATATCTCTGGATAAGCTTGTGATTTCAGAATGATCCAGTTATCAAAATGCAGCTTTTAAAGCCAGAAATCTGAAAATGTAATTAGGTCATTTTGACCAAATTTGACTCAATCCTCATTTCGATATGATGGGTGTGTAACTTTTTAACACAGGGTTCAGAGCTCAGTGGCTGGTCTCTTGGTCGATGGTCCAACGATGGAATAGACATTCACCACAACTTCCCTGATCTCAACTCCATCCTGTGGGAGGCTGAGGCCAAGAAGTGGACTCCTCGCAAAACGCTCAACCACCATGTAGCCATCCCAGAATGGTACCAGTCAAAAAATGCCTCAGTGAGTCCAACCGATTTACAGATTTGTGTAAAACTCAGGGAATTTCAGTCTTTCCATGCTGGCAGATTTAATCTTAGTTTAGTCTTGAAAAGTGGACAGGCTGGTTTGCGTGCTGTATGTTCTACATGAAGCTCTGTGGTACCTGCACATTATAGACTTTAAATAGACACACATTCACATATACATTATATACTGAAAATGCAGAAATGGATGGGGTTTGCCAATGCTATGTTTTGCAGAACAATCACAAGTGTCCACTAAATCCTTTCTAAATACTAACTAGTAGTATTAAAAATAAAAACTTACTTCTCAGACAGGAAGTAGTTGGTGTTGATCTAAAACTAGTGTTCTAGTAGAAACACTTTTCTTATGGCAAAAAACAGGCCACCTCGCTGAGTTGTAGTCTGGCATTGTCTTCTTTTCCTGCACCTCCCACCTCCACAGTAACAAACAAATCTCCCAGTAAAGACCGTCATCCGTTTGAAAAGGGTACAGCAGTCACGAGGGGCGCATCAGCACCGTCTATTTTGGGCGAAGCAGATGAGTTTGCTGTGTGTGACGCAAAGGCTGAGCAGAAATACACAGAGCGTTCTATTAAAAGCTCCCCCCTCTTCTCACCAGTGTTTTGACGTTGGTGGGAGCTGTGGATGAGTCACACACAGCCTCCAGAATAGCTGCTGCAGCTGCAGGACTGGGATTCCCATCTGTGCTCAAAAAGCAGCGAAACCTATCCTTGTTTGCCCCGCTGGCTGGTCCAACCAGWGCTCGACGATGAAAAGGCTGGTTTTATCAAACGGGCCTGGCAGCTTGGATAATTGCTGATCGCTGGATTCTAGCTGGGTTGTAAAGATTTACGAATTAGAGTCATTATTCCMGAGATAATTGTACAGCACGGACTGTGTAAACAGCCTTTTTGATAGCTTTATTGCATCCCTTTGAGAGCACATCGCAGTGAGATAATTTCAGCACAAGGGAGTTAATTTAGAAATCACTGCTTAGATGATTGTACTGATTACATTAACCAAGCCCCTTGTTTGCCCCCCCCCCCCCCCCTACAGGTTGCCTTGGAGACACGAGCTCTGATAACATGGATGGAGAAAATGCCCTTCGTGCTGGGTGGGAACCTCCAGGGAGGCGAGCTGGTGGTGACCTTCCCGTATGACAGAACCCGCACCCAGGGGGTGGCCATGGAGCAGACCCCCACCCCCGACGACCACGTCTTCCGCTGGCTGGCCTTCTCCTACGCGTCCACCCACCGACTGATGACCGATGCCAACCGACGGGTCTGTCACACAGAAGACTTCGCCAAGGAGGACGGCACCATCAACGGAGCCTCCTGGCACACGGCAGCTGGAAGTTAGTGTCCGTGTTCATTGGGGTTGTTGAGTCACTAACCCAAACACCTCACCATGAAAGTTATTTTCTGCTCAGCATGGAACTTCTGAGTTTCGCCAACCTATGAACGTGTAAATTGAGTACTTTCACCCCACTTCTGGTTTCAGCCTGATGCATCATGSAATATTTCAAACTTTTTATCTAAAGAAAAGGCAATGTAAAATAAAACCTACTTTCATTTCTCCAGCTCATTAATAGCTTACCACACTGTAGTTTTTGCTTTTAGATGTCTTTAACAGTGCGTTCTGAAGCAACACCTTAGTACACTATAGTAACCACATAACAAACTGCAACCAAAAATTCACATTAATATGAATAAGAGGGAGACCTGTCATTTATCATTTAAAGTAGGTCTGTTTCAGTATCATTAAAGACCACAAAGTCATTTATTGTGTCAGCTGGTTTATAGACTAATAAATGGATGACAACACTTAAATATGCCACACGAGCCTGCTCAGTAAAAAACCTGAATAATCCGCAGTGAATTTAGTCAGGTTGTTTTTACAAAAATGTGCCAATTATCTATTTCCCTTTTGCTTCTGTGAATGAAATCTAGTTTAATGAATTATGGATATGTTTTACAAAAAACAAAACTTTTGCGTTCTTTGATTGGCAATTCATGGGTGGCAAAATGTTTTTTTTTTTTTTTTTGTTTGTTTTTGGTTTTTTTTTTTTTCAGCAGCTTTTAAGCAAAAGTTAAAAAGCTTCACTTTACCCCACGGTCCAGTACAGCAATTCTGAGGGGAAAATGAAAAAAAAAAACATTAATTAAAATATTGACTTATCTTCCTAATTGACAATTATAAGGGTATAAGGCAAGAATTGTTACTCAAGAAGGAATTAGACCTTCATTGTTTTTCTTAATGTATTTTGTACATTGTAAATTGAAGATTTTTTGATTGAAATTATTTATTTGAGGAAAAGGGGCAGAAATCAAAAGATTTTTTTTTCTTCTTCTGCTACCTTTCATGTAATTTATGTTTTTTTTGCATGTTGAATTTATGTTGTTTTGTTTTAATTGAATAAAATTAATAATAATAATAATAATAATAATAATAATAATAATAATAATAATAATAATAATAATAATAATAATAATAATAAGATGTGTCTTAAATATGCTAAGTATGTTGACTTTTGAGGGTGTTAAAATTGTAGCACTAGGTTCCTCCATGTTCAAATATTTCTAAATCATTGTAAAGTGTGTCATTATGAAATTTAATTATAGGGTTCACAATTTTCTTTCCTCCCTGCAATTTAAACCATGGATTTGTGTCTCTTTCCTGACAGGCATGAACGATTTCAGCTACTTGCACACCAACTGCTTTGAGCTGTCCATGTATGTGGGCTGTGACAAATTCCCTCACGAGAGCGAGCTGCCAGAGGAGTGGGAGAACAACCGCGAGTCTCTTCTTGTTTTCATGGAGCAGGTACAAAGCCAGCTCATTTGTCAACACAAAGAAACTTCCTTTTGTGTGCAAAAAAAAACATAAGATGCCTTTTGAAGTGGGGTGTTGGAAAAGTGAACTCGAGCTAACAACTCTTGCAGGTGCATCGTGGGATCAAAGGTGTGGTCAGGGACCTACAAGGTCGTGGAATAGCYAACGCCATCATCTCTGTGGAGGGCATCAGTCACGATGTTCGCACAGGTACATTCCTGCGTTTCTCTTCAGTAACTTCGGCTGTTTGTGKTTAATCCAAGAGTGTCCTCGAGGGCCSCTATCCTGCAGGTTTTTCTGCTTCAACACACTTCATTTGAATGATTGGGTGATTAACAGGCTTCTGCAGAACTTGAAGAGGTAGTTCAATCAGTGAACCAGGTGTGTTGGAGCAGGGAAACCAGTAAAACATGCAGCGGTCCTCGAGGACCAGTGGTACACCTCYGAATCAACTTGTGCTTCCAACTATGACCACAAAGATATTTTAATTATTTTCGTGTGGTCAAAGTGTGGTTTTTCAATCATCTGCAGAAAATACCTCATTGCTGCTTTGATTCAACTATCTCCATGTCAGTTTATTCTTTTGGCTGCTGGTTGGTATTTTGTAAGATTGAATAAACGGCATAAACCAAAACATCTGATATAATTGGAACCGTTGATTGGAATCAGATTCCTGAAAACAACGAGATCTCTGATTGGGAAGGCAGTTTCTTAAAGCTACAGCTGACAAAAGTCGCTTTATTCTTAGAGYGTGAAATCAAATTATTGCAAAGTCATTAGACTGGATTATTCCTGGAACTGAGAATAAGTCACTGCTTCCTTTCAGAATCCTTGTTACCCTCAGACGTAGGAAAGTATTTAGGCAATATGTTTAGAAAAATATTATTTCTCAGCTGCTTTGAATTCATTTTATAACTGCATGACTTTTCAGAAAACAGACATTTATAATGAAGATTTGTTTTCCTGCTCAATGAATCAACTGTGGAGCAAGTTTTATTTACTGTATATAGTCAAGAATTCCCAGGTTTTTAATTTTTTTTTTTTTTGCGGGAAAAAAAATCAAAATTTCTCCTTAGTAGTAGTTATTTTCAATTCATTTATATTTGTGTGTTTTATGGCTTGGGTTGATCTCAAATTAGTAGCTCCAGTTTCTTTGGCCACCAAAATTGTTTTTCGAAGAAATTTTTAGCACATTGATCTAATAATTAGTCTCTTGTGTGCAGAGGAGGCAACTTAATCTCAAAAGAACAGCCACATATTTGCTTGCTTTTAGTTTTCCAAGCTGATTGGTTTTACTCATAAAAAATAACAGATGTGCATAATCACATAGGACTTTATTTTGTTGAAAAGACGCAGGAAGTGTAACTTTAAAAACAACTAAACTTGGAACAGAAACATCGGCCTCTCTCTCTCTGTGCATGTGTGTGTGTGTGTGTGTGTGTGTGTGTGTGTGTGTGTGTGT
>NW_013952441.1:760324-761449 GCF_001266775.1 Austrofundulus limnaeus | reverse complement strand
CTGGCGCTTGCTGAACCCTGGAGAGTACAGAGTAACGGCCAGAGCTGAAGGCTACGGTTTCACCAGCAAGAAGTGCGAGGTGGGCTACGACATGGGCGCCACCAGGTGCGACTTCACCATCATCCGGACCAACTTGTCACGAATCAGAGAAATCATGGAGAAGTTCAACAAGCAGCCCATCAGGTTACCCGTGAGGCAGCTTCAAGCTCGCAGGTCCAGAGAAAGAGGTCTGGGAACATAAGGACCGCAGGAGGGAAGCCAGAGGAGGAATTAAAAGCAAACGTCTGCTCTGAAGAGACTGGGGTGGAGTCCAAGCTCGGGTTTGGACACRGGTCAGCGGGTGGTCAGGGGAAATACTGTTCGGAGACTCAAATCATAAATGAAAGCTTTATTTGATCCCTGTTTGATTATCTACTCTGACACATGTTCTTCTGTGTGCTTATTGTCGACAAGTCATTCTTCAGAGATGTCGTAAACATCAGTGTTTCCTTTCATTCYGACAAAGTGASAATAAATATGTATTTTGTTCATGATGGGTTAACTCATTAAAATCACATCAGAGATTATTTTATTAAATACAAATTGATGTGAAGTCTGTYGTAGCATCTGTGCCATTATGTATATACCTAATAACTTATGTAAAACAGCCAAGAAAATCTTTCCAAAAGCTTTTTTTTCACTCTGCACTTAACAATGTTTTTGTTGTTTGATATATTTTACTTCTTCTAGTTTTTGAATAAATGTCTGGAAACATGACACCTTGTTGACAACGAGTGTAGGTTTTAATTGTGCTTACAAATCAAGGCTTAAAATTTCACATTTCCATGGTGAGATTATTACTTCAGTTCCACCTGGAGGAGGCCAAGGACAGGCCGGGATGTGATACATAATCCCTCCAGTRAGTTCTGGGTCTGCCCCAGGAGMTTGTTTTTGYAGAATGTGTTTAGAAAACMTCCCAAAGTTAGAAGCCCAAGTGACATCATAATTAGATGCCTGAACCACCTCAGCTCACCTCTCCATGAGGAGGAGCAGCTGCCTGTCTTAAGGGCTCGACACACGGGCAACGACAAACTACAGCGATTAACGGCTGTCATCGCAGCCAGGGTGAAACCCGACACACGGGAC
>NW_013952441.1:757577-759283 GCF_001266775.1 Austrofundulus limnaeus | reverse complement strand
AATTAATCATTTGTTTTTAAATGCAGCAAGTTAGCTGATGAAATTGTTGCTGCAATGAGATGTTAAATAAAATGCAATTACAAGCACTGCTGGAGCTAAACCCAAATTATTAATGTTTCTATTTATTTGTGAAGTTATTCCTCCAGTGAAAGACGTGTGACCACACGTCCCAACAAATTTTAATTCTGAAGGCACTTGATATAAAACACATCACTATGGTAACGGGGTAGTGTGGTCAAGCAAACATGAGTCATTCAAAGACGGTGGCCCACCGTGGGCTGCGATCTGCAGCCCCCTGAATTGGGACGCACAGCCCTGATGGAGTCCCGCCAACACTGGGAACCAGTGAGACACAACAAACGAGTATGGAGACGAGACAAAAGGAACTGATTCTACAAACAAAAACAGCAAGTGAAGCCAAAAGAGAAAACCCRGGGAACTGTGAGGGGCTAAAATTCACACTTTGGTCTGATGAAAACAAGATGACTCCAGCACAAAAGCAAATCCATCCTGACAGGCAGTGATCACAGAGGAGACATTCTGCTTTTTTTTAAAAAATAAAACTCATTATGGAGAGGGCCAAATTTTAATCAATTAAACGTTTTTGTTTAATCATTTGATAACACAACAAAAGATGCTATGAGTAATTTAAATTAGGTCTGATATCACATTTGCTTTTACTTGATTGAATGTCCCTGGAAAACAACTTCWGTTACATTCCCATAACTTAATGATTGTGGTTATGGATCATCTCATTGACGATTTCTGCAGGAGTGAGATTGTATCTCGGGGACGCTGGGACAGGGAAACTCTGATTATCAGAGCTCTGCTGGAGCTTTTACGGATCACTGGCTTGCTCTGATAACTCCAGCTTCCGTCTCTCTGGCCAACATGTAATTAGAGGAAGACTTGAGCCTCTTATGTCCTCCTCCAAAGTTATCGAACGGAGTCTGGCGCACCTGTCATCATCTCAAAGCACTGGACAGTATAGAAGTTGTCAGAAAGGGTGAGGATCGCACGGCTCAATGCAGCTCCATGCCATTATCAGGAACTAAGTGCGAAACAGATAAAAATACATATGTAAGGCTCAGAGATAATATGTATGAGAGCCATGTTAGTTATAACTCAGAGCAGCTAAACAGACAACTAGAAAAATGAGTTCTTTAAAACTGATGATGGCGCAAGATTAAAAAAATATTACCAACAACTAGATCTGAGATTTATTTTAATCTTATTTCCCCCAAATAACATGATTCTCAATAGGAACATCATCCACATCACAATGACTTCTTGACAAATAAAAATGTTAGCATTTTTAAAAAAGATACTTTTAGAAACAGTTTAGAATTTGGAGTAGCAAATCATAAGTGCTGCATTTTATTCTTCAAACCTGGAATTTAAATCTATCATTTAGAAATTCTAATAAACATCAACTTGTTGGCGACTTAAAGGAAAGTCTAAAGAATGACCTACATGAGGACATTTTTAAAGCTTTGCAGTGRTTCTTAACCTGGGTTTGATCKAACCCTAGGGGTTCGATGAGCCGGTCTCAGGGGTTCGGCTGAGCCTCTGCCACAGAGGTAAAGACACACTTGTGTAAAGTCGTGATGACACTCCCCTCTTAGCCATCACTTGCTGCAGAGGATCACGTGAGATTGCTTGGCCAGTCAATGCTGGCACCAAAAAAGTATTTTGTGGATTCAAAA
>NW_013952441.1:742671-757397 GCF_001266775.1 Austrofundulus limnaeus | reverse complement strand
ATATATATATATGTATATATATATATATGTATATGTTTGGGGGGTGGCTGAAATTTTTTATGGGGCCAAAATATTTTTCTGGGGCCAGAATAAAGTCATACTTTAATTTGTTGTGAGTTCATGCACTGTGTTGGTTTTGTTCTTTGAGCAAGGTGATGTTCATGCATGGCTCATTTTATACACCAGTAAAAAAAAACATATACCTATGCCTTGAATTTGGGAAAAAAAATCATATTTTATTTATCACTAAAAAGGGTTCGGTGAATGCGCATACAAAACTGGTGGGTTCGGTACCTCACAAAAGGTTAAGAACCACTGCTTTACAGGGATTTTATTTTTGAACTATAACAGTGTTGGACATCAGCTCCTGTAAATATCGAGGCCGGATGAGGTTTGAACCCAAAATCCAGGCTGGATGTGAAGATCTAAATGAAACAAACATTTATTAAACGAAGAAAAATAAACAGGTAATCTGGTAGCAATAATTGTATTGGTTGGGGCACGGGGAAAGAAAACTCTAGAAAAGGCACTGGAAGGATTACATGCATGATGCTTAACTTTAAAGGACTGAACTGATGAAGTGAGTGGAGAACAGAGAGTGGGCATGGCAAGTTGACTGGAAAAACATAAGCCCTGTTCATTGAATTTTAATGCAAATGTCAAGCAAAATTGTATAATGTTGCAAAAAAATGTGAATCAGGYGTGTTTCCATCTACTGGCTTGGAGGGAATCTATCAGGCTACGCAAAGTGTAAYTACATCAAATGGCTGTAAACAGGAAGTAAAGGTTGCAAACTCACAGGGAYCACACACCTMAGGACAATGGAGAGAAGTTACCAGGAACGTGTTGCTACTGTYRGGCAAGTTGTAATTATTTGGCCATATCAACTAGTATTGGTGATGTTACATTCTGTCTGGAGACGTAGAGAAAAAAAAGTAATTCTCTTCACATTACGGGAACATCCGGGAAGACGCCAATGGCGGGAGAAGAGTCTAGCTGCAGACTCAGCTGGTACAATTATTGGACAGCCGAAACAGCTGATCAATCATGTGAGGTAAGAATGTCAGAGCTTATTCCGCAAATGTGTTTCCATCTCCCCTTTCACGCTTTAACTCCTTTTCATACAAACCTTGTGAAATTGAGGAAGTTTTTTTCGAATTTTGCCGTTACCATCAAACTTTTCTAATGTGATACATCAAATTACGCATAAAAAACATTGATGGAAACACAACTACAGAGACTGAGAGTAAATGAGAAATGGAACAAGGAACACTGGGAAGCTGAACAAGGATATGATGGTAAGAAAATAAACRCAAGAAATACCAAACCTAACATAAAGTACAAAAATACTGACTGGTAAAAATCTAAACTGGGAATAACATAACACAAGGAAGGATCTGGTAAAAACATAATTTCAAACAAATAAAACATAATTACCAAAAACCTGATCTAAAACACACCAATCAAAAACCAAAACACACACATCATGATAGATAAATGTGTCCAAAACAAAACACAATAAAACAGTGGGGAGTTGGACAAACAACTGTTCAGATTTGWTCTGTATGGACTACTTACACCTGCTGTAAAGGCAGGTGTGAATGGATGAGTAATAGGTGTGCAGCTGATGTGGTCTGCTGAGGAGAAAGACAGGTTTTAAATGTTGTACAGCAGTGAAACTGAGTGTGTCATGAAATAAAAAAAATCACTTTACGGATGCACGTCAAAGTAAAAGGTTTTAACTGATAGTTTTCTAAACCATAAAGCACTCGAGTCTGTAAATTTATCACCAAGCTAAAGGAGAAATAGAGAAAGAGCACGTCTTTTTTTTTACAGCCTGAGGTGTCCACTTTTCACTTTGAGTTGTGGCGTATTTGTGTCTAAGGGGGGTCGGCTGGGYAGAGTGGGCTGCAGCCTGCCACGATTAGGCCGCGTGTCACGGTCAGTGCCACCCACCCGAAGATAATCACCCACTCCTGGGGAGGTAATCAGTGTGCACAACCTCAACCATTTACAGTCAAGGCTGTCTCACTGAGCCGCCAATGTTGTTTCATTACCACCTGCATCGTAGTGTGAACAGAAAAATTGCTTCTCTCGGACTCACACTGATTGCCAGTGGAAATGGACCGAATGGCTGCAGATACTGAAGAAGACGTATAACTCTTGTCAAAGCTTCCCATTTCGACTCTTCTCACCCCACACAGATGCATTCTCATATCCATCAACACCTGCTACGACCTAATTTATCAGTCAGCCATGGATGCATTGCGTGTGGGCAGTTTTACATCAACTCGTTCTAAACGGTGGAGTGGGCTTAATATAGCTGAATGTCATTATCACTGAATTTGCAGAACAAATCAAAGACAAGTGGTGCGTTGTGTTTCCACAGGTATAAGGAAAGCAAGCATTTCTTACAAATACTATGTCATGAATTTATGGAAAATACTCTTTTTGATACAATCAATTATTTTGGCTGACTCTTCTTTACAACCTATACTCTTTTAATGTTCAGGCACATAATTTTTACTTGGATTGTATCATTAAATGAACAAATTTGACCAACTTTATGCTGTTGAAGTGTGTTGTGCAGTTTTACAGCAATTCTAAAATAAATCTGCATGCATGGAATTTACCTTGTTTGTGTTCATTAGTCACAAATCAAATGTAAGTAGTTTAAAAATGCTTCCTATTATTTGAGCAACTCTCATCAATGTAAAAAGCATATTATAAGTTGCCAAATGACATAATATGCTTATCACCATATTTTTACATAATCGCTTTGCATTTGCGTTCTGTTTCCTCCTCCTTATTACATCTTTATGTCTTTCTCATGTCCTTAAATTCTGTGTTTTAATGCAGTTAAATAATCAATAAAGATGTCCTCATTTTCATTTTTTCTTCAGAGCGAGCTGTTAAAATGACCTGTTAATCTGAAATCAGTCAAAAAGTATTTTTAAGAGAGATGTTCCGGCTTTATAAAACTCTACAGCCACACTTTWACATCTTTAAATGCAAGGCTGTGTGGCGCAAACATTAAACGTGCAATTTTTTTTTCTTGGATGCAAAAAAAACATGCAAAATTCATAAAAAAAATATGATTCCACGTACTGTTTGAAAATAATCTGGTAACTCTTCCCATTGACAGGCAGCAACAAATTCAAAATCTTTGCCTACAAGCTGGATTAGCAACTGCCTGCTTGTTTCTGATTGGAGAAGTACGGCTGCGTTTGGCTGTTTTTAGAGGAGACATATCGTCCTTTTAAATCCTTCTTTTTCACATTCAGTTGAGGTCTATATAAAGTGGAACTTCAATGCTTTGGTCTGAATTCCTCCCTGTTGTAACTCCACAAGCCCCCCTTTCACTCCTTTTCTGAGGTGTGTCTCAGATCAACTCGTTTTGAGGCTGTCTCTTTAAAGACAAATGAGGTGCTTCACACCCGCTGCACTCCAACTTMSAGACTGGTTCATTCTAGTTTGACAGAAGGGTTTATGACTATATAGCTGCGCAGAATCATTTATTTTACAAATGAATTTAAAGATGTCAACAAAGRAAGACTTGTCCATCCAGTCTTACATGTTGGAGCCAGAGTYTGACCCAGAGCCAGAGGAGAATGAAGACCACCAAATTTTAGTTGGTAAGTCCAAACCTTATTTAGAAGTTCTGTCACAAGAAACTTTAAGTACATAACGAAAYGTATTTAACAGCTAAAAAAGTGAATTTTGCACATGTCCCCTTTAGCACATCGTTGGTTCTGCATTTGGTCTTGTTCCAATTGAACAATAAATAAGAATGTATATGTGTTGTGCTATATTAAGACCTAAAACCAGATGATTCCTTTACGTTGTGTTTTGCAGGATTTTTGATAAGCCACATGCCATCTTTAAGTTTGACTGTTTGTACATAAAAAGACAGAGTCGTGTTGCTAATTTTATTGTGGGAATGATTTGTTAAAAATATTTTATTTTCATTTGTCATTTAGTTTTTACTGTTATCCTCCTCATCTTAATCAACACAAAAACTCCAGTCAGTAAAGTCCACAATCACTGCCACGTTACCACCTTCACCGTCTTCAGAAGCAGCTTTGATCCAAGTTTTATTAAACTCAGAAGTTCATAACAAAACACTCGAGGCAGTCAAGTCAGTCACTGGAAAACAAAATGAGGTATTTTACACTCGACTCAACCTAAAGTCAACTAACAAAACCTGATTTACAGCACATTGTCAAATTCTAACAGGTAAAGTGTTATAAACTACAAAATTCCAAGAGCTAAAAAACTTTTATTTATTTAAATCYGTCAACATATATCAGTTTGTATTTACCTTGTTGATTTTATAATAACCACAATTATAATTAATGTGAAATACTTCATWTGCATCCATGAGAACTTGCCATGTGAGTATACAGAAATACTGAAGCTGAACAAAAATAAGGCAACTTCATATATCGTATCAAATATACAGAGGAGGAAATAAGTATTTGATCTCTTGCTGATTTTGCAAGTTTGCCCAAAGACGTGAACAGTTTATAATTTTAAGGGTAGGTTAATTTTTTCAGTGAGAGATGGCATATTAAATAATGGTGAATAAATGATAAATAAAAAATATTTTCAAAAAAATCTGAAAAATTATATTGCATAAATTATACACAATTGCATTTTGCAGAGAGAAATAATTATTTGATCCCTCTAAAAAAACTAAACTTAATACTTGGTGGCAAAACCCTTGTTGGCATGCACATCAGTCAGACTTTTCTTGTTGAGGTTTGCACACATTTCAGGAGGAATTTTGGTCCACTCCTCTTTCTATCATCTATTAATCAAGACTTTGAGGATGTCACTTGGCAGCATGGACTTTCAGCTCCCCTCAGTGGGTTTCGATAGGATTAAGATCTGGAGACTGGCTAGACCACTCCATGACCTTAATGTGCTTCTTTTTGTGTCACTCCTTTGTTGCCTTGGCTATATTTTTTGGGTCATTGTTGTGCTGGAAGACCCAGCTACGGCACACCCTGGCAGAGGGAAGGAGGTTACTCAGAATTTTACGGTACATGGATCCATCCATTTTCCCATTGATGCGGTGAAGTAGTCCTGTGCCTTTAGCARAGAAACCCCCCAAAAACATAACGTTTCCACCTCAGTGTTCTTTGGGTCATAGTCAGCATTTCTCTTCCTCCAAACATGGCGAGTTGAGTTAACGCCAAAGAGCTCAAAGTTTGTCTCATACAACTACAGCACCAATCGCTCTCAGAATCATCCAGGTGTTCACCGGCAAACTTCAGATGGGCCTGAACATGTGCCTTCTTGAGCAGGGGGAGCTTGTGGGCACTGAATGATTTAAATCCATTACTGTGTCATGTGTTACCAATGGTTTTCCTGGTGACTGTGGGCTCAACTGCCTTGAGATCATTTACAAGTTCGCCCATTGATCTATCAYCTTCTTCTTCTGTGTGAATGTGAGTGTGAATGGGTGAATGTCTGTTAGTGTAAAGCGCTTTGGGGTCCGGAGGGACTTGAAAAGCGCTCTATAAGTTCAGTACCATTTACCATTCTTCATGATCAAGGATACCCCACGAGATGAGATTTTGCATGGAGCCCCAGTTCGATGCGGATTGACAGTCGTTTTGTCTTACTATTGCACCAACAGTTGCCTCCTTCTCACCCAGCAGCCCATTCCAGCCTTGTGCAGGTCTATGCTCTTGTCCCTGACATCCTTAGACATCTCTTTGTTTTTTCCCATGTTGCAGAGGTTAGAGTCTGACTGATTAATTGTCTGTGGACAGGAGTCTTTTATACAGGTGACATGTTAAAACAGCTGTCTTTAATGATACATGGACTGAACTTTAACGCAGGTAATGAGATTAGGAGAGTCTAACTGGTCTGTAGGAGCCAGGAATCTTAAAGTTTGGTAGGGGATCAAATACTTATTTCTCTCTGCAAAATGCAAATAAATGTATATAATTTATATAATGTAATTTTCTGGATTTTTTTTATTCTATCCCTCACTGTTAAAATGAACCTACCCTTAAAATTATAGACTGTTCATGTCTTTGTAAGTAGGCAAATGGCAAAATCCGCAAGGGATCAAATACTTGTTTCCTCCACTACATGATGAGGGACAAACTCTAAGGTGCAAGTTAAGGCATTGTTTGTCCTGAACTGTGATATTTAATGTCCATTTATATTTGCAATGATGGGCTTCAGTTTATATCTATTAAGCATTTAGGAACTGGAATTTGATTGAACAGAGCTGTCACCTCACAGGAAGAAGGTTGCAGGTTTGCCTCTCAGCTCCTTGTGAAAAAATGCTGATGGAATTGGATTCAGTGCCAATAATTTTGGCACCTTCATTTTGAATAAAAACACTATCTGGTAAGTCCTAAATTTGCCAAAAGCCTCCATTTTAACTGAAACTGTAGCTCCTATTCAGACGTTTCAACTCTAATGAGCATTCGAACCCAAGAAGCTGTCAGTTTCATGATGAAAAAAAGAAAATCGCACTAAAATCGGGACGATATTTAAACCAGCTAACCAGCTTCAATCGAGGCCGTAAAACAAATCTGCAGAACAACTAATGCATTTTCACAGAACACTGTAGCATCGAATGAGAATAAAATCTTCATGCTGTCATCTTTTTATAGTATCCTTCATAAAAACATAATAGATGTCATTTGGTTGATCAATAAACACAACAACAGAGCTGCATTTCTTGCAAAACGCAAATTGATTAAACACACTGATGTTTACCGTTTCCTGCTCGTAAAACTGCAAACTGAATACTTTAATTTTAACAGATTTGATCATCAAAATAAAGCAGTTAATCCGATTCATACTGCTTTGGCTTTGAAATGAAACAGGTAATTGTTTTAGTGGTAAAAACCACAAGGATTTTCCTAATAATCTAACAATAATAATAATTTACAAGGCAAATATTAGCATTTGGGTGAATGTTTGCAGCAAACGTTGTTCAAGAATTAATTCTATGATGAACAGATTAACAATTGGGCAATAAATAAATAAATAAATAAATTATAATAAATTATACATTTTATCTTCTCACATACAGTAAAGGTTTTCTGTGACAAAAATTTGAAACAGTTTGTCTCTATGCTAAAGCTTGATTGCTCACAAGGAACAAAAAAGTTATGCTAATACAGTCATTTGTGGCTGCACTGTTAAATTATTCCAGTGCATTAAAATAGTTATGTTTGTGAGATTTTACCAGAGAATAAAAACCCTCCTCATTTGATTTTCACTTATGAAGATGTGGAATAAGGGAAAATAAAGGTGTTTTCTACATATTAGCAAATTTGAGGTTTCACCAAATATTAACGTGTTAAAATGTGGTAAAATCATTATTTTGCCAATTAAAAGTAGAGTTTAATCAATTTGTTCAAGAATGTGTGTGAAAATGTTTTACCATCATTCTCATTATGTGCAACAAATAAATAAATACATAAATAACAAAAAAAATTATATACTACATAATACTTTGGGTAATTTGAAGTGCTACATACGAATCACCTAATCACTGGCAAACACTTTTTGCACAGACTCCCAGCAGGTTTTAAGATAAGACAAATATAGAGTATATCAGTACAAACGTGGCAAAATTAGTAAATAAAGAACTGCATCCATACTCGGTTRAAAACATCGTGGCTAAAAACTGTCTGAAAATCCTGTGTGAGCACGTCCGTTCCTCCAGGTGGATGTAAAGTCTGCACTTCATCGTCCTCGCAGCTGCACCAATCTGCTGCTCTGAGCAGAACCACTCCTGTAGTTTGTCCTTGTCTGCAGTGACTCTGCCCTCTTTCTTTCTGTCTTTTTCTTTTTTTTTGTCATGTCAGACCAAATTCATGCAGACGTGGGCAAGAATAGAAAAAAATAAATAAATAACTAAATAACAAAAAAATAAATATATATTTGTCCTCGTCTTGAATCAGGTTCCCCCCTCAGCGCCTCTCTGTCACTCTGCTGTGGGCAGGCTGCTGCCCTGGTTCTCGGGCTGGGCCATCCGTCCCGACGCGTTCAAGGGGCTCCGTTTCAGCAGTTTGTTGACGATGTCCGTGCACGTCTGTTTGTACTGGTGTCGCAGCAGGGAGTACACGAAGGGGTCGCAGGCCGCCTTGCTGTACGCTAAGCACTTGGAGACGATTCCCCAGTGAGGGTTGATAGGCACTGCTGGAAACAACTCCACGATCCTGCAGGAGAGCAGAGTAGAAGGGCGAGAGCCAATAAGTCTGTTTAAGTCGAGTTCAAGCACGTGTGCTTGTGGAACTGCTCACACATCTAACTATATGTATCACAGGCTGTTCATGTCAGTCTGTTAGCAAAATATTTGTTATAGTGGATAACTTCTCAGAGCATAACCACATGGATGAACCAGTGAGTCAACCTGATTAAAGATGGCTGCCACAGTTGATCAACCTTAGCGAACCCTTACAAGACTTTAATTCAGTTAATTTTACACATATTTACCTAAAATCTGATGCAGTAGCAGATGAAACTTAACTCCGACTCTAAAAATGAAGTGTTGGTTACTTCAGCTGGTTCCACCAAACCGAGTTGAGTAAATGTAAAGCAATTGAGTAAAATAGCTTTACATTTACTCAGCCAAGTTGACATATCTAAGGGGTAATTTACACTACATGCGTTCCGACCTCCGCAGCAAATACGCACCCATTATAGTCAATGAGAGTGTTTACACTGGCTGCGCACGGCAGCGGTGAGCGGACGGCGATCCGTCAAAATTAGAACAGATCCTATTTTTGCCTGACACCGGAGCTGCGTCGGAGTCAATTTTTAAAGATTACTCGCACCAACAGGAAAAGAAAGGAGCAATACATCCATATTTTCAAAATAAGACACTTTTAGGCTGGATAATTTGTTGGAAAAAAGTCGAATTTGCGGCTATATTAATAAATAGACGGATATATTTCTACACAAATGCTGTCAGAATGTATCGTTCTGTTTGGGAAGCAGATGGAAACATGTAGCATGAAGCATATGTTTACACACACGATACACGTGGATTTTATTTTGAAATCAGAAGTTTCAGAAAGCCGACAGCGAGACAGCTTCAACATCGATACCAAAAGCCTTTATATCGTTGTTTTCAGCTGTTTTTGGAGCTCGTCTTTCACAGAATTAATTATTTTTTGCTGTGACTTCCACACTTTTCACTGAATTTATCGCACCATCTGCTTCCTGCACGTCTGTCGGACCGGAGCAGAGCGGAGGTAGTGTAAACTGGACTTGAAACGCACGCCTGCGACCTGCGCAGCGGAGTGGAGCGAAGACGGAAGGCAAGTAATGTAAATTAGGGTTAACACTTCATTTTTTAAGAGTGATACTGTCACAATTTTGTGGGCATTATGCAATCATTTAAGGAAAGCTAGTATCATTAAAATTTTAACTTATGTTCTGTAAACATTTGTATTGTTAAATGCTTATAATATTTGGAAGTACTTGATCAATCAATTACTTGATTCATTGAGGTAATAATTAACACAAATGGTTTTACAAATGTATAAGAAAGAAATAAAAGACAGGGAGCTCWTCCACCACCTAAAATATTATGTATGAAAATTAAAGAGACATTTAAGAACATTAGGTGTCTTGTCTGCCTTGTCAAATACAAGAAATACAGCTTTTTTTACACGGTCTCATAAAACGGCGTGTAAAAACGACCGATTCGATATTACTGCACTCTGTATGATTAGTGTGTCYGCAGTTGAGCTCCGTCAGCACATTAACACTGGGCCAGAGGGTTTCACTGACATTTACTCCTGTCGCTCCAATAAAACCGTGAGCAGGAAGTTAAATCAGCAGCTGGGCCACGCAAAGCTCTGCCCATCATGACCCTTGTGCTCGGTGTCAAAGCCTCCAGTGACGCCATCATTATAACAACCTCGCTTCACTGGAAAAGGTTCTCTGCTGGTTCAGTTGTCAGCCTTTTCTATCAAAATGTTAAACGAGTGGACATCCTTTATTGGAAAAACGATTCTTCGCATTGATTTAACGCTTTGACAGATGTGCAAAATTGATGCCAAAAGTAGACAGAAGCTATTTTGGAGGCAGATTGAGTTTTTCTTTATTTTGTCGAAAACAGTGGACCTTTGTRTGGTGGACTAAAATTGACATAACAGCATGACCCGCCCTGCTCTGATCTGAATGGGTAAAAGTCTGACTGTGGTTCTCTCTTTTGGTTGAAAGAAACATCAGTTTAAAATCTGAATGTTATTTTTCTCTTTTCATTTATTCAAATAACGGTCAACCATCATTTGAGGGGGGAGAGATCAACCATCCTTGGAGGAGAACTTTACAACCAGGAGGAGGGATATGGCTGTTCGAAACTAAAAACAATAACGATTACGTGGACCCCTGACCTCTGACCTATTCATTTTAGAATTGATTATAAACTTTTATGGATGACCTATAAGGCCCTGAATGGACTGGCTCCTGAATACCCTATGTGCCCTCCAGATCTCTTAGATTCCATGATCATTTGCTCTTGGCTGTCCCGCGGTCCAGACTGGTCCACAGAGGTGACCGAGCCTTTTCAGTCGTGGCTCCTAAACTGTGGAACCAGCCGCCCCTTCACGTCAGACACGCCTCAACTCTTGGAGTTTTTAAATCTCTTCTTAAAACACACCTATTTTCAAAAGCTTTTAATGTAGTATGAGAGTTGCTTTTCCCTCTATTTATTTGGTCTGTTTTTATGGTTTTATCATTATTAGTGAATTGTCCGTAATGCTTTGTTTTTAGTCGCAATTTGTGAAGCACTTTGGCCAACGGCAGTTGTTCTTAAATGTACTATATAAATAAAGTCGACTAAAGTTGAGTTGACTTAAACGTTGTGCACCAATACCAAAGGTTACATTTCAGTTCTGAAAGTTTAGACATAACATTCAACATTTAAGTTCAACCTTTATTAAAAATTAGCTAAATGTAAGAACAGTAAGATAACAATAAAATATTGGTGGAATATTTTTACTAGGATGTTTTACTCAGAAAGTGAGCTGAATAATGAAAGTGTCTTAGTCATATTTTTAGCACTATATTTTACACTTGGTGACCCATACTTTCCAGAGTCATAGAAAGGCTTTGAAATAACATTGTGTTGCTATTACTGAAGGAACATACCTTAAATATCTGTAAATTGACACGTTAGTGCTGTAGCAGCAACATTTTTAAATTAAGCACATCCAGACGTTTGTTTATAGCTTTTCTAAAATACCTGTGACATTTAGACAGCAGCAAGTTCACCAAATCCAGAATATAGACATAGGTTATATTCTTAAGAATAATCAACAAAACTTTCTGATTAAAACAAATTGTGTGGAGTCATCCAAATAAATTGATTCACCAAAATAAATTAGCACAATGCTCTGAAACTAGGAAAACAAACATTTTTCCCTCAAATAGATATTCTCCAGTGTATTACGTGGTCTGTCAGTTTGTTTTACGCTATTGAAAGTTGAAAGTCTTTGCTGTAAACTGGGCAAACTAATTTTTAATGAAAGATGTGTTCATACTTTTTACTGGCATCAATTATTTTATTGATTTATTTATTTATTGACTTTTATATTACTTATTGACCAGACAAAGTAGGTATAACTAAAAACATAAGCAGTTTTGACGCCATTCAAGAAAAAAAAAAACTCACGGATTCTTTGTTTTATGCTAAAATGACAGAGAAGAAATAAACCAATTAACCTCGTGGCATTCTTTACATTTCCAGCAAATAAACCCCTCATATAGCACAGATCCCTTTGTGTCGTTCAATATGTTACTTTATTAAATTCATGTGGATTTCTTTTTTTAAGGTGGACACATCTATGATATTGAATAAACCTTTCCAACAGCAGCGTGTTTGTGCAGAAACAGTGCCTTTATTAAATTGGATRTTGGCCAGCATTTATTTTAGCCGAAAGTGGAGTTGAAAAGTTAAAAATGAAATCCTTCCTGTGAAGCAAGCAGGACTGTGAATATTATTTTTCTCTTGCTCATATCTTGATGTTGTCGTGTCGAGATAAACTCGTCATATAAAGACAGGAACATCCCTTACGTGTCGTCGCTTTGCAGGCCATCTTTGAACTCATTTCATCAGAGCAGGGTTTGATGTAAGGGGATTCTAACAAACAGGGATGCACCCGGCGAACTTGAGAGGAAGAAGAAAAAAAAGCGCTAATGCAGCAGCAACACCAGCAGAGCTGAGGCGTATTACTTATCACAAGGTCAGCCAATCTCATCATACAAATCTGGCTGTGTGGAGAGAAAGCAGACAGGAAGTGGGAGGGGGAGAGGTGTGTGTGGGTGTGGGTGGGTGGTCTGCGTAACGCCACAGTGTGAACCAGCATGGTTTTCCCTCTGATCTCCCCTCGGCACCCACCTTGTGATCACGTAGGGAGCAAAGCAGAGCATGAAGGTGCCGATGAAGGTGCTGATCTTCCTCGTCGCTCTCTGCCGTCGCCTCCTCTGCTCCTCCAGGCAACGCTGTCGAACACTGGTGGCGAGGAAAGTTCATTAGTGGACGACATCATTATTCACTTCCTGCTGCGAGAAGGGCTTAAACGTGAGGATCCCAGCTTTACAACGTTCACCGCAAACGCTTTTCTTTGGTAACATGAGACTTTGTGTGTGGCCGAGACGCCATGACGGCTTAAAGTTGAGCAAACTGAAGGTCACAGCTTACATTATGGAGTGATGTGTAGATCTTTTACACAAACAAACACACCCTCACACACACCCATTCCTCATTTCTTGGAGCGTTGCAGTGAGTCTTATTGACATTTTAAACTGAGTCAAATCATGGGTGCTGTCTGTAAACAAACAAAACATCAGTGCAAACCAAAGCATCAGTAACCAGAGATTTGATAGAAGATGAGTATTTGAAAGTTTGACTGAGTTATAGCTATTTTTGTGTTTATTCATGTGGGTTAGCTGTGGCAACCATCTTCAATTGGATAAACTTCAAACATTAATCAGTGGAAGATGCATATCCAAAAAGGAATTTCGTTAAGTCTTGATGAAATCTGTTTAATAGTGTAGTAGATATTTTACTAACAGACAYACAAGGTTGACTTTAACAATTAATAGTRCAATTTCAATGCTTGAGATCTTGAGCAATGAGTAGGATTTAAAGTGTGAATGGCTATCAGCTACAGCTTTAAAATGGACTAAAATATACACATTTATATGTTCTATTGAGTTGTCTAAGGCGGCCATCTTGAATTGGGTTGGCTCCAAAAGTTAATCAGTTGTAGATGCGCATGCAATGAATATTTCCTGAAAATGTCTTTGAAATACTTTCAATGGTTCATGCGATATTTTGCTAACAGACAAAGTTGACTCCAATGAGGTAATTTTATAACTTAAAMTAAGATGATCTGTTATTTGTTAGAGCTCAGAACATTAACTGGAGATCCGTTTCAGCTATTACCACTCTAACTTTTAKCTCAATCTTTTGTAAAAATCTGATTGATTAAGCCACTTTTGTGTTTTTTAAAGTGGAGCTGGCTGTGGCAGCCACCTTAAAGGCGGTTGAACTTAAAACCTAATGATTTGTAGATGCACATCTAATCATTATTTTTTGTGAGTTTTATTAAAATTGGTCCAGTAGTTTATGAGATATTTTGCTAACAGACAAACTCTCACACAGGCAAAAAAAAAAAAAAAAAAGCGTTTTTCTCTTGGTTCTCCTTAAAATAAACAGCTGTTTGTCTCCTGCAAGTTGCGAAGACAATAAAATAAAATAAAATAAGATAAAATAAAAACATTTTTACGCAGGAGCTCACCTGGGGTGGATGTCCACGAGCAGCACCAAAGTTTGCATCGTAATAACATCGATCCTCTTACAGTGAAACCTGGCCACCTTCAGAACTTTCAGGTAAGTGAAACACAAAACTACAAACGACAGCAGGAAGGTGAAGGAGTGGAAAAACACGGTGAAGATGACAAACTGGGTCCGGCTGCCAGCCCCCGGACTGGACAGGGTGCAGGACGCGTAAAGCCGGTGGTAGCCCACCCAGGAGAGGCAGGCGGCCGCCGTGGAGAAGGACACKGAGTGCGCCCACGTGTAACCGAGCACGAGCGCCGCGTCCTTGTGGCGCATTTTGGAGTGATACCTCAGGGGGAACACGACCGCGATCCACCTGTCGATGCTCAGGGCGGCCATGCTCAGCATGGAGTTGGTGGACAGGAAGGTCTCCAGGAAGCCCAGGAGCCGGCAGAAGCCGTCTCCCGCCGGCTGAGCCTCCCTGACGAGTCCCGCCAAAGTGAGCGGCATGTTGGACACGGTCAGCAACAAGTTGCAGAAGGTGAGGTTCAGGTTGAACAGACACGGGACCTGCTTGCGGATCTCCGGGTTGTACGCAAAGCAGATCAGCACCAGGACGTTGGACAGCAACGACACGATGATGATCACAACTACCAGCAGGGACAGAATCACCTCCGCAGTGTCCATTCTGTGCCTCACTTCTCCCCACTTTCTGCGCGCATTTCCAGGCGTGTTTGGCTCCAGCAAAACTGTAAATTAATCACCCGTGTCCGTGGATCCCCCGCATCTCTCTCCCCACCCCACCACGGTGGAGATGCCCCTCTCATTTCCCTCTCCAGTACATTCTCTCTGAGGACAAGACCAGGTCCCCCCTTTACCCCTGAACTGACTGAGCTCTGTAGCTGCTCTGTTCTAATGCTGCGTAATGCAGAGGTGGTGGGGTTGGGGG
>NW_013952441.1:734966-742616 GCF_001266775.1 Austrofundulus limnaeus | reverse complement strand
CTTCACCCCCTCTGCGCACAGCAACTGTAAATCAAGAATCGTGAGAAGGAAATCCCAACCTGAGATCTTTAATCATTTTTTTTAAAGAGCGACCAAATAAAATCTGAGATTCAACATTTTATATCAAACATAAAGTCAAACATTTAAAAACTAGAGAATAAGCATTTTCTGCAAAAAAAAAAAAATACAGCGTGAACGCTTGATGCTGAAAGGTTTTTTTGCAGAGAAAACAGATGCACAAAACATTTATAATTTTCTTGTAAAACAGCCACACACAAAACAAAAGCTGAAATGAGAAGAAAATGATAAGTTAAGCTGCTTTTCTACTCACTTCGATTGAATCCAGCAAAAAGAAGCAGCAATTTGCTGAATTAAGCAGGTGAAATGATGGATTTTGTTGACAAAAGCACAAGTTTAAGCTAAAAAGTAGCTTAAGTTGCAGAAAACTGTTGGAAGAAGAAAAAGCTTGAATTAACAGAAAGAAGCTGCTAGAAGCACAAAACAATCCTTTAAGAGAACAGCTGAAAAGTGTGGGGAAGAAAAGCTATAATTAGCAACAAAAAAAGAAGCTGACAGCAGCTAAAAAAAGCAAAAAGAAGTAAAAAGAAGTTATAAAACAGAACCAGAGTAAAAGGTGAAAATTCCAGGCACAGTTGAACTACTTTGAAATATTTTGTTGAAGACAGCTCCATTCATTTTCAGTCAGATCAAAAATGACAGAAAAGGCCAAATATCTCAAAAGTTCTAAATTGCTGATAGCTGGAATGTCCTCAAGGAAGTGAAAAGTTTTGATACAAACTAATAAAAAGTATATAAAGTGTAAAGAGAACCAACATTAAAAGAAATAACAAAGTGTTCATGCACATTTAAATTTCTTTGTGGAACATCAAAAACTGTTTTGTAAACAGTAAATGTAAAAAAAATTACACAAATCTTTTTAAAGTTTACATATGTCATTCGAGACAACAAATGTCAAATATTTCCAAATTATCTTTATCATTGTCTTCTTGTTTTTATTCAAACGGATGCAGAACCATAATTATGTTTGTTCAAGTCTCTCTGAATCATCAGCAGTGATTCTCATTATTTCTTCTCCTTTACATCTGCCTCGTCCGACTGATAAAAGGGAGGAACATCTTCCGTTTCCTCAGAAGCTGGAAAACGMCCCCACACTCTGCTGGCCCTCCGGACTCGAGCGTGGAGAATCTTCCCTCTGAAGCATCAGAGCGTGCTGCGGCACGTGAGCCAGCTGGAGGCTCTGGTGGAGCAGGGTGATGGTGCTGTTTGCAATAAGAGGAGGGGGGCACGTGGGAGTGTGTGGACCGAAAAAAAAAAGTTAATATTGCTGCAGTGACGTGACCTCTGTCTGTGGCAGTGAGCAGTCCAGTGTCCCCTTCCTTTTCTCCTGGGTGCGAAAAAATGACTTGAAACAAAACAACGGTGAGTCTTGCCTGGATAATGAGGCCCGTTGTTATTATTTCCAGTATTTTCCTGCTGTGGCCAGGTTCGCTCTTGATTCAAAGAGAAAGTGGCTGCAAGCACAGAACAGACAACCATGCCAGCTGCTTGATGGTATTATTCAATTTCAGTCCAAAGTGGGACTTTAGCCAAAGAAGCATTTCCAGGATTATATGTTTAACATGCAATAGAGCAATCGGCCTTTGGAGAAAAGCGCACTCAAGCACCGTGATGCACTCTCCTGTCTTCTTCACAGGCCTTATCAGCGCTGAGCCACTAGTTGATCTTCAGGCACCTTTTTTGTAGACATATCTTTAATTATCCTTTTCAGTATTAAATGCCAGTCCCACAGACAATAATATCAGCGAACACCCTTTCTAGCTTGGAGGACAYTGAGTGATGGAAAACGTTGCGCGCTTTGAGGAGAAGATAGGGGCTTGTGATGGATTGATGCTGTGGTTTTTCCAAACGGGCTTCTTGCAAAAGATTTGTCATTCTGAACAAACGCTACACAAACACTCCCATTGTGCAGTTGGCCTTATTAAACAGACGTGCAAAGAGCCAGAGTTCATAAATACAGTATGTAAATTATTTTCTTTTCCACACAAAATACACCGTTTTTTTTTTTAAATTTCACCTTCATTCATTGTTTGGTAGTAACGTGTAGTCTGACTTGACGTGCACACAAAGGTTTTGACTCTTCTTGGCTTCAGGTAATGTCACATTGAATAAAAGCAGGAGCATGTTTAGAGGAATACATTGGAAAATTTTTGAATCAAACTTCACAAACGTTAGACTGAAGTCACTATATGTTTTRTATGTTTAGCAGCAGATTTAAATGCCTTTTTTAAACTAATGTTTTTAAAATGAATCTGAAATCATCTAAACCCTAAAGAGTTTGCMGTTCAAGCAAATGTTTTACTGATTTATCCTTTAATTTTGGGAGGGTTTGAGGGGTTTCCTGTTTGATTTGGATTGTGTCTCTGCTTTTGCAGATGATGTGATTCTTTTATGTAATGAAGACCTTCAAAAGACACTATCACAATTTGCAACTGAGTATGAAGCTGTGAAGAAAATCGTCTTAACAGCTTCACTTCTTGTCCCCTGATTACCAATCCCAGAGCAGGGGCAGAGCCAGAGGGGTTGTTGGGGTGGCACCTGTCGGGCCACCCCAGGTGCCTCACCCAAATAAATGACAAGTGGATCGGGATCTTGTTGTTTTTATACTACTGTACTATGTACATTTTCAACTGTGTATGTTTAAACATGGCTAAATTATAGCCCTTTGTAAACTTAGCATTAGCAGTTAGCTTAACTTGGGATTAGCATCGACATTCGGCATGTGATCATTCTTAGTTAGGCTACTCCACAACAAATTTAATCTCAATAAGTCTTTTTAAAAAGTTTGATTATAACCTTTTAAAGTTAGCTATGGTGGCCATCTTGAATTACGATTAGCATTTAGAATTGGGTAAGGATCATTTTTGGCTATTTCTACAAAGCTTTGTATGTTTAAAAATGGCTGAATAATAGGTTGAATTGTGACTAGCCTTTTTTTGATCATTCTTAGCTATGATCACACAAAACTTCAGCTGTTTCTTAAAACAGCTGAATTAAAGTCATTTGGAATTAGTCGTGGCAGCCATCTTGATTTTTTTTAAATCTAGAGTGCTTTTCTCTTTTCTTTATTTATATGTGCCCCCCTAACAAACACCTTGTGCCACCCCTTGTAAAATAGTCTAGCTCCGCCCCTGTCCTACACCCAAAAGTGYTGAATTTATGAAGGGTTTGTACAAAGCTGTAATAATGGGATATTTACAGGGTTTTGTTTTTGTTTTCTGTTCTGGGTTAATCATCATCAACTAATAGAATAATTGACAACTCAGCACAAATGCACTGATTGTATTTGGGTATGTTCTCTTTTTTATGTACTAAACAAAAGCTGTTTTCTTAAGGATTTTTTTTCCTTGTTTACTTTAGCTGAGAGAAAACAGAGTTCAGTGAGGATAATTTGTCCTGTCAGAAAAATTTAACAAGTGCAAGACTCGACTGTGAAAAGCGGCAGAACAACACAGAGCCTGCAGCTCTCCTCCTTTACGCTGCGGCGGTGTGGATTTGAATTTGCTGCCAGTTCTGATTCCACACTTGACTTCCTTCTGACTGACAGGTTTGCCTAAACACAGATTTTGCTCCTGCGTCCCCCTGACTCCTTTGAATATTGACTCGTCACCTAGATTGACAACATAACTCAACGGGTGAGGSAGAATGTCTGAGCTGAGGTAAGAGGAAGAAATTGTAGAATGGGGGGAAAAATAACAAAAAAACAAGCRAGAGGGAAGAATTTGCTGTATTTTGAAAAAATAAAACCCACAGGCATTATGTCATAAAGCTCAGAAGACAGCGCTAACAGTAGAGCAGCAGTTTTGAAAAGGTCTCACTGSAGACAGGAGGGACACTTTCGCTTTACTCAGAGTAAAATGTCACCCTGCAAGTATGGGAGGGAACAGTGCTAACAGTAAAGCTAAAAGGCCAGCACTGACTTAAACACCATCACTACAATTGTACAACTCGGTTAAATTTGTGCTCATTTCAAAGCAAATAGAACAAGTGGAGCTCTTTAAATCAGCAGTGGATCGCTGCGTGAGACCGCTATTACCGTTATAGCCCATTAATCCCCAATTAAGTGGCTTAATTTGCCACACGCAGAGTAAAAAACATACCCATTAATGACAACAAGTGTAGCTTTTCAGGCAGGCTCCTGATGAACTTCTTTGTCACATCTCCTTCTACCTGGTCTCAACAGACAGGCCTGTAATTAGCGAGGCAACGAGAGAACAGGACAGCTCCTGGCTCGATGAGGCTGTTAGAATCCATTTGAAGATGAAAGRTGAAAAACGCCTTCTGCAGATGCCTCTTTGTGCTTACGTCCTATGATCGACCCCGCCTGTCTGTTTGAACAATGTGTGGTTGCTTTATAACCACAGCTTTGAAGATCAAGCCTATTACCACAGGTATAAAAGGGCTCCCTCGTCTCTAATACAAATATATTATCTCACAAAACACTGAGTTTACAATCACTGCCCATTTACGTGGTCTCYGTTTATCACTGTTTAATAGTTCCAAATATAAGGTTTTAGATTCACAAACCCACACGGTTGGCAAATTTTTACGTGTCATGTTCAAATGTTTTAGGCATTTATCCGAMATGGTAAACAGCTGAAGCCTTTTGTCTCATCAAGATCATGTTTTGCTACTTGGATATAGCCAGTTAGTCATAATACTGACTGAAGAAATTATTTGGCAGATTATTTCTGTGCTTTATCAGAATATCAAATAACAATAAGCTAACTGTCTAAAAGCCTGTATTATTCATGGTATTCATAAAGTATCATTCATTCATTCACTTTAAGCATGTCTGATTCTGAAAACAGGCAAGCCTGGGGAATAAAATTCGAAAGTATTTGATTGTTTCTCTTGAAACATTTAGATTATTTTGTTAAAAAAAATGCTGAACCTCTAAAAACTAAACGGGCTACATGGACATCACAATAGTCTTTACTCTGGGGCTCATCCTTAAATTTCTAAATCAAATATCGTTCGGTTAGGTTCTAAAACTTTTGATTGTTTCAGACTTTCTGCATGAAAAAAATGATCATTTTGATCAAAATATTCATAATTGTCTTGAACTGGAGCAGCTTCTGCTTCTGTTAAACAGTACTAAATGGGAATGTTTAAAAAGCCTCTGATCAGAGATTGAATCAATGTCCTCCTCAATGGCTTAACTGTGCAACATCCAAACACAATCTGCAGCTCATCTCTTCACATCGGTTGTGAAAATGTTGAAATCTGTCACAAAGTCTGAGCTTGCCATCAGTAAGTTATAATCAACAGCATGTTGAGTACAAAAAAAATGTTTAAAACAGTAAATGAGACAAGAAAGCATTCTATTCTTGATTCTGACAAGTTGCTGTTAGTCCTTTTGTTTGCATGTGGACACCGTGACTTTGAACTGATATTATGTTCAGCAGAAAAGGTTCCAGCAACATTTGGTGGGCAGATTTTGAAGGATGTTGTCAAATTTTAAGCATAATAATACAAAATAACCTGTAACTTCACAAAAAAAAAAAATAACATGAAGCATACTGCCTTTTTGACTAACGCTAAAAGCAGGAGAAGTGCAGCCATTTTTGATTAAAATGTGATTTTTGCCACATTTAGTCATGTCAGTACAGGTTGTTTAGCAAATCAAAACACAACGTGAAAAAACAAGATGATGCAATGATTAAGAACAAGGAGAAGAAATGATTCAACTTGCTCATGTAGATATTTTTTGTAAATGCTTTTCATCACCTTAAAGTAAACRAAGCTCAGGTAGCTTTAATTAAAAGCTGATGACTTGAACTCATAAGCCCACAGCGTGTCTGGGGTGTCCCTCTTTCCCTCTGCTTTGTGTTAAAAAGTCAATTTTCTCATTCACTGGTCTAATTTACAGCGAGGATTAATTTTCCAACCCTAATTTGGTTTTACAGTAATTTAATAAATCCCTTCAAAATTTCACGAGCGCTTCATTCACCTCTGAGAGAACCAGWCTAATTAGAGATGCTAAAGCTAATTATTCTTTATTATCGTCTTAGCTTAGCTGGCATGAGCAGAATCCTACAAGGAGACAACAACAGATTTTAGATTCTGAAAATTAATTTTTTTAGAACGATTACACGCATATAAAGTGTAATTAAGTTTTTTTTTCTGTAACCGTCAAGACATTAATTTGTGTGAATGTTGACTCAGCTGTTTTAGCTAATCATATTAAAATATTTAGCGCATTCAGGAGGAGGTGGATGCTCTGACTTGTTTTTTGTAATATTTGTACTTTTCAAAACACTTGCTTTATTTACAAAGATTTTCTATAAAAATGCATTGATTTCTCGTTTATTCCATCTTGTTCTCTTTGAAATCTACTTTAAAACATTCACTCCATTTAGACTTAGTATGCTACTTTTAGCTTTTAGCTGCAGATTTACTGGTTTTGGCTAATACTTAGCTGCTTTTAGCTATATGCTTGCTGGCTTTATTGTTTTTCTAATTTCAACTTTTAGCTAACATTTTGCTATTTGTAGCTCTTAGCTTGATTACTGTTAGCTTTGGTTAGCATTTAGCTACTGTTATTTCTTCCTTATAAATAAAAAGTTTTTCTACTTTCATTTAACATTTGGCTTTTGATTTATTACAAACATACTTGTAGCTTAATTTTTGTAGGCTTAACTGACTGTTTCACTTTCTTTTAGCTAATATTTAGTTGTTTTTAGTTTTTAGCTAACATTTAAAGACTTTTGGCTTTTAGGTAGAATTTGACAACTTTTAAATACATGCATGTTATCCTCTTACCTACCATTTTGCCAATTTTAGCTACTTTATTTTGCTCCTTTCTGGTCAGCTTGTTTGAAGTTAAACAACTCAGTTTCAGCTTCTCGGTTTCAAATTTCAACAAAGTCATGCAGCACTCAGCATTCACACAGCATCTTTGCAGAAAATGCAATTTATCGTGTTTGCAGAAGACTTCAGTTAACCGTCAGTGTCTCCTGTCAGGAGTGGAGCTGCCACACGCTGATGTGATCCTGTGTGACACATGTGACACGGTGCAGATGGAAACCTGATCTGGTCCCTGGTGGGGACACTGTGTCTTGAAGGAGTGCAAGAAACCTTAGGACCTTTTAAAACTCAAGTGGCATTTACCCAGATCAAATAATTTGCATTTATGAGAACCTCCTCTGTATCTAAGTGATCTTTTGTAGTCAGAGTGAAAAACAAATGTCCTTCCTCATCATTTAGATGGTTGGTGGTTTGTAAAACAGTGCATCAATTTAAATTCATTTCAAAAATGATAAAGGCTCAGTGTTTTAATCACGCTCTGCTGCCCTCTAGTGCAACACTGCAGTACTACACAATAACGCTCAACCTCGGGATTAAAGTGGGAAAATTAAATCCTTGGGTCCACCTGGTGGCAAATCAAAGTCAGTACTARATTTTAACCTGATGAATGGCATTTTTCTTCCAAAAATTACTGTGCATGTGTGAAATATTTGACATCTTGCAAAATAAAAGGTGACCCAGAGGTAAACGGACCCAGACATATTATCATCGAGTTCCATTTTTGTATCTGAGCAAGCACTTATAATCTAGAAAGTCTAAATT
>NW_013952441.1:733310-734792 GCF_001266775.1 Austrofundulus limnaeus | reverse complement strand
AATATACCATGAGCCTAATCCTATTTCATATAAGAAAATTTGTATTTAATTATTATTATTTTATTTTAGGTGCGAGGAGTAAATCTGAGAATGGTGTTTGAACCTGTTTTAATGTCGGAGGTCACAGAGGACGACTAAAGACTAACTATTTAATTTCGGCATCACTTTGGGAGCGTCGTCCAGGTTCTGTAGCTGCTACAAAAAAAAAGCCACTTCACTGCTTGTTGAGATTAATGGCAGCCACATACACACATATACACATAGGGGCCATTAATGTTGAAAAACCATGGCCCCACCTCTTCCTCAGTACTACCCCGGGAGCCACAACCTCTGTAATGGCTCCATTTTCTCAATTAATGGCACTCATGGGCCACACAAAAAGAAAAAAAGAGAGGGAGGAAATTTCTGGAGGAAAGAATTGAAAGAGGACAGCAGGGAATCATTTTTTGTGTCATTATTGTGGATAGGGTGTCTGCAAGTGAATAATGGTGCAAAATTATAAAACTCTATAAAAATCTGACAATTATTCTTTAGGGTAGGAGTAAGATCGTAGTCATTGTTAAATACTATAGGTTTTAAATCTGATTTAAAAAACTAAAATAATAATATGGTTTTTAACAGTTTCATCGAACAGTTTTTGTGTCCTGAGAGTCCAACAGACGGTGAGCGGAGCCAACCAGACCACTGAGTCCGCCCCTCACCTGGAACACAAGAGGGACCTCTTAAAGAGGGTCACTTGCAATCAGAAAGCCTCCATTTAATTACGACACACAGGAAATTACTGAGTGAATGGGTCAGGTGCTGATAAGAGGCTGAGCCCCAGGAATGACAGCTCCTGAAACCTGAGGAGCTCTGATCTCAAAGCCRAATCCTCACAAAAGGCCAAGTCTGGAAGTCTGACAGTCTGGTTTTACTGTCATCCAGATTCATAATTAATATATTTATCRAATTATTTGCTGAAAAGGGCCCCCGGCCTCCTGAACAGGAGGCGGATTCATTCACTCCTGGCTCAGCTTACCTCTAATAACAGTGTTGTCAGTGAAACAGGCCCTAAGTGGGCCGATGACCAGGACCTCATGACGGACAAATTACTCATCTGTGCAGAGATTAGRGAGAGATTAGAGAGAAAAAGAGAAAATAAATATCATTGTTTGGTGACARCCACAGTTATATCCTTGTTTCTTAAAGCATAAATGTGGAGGAACGTGAAAAAAAATTGTTTGGAGAAAGCTGAAAATACCTTCTGGTTTAACAAATSACTCAGCAGAGAGGCTGATGTCTCTTCTTATGGAAGTGTTTTATCAGCTGGAGTCTAAACAGTCCTRATAACTGATGTGTAAAAATAAACYAACACTCATTTYAGCTGTTTAACAATATTTATCTTTTACAGTTTTTCTAATGTTAGGCATAATCTAAATTATTTTAGCTGATTTTACAATACATAGCTACAGTGTTGCTCATTTTATCTTTTACATTTTTTTA
>NW_013952441.1:727029-733031 GCF_001266775.1 Austrofundulus limnaeus | reverse complement strand
GGCTACTGTTTGCTAATTGTATCATTTAGTAAATATTTACTCACTTTAGCTTAAAATTTAGCTGCATTTAGCTTTTGGCTACTGTTTGCTAATTGTATCATTTAGTAAATATTTACTCACTTTAGCTTAAAATTTAGCTGCATTTAGCTTTTGGCTACTGTTTGCTAATTGTATCATTTAGTAAATATTTACTCACTTTAGCTTAAAATTTAGCTACATTTAGCTTTTGGCTACTGTTTGTTAATTGTATCATTTAGTAAATATTTACTCACTTTAGCTTAAAATTTAGCTGCATTTAGCTTTTGGCTACTGTTTGTTTATGTAGCTTTTAGTCTATTTGCTCATTTTAGCTTTTAATTTCAGTTTTGCTACATTTAGCTTTTGACTGCTGTTTGTTAATTGCAGCTTTTAGTGACATTTTAGCTGCTCATTTTAGCCTTAAGCTACTTTATTTAATTTGTTTTAGGTTTTATAAAAAGTTATGTTAATTTTGGCTTGTATTCTATATTTTTTWAATTTGTTTTTAGCCACTGTTTGGTTCATTTAAACTTTTTGCTACTGTTCTGCTAATGTTAGCATGGGTTGTTTTAAATTAAATAATTCAGTTCATTCTAAGATGAAGTCATGAGGTAAAGCTGCACGCAGAGGGTTCAGATTTCCCCAGAGGGAATCGCAACAACAATTTGTACAAATTATACCATGAAGGAGTGCRAGCTTCTCTTTTCTTGTTTACTCTGTGATAATATTATTCTAACATGTTGTCCTCAGTAGTACTCCTACAGTTTGCAGTCATGCTGTCCTTTTCCACAGCAAGAGCCCAGCTGGTTCAAGCTAAACGGACCCTCTCCTCGGTGCATACACTGCAGCGGGCAGATAGCAAAGGTTTTTCAGCGTGGCCCGCCTGCATCGTTCAGCTCCCGTCGAGGGCTCTCAGCGTAATTGCAGGCAATTACAACATGAGGCACATGGTGCTCAACATTATTCTCAAACACGACAAAATGGCAGCGAGGTCTCCCATCACAYCCAGTGATAATTGAACAATTAAACTTTGGCATACTAATTACCTCTTTATTTGGTCTAACTTATTACGGAGGCAGGCCAGTCGTACAAATGGCTCTAAGCTCAGTCCTAAAATTAGTCTTTTTTAACACAACTGGATTTGTTAAATAATGGGAATTATAAAGTTTTACTTTTGTATTTTAGCATGAGATTATTTCACCTCATCTGTATTGTTCGAGACTCTTCTCAGTTTCTTTCTTATGCATAAAATTGTCCTAATTATGCAGGAGATTAAGAGCCACTGAATATTTTTAAACCATTTACTTCAAATTCCATTAAACATCTTGATTAGACACTTTTTAAATCACCCACTTTGATTGAGGCAGTTAAGCTCTTTATACTTCTGTGTAAAATGACAAAAAAAAAATCAGAAATGAGTGGATATGAATCAAGACAGAGGCCCATAGAGAATCTCTCTTTTTAATAATTTAGAGGAAATGAGTAAAAATTGGCGAGCGGAGCATTAGCAACGACGCGCAGTCATTACTTCTGCAAATGAGATGTATGATACGGAGGATTAAAAATGGAAATATCATCTGTGAGATAAATCACTTTTCCRCCCTCCATTTAATGAATTATGTATAAATATCAACATGACGTTTGAATTATATTATCACCCTCCAGATTTTTAGTTTTTTTTCCTCCACAGAGGCTGCAAATCCTTCAAACAATAAGCTTTTGGATATAAACTATGTTTTCTAAATGTGCTATAGAAACACTGGAAACACTTCTCACGCAGCTCTTCAGGTGGATTATGTAAAAATTACATTAACTTGGACGATGGGGACAAAAGGCTTCAGGGGCCACTTGAACGATGCATGAAAAGGGCCCCTACTGAAAATAACAATGTACATGTTTCAATTGTACCTGACAATACAAAACTATTTCTTGACAAAATGCAAATTACCTGTCACTTTTATCTTTACATCCTGTTGTGCCAAGAAATGACAGTTGTGTTTTTGGTCAAACTTTGAGAACTCATTTAAAAACTCACACGAAATTGCAAGGTATCACTTAAAACAGGGGTGTCAAACTCCAGTCCTCGAGGGCCGCTATCCTGCATGTTTTAGAGGTTTTCCAGCTCCAACACACCTGATTCAGTGATTGAATTAACTCTTCAAATTGGGCAGAAGCCTGTTAATTACCCAGCGATCAAAATCTGGTGTGTTGGAGCAAGAAAACCTCTAAAACATGCAGGATAGTGGCCCTCGAGGACAGGAGTTTGACACCCCTGTCTTAAAACATGTGTTGTGAATTATATTTTTTTACTTAATTATAGCCATTTTTGTGTTATAATGTATTCAAATTATGTTCAGTGGTCTGCAAGAGATTTTGCCATCAGTTGGCTTAAGTAATATTAAACTTTTAAGCAAAGAGCTTGTGCTTTTCTCTGCTCCAACGCACCTGATTTGAATGAATGGGTGATTATCAGGCTTCTGGAGAACTTTGAACGGGTAATTCAATGATTGAATCAGCTGTGTTGGAGCAGGGAAAAAAAGTGCAAGGACCAGGACGAGGACCAGGATTGTCCAGAGTATAGTGACTAACTCTCAGCTGCAACCACACTCATTTTTAGCTCAGTATCTGTAAAATGTCTGAATTATTGTCATTTTTGTGGTTTGTAAGTTCAGTTAGCTGTAATGGCCATCTTGAATTGGCTTGTCTTCAAAAGTTAATCAGTCGTAGAGGTACATCCAATGAATTTTTCCTGAAAATTTCATTACAATTGATGAGATTCATTACTTGTTTTGCTAACAGACAGAGTTGACACAAAATGGTTAGTTAGCAAAGTTTTAAAAGTTGCTCAAATCATGGGGCTCAGTATATCTGTTGTGGATCAGTCTCGTTTTCTTCCATATTAAATTTTAGGCTAATATCTATAAAGCTGTTATAGTTATTTATGTTTTTCTGAAGACTGGTTGGTAGCCACCTTGAATTAAACTGGCTCTAAAAGTTAAGTCGTTAAAGACATACCAATTATTTTCTGCATGTTTTTAATAAAATTTGTTTAGATACTCACAAACAAAGACACAGGCAAACACCTCAAACTTATTCCTAAGAGACTTTAATGTACGTACAGTAAAATGTGCAAAATGAAAAGTTTGTGTGAGACGGACAATAAACTCCTCCCCCCAGCCGAGCAATAATAGAGATTATGAATGTGATAAGAATGTCAGCTGAAAAGGCCAACCTCTCGGAGCACAGACCACATTTAATATCTAACTGGGACTGCTCACACACGAGTTATTTGCAAGTCCCAGCTCAGAATGATCATATTGTGTTGATACATCAAGGCAGGAGATGGAAATGATTAGGAGAAAATTTCATGAGGTGGTGATTGTAGACGATATTAAACTGCACAACGAATCTTTTGTRCTCGAATTCCAGCAGCAGTTCAGGCCGGTATCGCCTCTGCTTAAATTTAATATCTATTTATTTTACTCTATTGTACGGCTTTTATTGAGGTTGTGCCTGCTGTATCGCCTCAATCTAAACCAGAAGTGAAGGTCAAGAGAGGCAGAGTGCCTCTGCTTATTGGCTTCCATTGAGCCCATGTGAGCTGATTTGGCTATCGGCTCCTGATATTAAGCTCCTCCACGGTGTTTTATGCTCTCCGGATATTGTTTATCACCACATTGAGATATTTGCTGTGTATTTACCGCTGAATTAAATATTCTTTGTCATTCTTGTAATATCCTCTCTGTTGGCTCTTGCAGGATGTGAGAATGTTGCTGGATTTGGCAACATCTGTAAGATTAAAAACACAGTTTGTGTTTCATCCCCATCCTACCTTAAGTCACACCAAGTCAAAAACTTGTATTTTTGCACCAATTATTTAACAAAAACGGTAACACTTTTTAGTAACTACATCTTATTTAGTCTCACTTAGACATTAATAAATGGTTAGTTAACCCTGAAACTATCATTAATTAAGGATAATTCATGCTTAATAAGTTACAAAACAACACATTAATGCTTTACCCATAAAAGCTAATTACTTCCCAAACCAACATGCTCATTGTTTAGTCATGCTTAATAACCCATGAATTAACTATTATATATGCTGTGTGTGTTTGTATGTAAATGCTCATATAAATGCAGCTACTTTCTCTCCATGTTTTAGACATGTTAGACACATTTTTACAAGCATTGTACATGTTCATTATACAAACATGTACATTAATAGTTGTTAATAGAAATCTCTGCATTTCTGAGCTGAGATTTTGACGTGCTTGTAAAGTGTTAAATCTTTTCTTATTTTTTTAAATGATATGGATTACTTTTTCACTAGAAAAAACAGTTTTTTAACTTGGTATTTTTAAATTCTGACTTCTCAGTACAAATGGGACACACCAATATTTCTCATAAATAAATGTAACTGTGCTTTTTCAACTTTTTTTTTCCTTTTAAGTGGATGTCTGCTTGAACAAACCTGCTTTTCGTAATAATCGAATGGATCTGAATTTAATGGCACAAATCCATAATCAGTTTGATCCCAAAGCTGCATCAGCATGGGGCTACTACTGAGCCTGTCAGTTTGTGCACTTGCATGTCTGTAAATTAGTACAAATTGGTTAAKGTTTACATTCTTAAGGCATATATTTCTATACTTGCAATGTTTRTTTACATGAAATAARATGTAGATTTGATTAAAAGGYCTGACATTCCTTGATGGAATGCATATTGGCCACCAAAGGTTTTGCAAAGGGAGGATAAATGAGGTCCGCTTAATCTTGGGGTGATAAACCAAAATCAAAAGCCTTTAAACAATGTCTGGAGTTTTAAATAGCCTTTTTTTGGTATGGCCCAAGAGAGTGAATGATTGTTTGTTTCGTTTGTCTCTATGTGTGGCCCTGTGATGGACTTGCGACCTGTCCAGGGTGTACCCYGCCCCTCGCACTGTGACTGCTGGATATGGGCACCAGTGACCCACGTGACCCTGAAAAGGAAGAAGCGTGTACAGAAAATGGATGGATGGATGGTATGGCCCAATGGTCCTCAATCCGGGACACTGAAGGTGACTTTCCTATATGTTTTAAATGTTTTTCTGTTTCAACACACCTGRTTTGAATAAAAGAGTAATTAACAGGCTTCTGCTGAACTTGTAGACATGCTGAAAAGGCAGGAAAACAAGTAAAACACGCAGGATGGTGGCCCTTAATGATCATTACTGAGGACCAGTGAAGGCCTATGTTGTTTTTTTCTGCCTTGTTACTGTTTTATTTTTAATACTTACTGTAACTCATCCTATTTTTGAGCGTTTCAGTCAAACCATTTACTATTTTCTGAGATATTTTGCAAACAGACAGTCAAAGTTACACATAAGAGTCCATATTCTGTAAGAGTGAGAATATGAACCAACATATCACCAATAAGAAAAGTAGTTTTCTTCAGTGGCACSGAGATTATTAAAGCCTTTCCTCCTCCAGATTTGCCTCGCAGGTGTTTTACACGGTTTAAAAATAAAAAGGAGAAAGTTCCCTGAACGCATCACTGCAGCATTCACTGACGTCACGCCTCTGTGGGACAAATCTGACACTGCAAGGTGGTGCACGTGGTCTGTTGTTTACTTCTTCCAGGAACGCTGGAAGTTCAGGCCGGAGGAGACGAACGGGGCGCTGAAATTGTGAAACAGCGTCCCCGGATAAAGTTACTCAGCGTTTGGAGGCGGATAAAGCGACAGAAAGGCCGAGAAGAAGAAGAAGATGCCAAACTGAAAACTAAAAGGTTGTGAAGCAGGTTGACAGGAGCGAGCGGTGAGTACAGGTGTAGAAGGGAGCTCGTGCGCCTTTCTTTGTTTTTGTTGTCTTTGTTTTCTCGGCTTTCCTTCGTCAACAAGGCTGTAAACCAGCATGATGTTGAAAGACAACAGTGATAAACACGATGGGAGTTGAGATTTTTTTTAAAGCTAAAAATATAACTTATCTAATATATATATATAT
>NW_013952441.1:723247-725174 GCF_001266775.1 Austrofundulus limnaeus | reverse complement strand
TTTGATTTCTTTGTATGAATGGATCACTTGGGTTGTTACCAACATCTGGTGAAAATTTCATGTCATTAGCACCTCTAGTAACATATTTACTGAGAAAAATGTTGACGTGTTCAATACTTATTTTACCCGCTGTATGCCCATCTAACAATGATTGTGTTGTATGAACATGATATCGAGCCACATCGCACAAAAGACGATAATATGGATCAATGCTTTCGTTTAACCCTGACGTAATTGAACCATTAATCATTTAATGGATATATAGATGTGGATTGATATATTACTACTAGGGTTGGGCAAAATCATATTGTGTGCAATTAATCGTCAGAAAAAGTTAAATCAAGTATTTTTGGCACTTGATGATTAATACGATTAATGCCACCAGGCAGCCTGACTGGAGATTTCCCCGGTCTGTCCGCTCGAAGCTCCTCTCCGCTTCAAATATAACGAACATTTAAAAATAAAATTCTGTAATATATTTATCATAACTCCGGTTTTACGTGGTCGCTCAACACAATTTTAAAAATGTTTGGCCTGAAGTCTGTACTTTTGACACAATTTGGAACAGATTTTTACGGAGAGCAAGTCTTTCCTACTAGAGGGATTTTAATTGGTCATGTGACTAGGATATGAGGACATCCAGGGGATTAATCATCATTATAATTGTTATCGGCTACATACTACAATTAATTGTGATTCATTTTTTTAACCACTRTCGCCCAACCCTAATTACTACACCCCTATAAATGAGTCTACTTGGATCACATGACTCAAAAGGCTACAGCCAAACTTAACGGTAATATCAAGAGACAAGGTCTTGCTAAAGCGAGCCATAAGTAACCAACTTGTGGAAATACTTTTGGTTTTACTCCTAAAATATGAATCTTCTGTGTACTTCTATTGTAGAAAACTCACTGGACTGAGAAAGGAAGATGTTTACTGCAATCTTCGTATTCCTGACCAGTTCCAGACAGCGAGAGATGACATCAACATTGTTATCCTCACAGGTATGGAAGCATTTGAGGGAAAGAAAAATGGCTCCAACACTTATCAATTTTATACGCTTGTAAGCAAGTTTAGTGTTCGTTAACTGAAATCGAGACGAAACCATATAAATGTTGAATAGATTAAAATATGAAGAGAAGAGGACCATACTACACAGATCTGGTTAATGAGCGAGCCTTTATTGCTCACGCTGAAGCAACCAGAAAAACGCTGTCCGAAACCAGAAGTTCCGGTCTTTTTATACGGGGCTCTTCAGTGCCTGGTATGCCCACTACTGGCCTACGGTTGAATCGCAGACACTCAGACAAAAAAAACTGTACTTATGTTTGATTAACAGTTTTTTATGTGTTGTGATGGTGTTTTGGGCATGTATCTAAACTATTTTAATCAAGACGTAACAATAGTCAAACAATGGATTATAAAAGTCAATACTTAGGAAAACTAAGAAAATGGTGTAGTGCTTTTAAAATCAGTATCTAACTAATAAATTCCTTCATGCTTGTTATCATTCTTGCAACGGYGCCTGACCATTGCATTACTGCAAAAAAGACTTTATTTAGGTCACACTCGTACAGAAAGAAAAAAATATCTAAATTAGGGTGAAACTGATCAAATATTCAAGCCAAAAAATCATCACTGGCAATAGATGTTAGGCTTGCAGATCCAAATACTCAAGATGTGCTTTCATGCCAGTGAGTGCCTGCTAAAAATATGTTCTAAATACTTTTTTATGTAGCTCACCAAAACTCCTACTCACATGGGGTGCCGTTTGTAAAGTTACACAGTCAAAAATTACCACCAATATTTTTGTTTTATTTAGCCTTTTATAAGAAAAAAAGAACAGATTTATTTTTCAAAGTCAGTTTTTCACCATATGATTCATACATTTATAATTGTCATAGTTTATAACTAAATTTTTAAC
>NW_013952441.1:721419-723202 GCF_001266775.1 Austrofundulus limnaeus | reverse complement strand
ATTTAGCTTGCAACTTAAATATTTAGCTTGCAACTTAAATATTTAGCTAGCAAGTTAAATATTTAGCTAAGAAGTTAAATATTTAGGTAGCTAGCTAAATATTTAGGTTGCAAGTTAAATATTTAGATTGCAAGCTAAATATTTAAGTTAAATATTTAGGTTGTTAGCTAAATATTTAAATTGCTAGCTAAATATTTAAGTTGCAACCTAAATATTTAGGTAGATAGCTAAATGTTTAACTTGCTAGCTAAATATTGAAGTTGCAACCTAAATATTTAGGTAGATAGCTAAACGTTTAAGTTAAATATTTAGATGGCTAGCTAAATATTTAAGTTGCAACCTACCTGTGTGACTTCACAGCACTTTATTTTGTTGCATGATGCCTTTAGAATTAATTAATATAAAACCTGTGGTATAACTCGAGTTGCATAAGCGTCTGCATGTTTTCCTTATGTTTGTTATTTATTTATTTGTCAAGGCCAAGGGATTTTCTGCATGGATGTAAAACCCTGGAGAGGAACGGTGTCGGCTCACAACAAGAACTGGCACGTACGAGTGACCAAAGAGGACCAGAACTTTACCAGTACCTGCATCGAGCAGATGGACAATCCCATTACAGCGATCACGGTAAACAGACTCATTTAGCCACAATGTTAAAGAAGAAAGAAGGGGGGAAAATGTAAATAAATTAAACCGTCTAGCACACTCAATCCCAAGGTCTAGTCAATTATCCAATTCACTGTTTTCAAACAAACTGTAGCGGGGTTAAGAGACTCTGAGTCACCGTAACAATTTATATGGAAATTTCAAACACGGCAGCAGAGTTTCCTAAACCTCACAAGTGCTTACTCTTCTAATTATGTTCACAGGCTGAGGGGGTTGGGGGGCAGGGGGTGAAAGCAGGCAGGTGCCTAAACACAGCTGTGACCTTATGTGACGTGTCTGTTAGGGGTCTTTCATTTCCATTTCTATAGATGCTCCAGTTTGATGGAAAGCTTGATAGAAGAGCGTGTTAAACACAACCTGCACCATAGCCGCACTTATTCTTGAACTGAATCGATGCTCTTCATTTTACTGACCTGCACCAAGCAGATATAGCTCAATCCTTTGGGCTGATTTGCTGTTACATCAGTTCTTTTATATAATTGGTTCTCTCGTCTTTTAGTTTAGTGGTGGCCAACCTTTTTTGTTTTTCCTCCAAAGACCCCAACTTGTACCTGGAAATAAAAAGTTGTCACTTCTCATGCTTTCAAGCCTGTGCGCACAATGAATAATAATTCATTCATATTTTTTCTTGCACGAAACTCTGGGTTATCTATTAGAGCCATGTTTACATGCACACAACTCTTTGATCGGATTAAAATTATATAATCTGAATGTATCGTTTGTATGGGCACAAAATTAATTAAGCCAGTCATGATGAGCTGATGTGCAGAGTTGTAAACATTCCCTAAAAAAGGAAAAAAAACAGAAGAAGAGGTTCTACTTCCATAATACTCAGATTGCTGCGTTTACATGACACATTTTATCCTATTTGACTGTTTAGCTCGATTACTTATGTCCATTTAAATGTGGCTAGTCAGTAAGATTATGCTGTACACAACRTTTCTTTGAAATCAAACTTTTCAGACCACTTGGACAAGTTTGAGAATTATACTTGAAACTAGGACTGTGTATTGGAAAGAATTTGGCGATACGATACATATCATGACAGAGGGGTCACGATACGATATATCCCGATATATTGCGATACTATAAGCAAGGCGATATACTGCGATTTTTT
>NW_013952441.1:717518-720901 GCF_001266775.1 Austrofundulus limnaeus | reverse complement strand
ATATTTTCTTACACCCCTACTTGAAACATTGGCTCTAGTAAAAAAAAAGGAAATACGCTTGCAAAATTAATTATATTGGACTAGACTTTTAGAATTCATTAGCAGTTTTTCTCTGACGTTACATCCAGAACTATAAATTAAGTTAAGGACACCTTTAGATGTCTGTTTTGTAGCAGATGTCAAAAATACAGACAGAATAATACATGTTAAATAAAAAGTAAACATTTATAATATAGTAATTTGTTGTCTCTCTGGTGTTTGGTTGTCTCCTTCAGACCAAAACAGTTCAGTTATGCAGTCATCTGAAGAGAAGTGGAGTGTCTGTGAGCAGCAGTCTCTTCTTCCCAAGGGTCGTCTTCCTCTCCCCTGACTGCAGGCTGGATGAGGAGCTGATGAAGAGGAAGGAGCTGGTCTGCCATAAGCAGATAGATGACTTCCTTAGATCTTTTAAGGAGGGCTACATGGCCTGGATAACTGATGCCTTCACTCCCTCCTGGATTTCAGGTGGGTAGATTATCTAAGTTGAAGACTATTTACACAAGTCTAAAATATACCTCTTTTTTTTCTATAACTCATGTTTCTAAAATGAAAGTATTCCTTGAAAGAATATATTTTGCCACTTTTAAGGGCACAGTTTTAGACTAAGATCATCCTATGAGAGAGTCATGGCTGTGAAGTTATTAGAGGTTAGTGCTGATGTTAAAAGCACCACACTATATTCTTAGGTTTTCCTTTTTGTAATGTTGACAATGTTTAATCTATTATGTTTTGATTGAAATAAGTTCAGTTACATGTCCGAAATATGTGACAACACATAATCAAACGTTGTGATGACAATAGCTGAGGATTTTGTCTGAATGCCTGTGATTCAGCCGTAGGTCAGTAGGGGGCGAACGCAGGCATTGAAGAAGATGTACAGTATATATACTGTATATGAACTTCCTGGTTTTCTGGGAGTGTTGGTTTCCTGTCAGCTTGAGTGACAATAAACCTCACTCAGATCCAGAATTCTGGTGTTGTATGGTTTGATTCCTTCTACAAATCATTTTATTTAACAATTGTGTTTTTAATATCGACTTCAGTTTATTGAATACGAATTTTCTTACAGCTGTTTTGATCATTGTGCATGATTTCACGACATCGTGTCATGCTAAGCTTATGTGTTGTGAATAACATTCAGCTACAAACAAAACTGTTTCTCAATCTGTAAAACTGACTAGGTTGTTTTTATGTTTTGTAAGAGCAGTTGTCTGTGGCAGCCATCTTGGATCAGGTTGACCCCGACACTGAATCTRCAGATAAACAGACAGGCAAAAAACATTGATGTCTTTACAAGTGAGCTTCCAGCTCAGTTGGTATTTTTTCTGCTCTGCAGGTCATCTGTCATACAGGCAGATAGAATCGGTGCGGGAGGTCCTTAGGAAGGTGGGAACGTGGGATATGGTGCGGCTGCACTGTGGCGAGCAGCTGAAAGGAGACTATCAGGGCTGTCAGTACATCGCGCTCGACCGTCAGGAGACCGACATGCTGGAGTTTTCCAGCATCAGGACGCTGTCAGCTGATTCCTTATGGGCTCTGCTRGGCCATGTTCCTCAGGTCAGTCCACTAACCTGACTCTGAAGATGCTGTCTGTGGCTCTAAGCGATGAAGTGATTTGTAAAGCCTAACATAAACCAGAAGGTGGCAGTAGTCCTTCATTGGTGTCTTAACATTTTTAGTTCTATAGTTTTTTTTTTTCTGGTAAAACACAGGGTTAATTTGCACAAAAGACCACTGAACATGACACATAYTAAAAAGTCATTTAGATATATTTAAGATCTATTGACAAGATAGATGTAAGAAAATTACTGTTTAAATCTCATAGTGAGTGATTTTAGTGCCTTTGAGTCATTTAAATAGATGAATCTAGGTTTTATT
Source organism: Austrofundulus limnaeus (assembly GCF_001266775.1). Lineage (NCBI taxonomy): Eukaryota > Metazoa > Chordata > Actinopteri > Cyprinodontiformes > Rivulidae > Austrofundulus > Austrofundulus limnaeus. The sequence goes on along the minus strand of NW_013952441.1, from coordinate 718,984 downwards.
GGAATTTCTGTWTATCAAAAATTACATTAAGCAGGGTTTAGTTAAACTAATTGTTAAGCATTTGATTATTAAATGTTTGTGTTTCTTTTTTACAAATACATTTTTTCAGTGTTACAAAAAATCCTAATTAGCTTTTTTAAAATACACCTGGTGACCTTCACTTCAGTGTCCACACGCAGTTTTCATTTTAATTAATTCTCCAAATGTGAATTATTTTCAAAACTCTTCAGTTTTTTATTGAGGTAATTAATTTCACCTGCCTGCAAGCTACTCATTRCTGTAGCTCTTTAGATTCAATCAAGAATCAAGTTATAAGCCAAAAAATGAATCCATTGGGATTGTTTACTGTTTTGTTATTATTATTTTGTGATTTGCACTATTTTTATTGTCATTGCATGGATACAATTTAGGCTCAAATATTCCATCAGATAAACAGTTTTTGGCTCTTACTGRTGGTATGATTGATCCACTTGTCAGTTAATTTTCTGAATGAAGTAAACATTACCTCTTCAAGACCAAAAAGTCTGACCTGTGCTCGGCATCCATTACCATTTCAGCACCCCCAGCACCCGAACACTCAGACTAGACCCTCMATACCAGCCTGGGCTTCAGTTTGCCCCCCATCTCCCACCCCCAGACTGTATCCCCATTTGCCTCCAGCTGCTGTGTATTTGATACATGACCCCAGCAGTCATTAGACGGTCTCCAGCAGACTCTTTTTTTTTTTTTTTTGCCCGCGGGGACACAAGCAGCAGCGACCGCAAAATTTATTATTTTCTAAGAAATATTTGCACAATGCAGGAAGACAAGAACCTTCTCCCACTGTGCTACAAAAAAAAAAAAAAAAARCACGCCACATTTGGTTTTACCAAACTTAGATTTAGGTTTGTGTATTTTATTGGAAGGCTAATCAGAAAAAGAGGATTTTACCGACAGATTTGCRCAACAACCTGAATCGTTTCAGGCTCAGCGCTGGTGTCGATACCGTCTGAAGATGTCCACTTTGCTCTTGAAGCAGCTGCAGACGAAAGCTTGAGGGGTGGCAGGGAAACCCGATACCTCCCTTGGGTATATTTTCAGAGCTCAGAAATAATGCATGCTTTTGATTTGTTCCTTGTAAACACACTGGCTAAAAAACCTGTGGTATGACCTCTGGTTTCATTTGGGCATCTGTTTGCTCTGTAAGAAGTGGCATCAGATGGACTCAAAAAGCCACCTTTGAGGCGCCTTTTTTAATGTCTTTTTTTTTGTGAGCTTGGGTAATTACTCAGTGCTGAATGGGATGTCTACATGCCCCAAAGTGGAGAATGATAGAGTAGAGTGGCTGCAATTTATTAATTATGGTCTATATTCTTAGACCACAGTTCTGGCTTCATTCAATTTGTATGGATTGAGAGGGTAATTACAGTGTGTGTGTGTGTGTGTGTGTGTGTGTGTGTGTGTGTGTGTGTGTGTGTGTGTGTGTG
>NW_013952441.1:691034-717488 GCF_001266775.1 Austrofundulus limnaeus | reverse complement strand
GTGTGTGTGTGTGTGTGTGTGTGTGTGTGTGTGTGTGTGTGCCTTAAGGAGTCAGAGTAAGAGGTGAAGGTCTATTCATGTCATAATTTAAACTGCAGTTTACTTCAGTTGTCCATCTTCATGTCAATTCTGATTTGGACTATTTTATGAATTCCAGTTTATTCACATAGTTATCCTTAAATTTGACAGAATTTTAGGTTCTTCTAATGTGACTTGATAAGACAGCCGTGTCAGCTGATTTAATAAAGCCACCAAAGCAAGAAAAATCAACATCTCAGCCAACGTAGAAAGGGATCTGGGTTGCCGGAGCTACGTGTCGTCTCCCCGACAGGCGACAGATTCCACACAATCGGAGCTTGTTAATTAAACTCCATCCTGCTGACATTCCTCTCMGTTTGGCCGTTTCCCCAGCCGCACGTGTCGCAGGCTTGTAATGGACAGCCTCGTSCCCGTCATGCTTAGCACAGAAAAAAGCAAAGGAGGCGGGAACATCAACTGCTTTGTGGCGATAATGAATGAAGGCGCACAAAGGGCCGGGAGCAGGTCATTTACAAAGCCTGCAAATGCCGCCGCCTAAATAGATCATATCAGCAGCCACTGTGGCTTTTTGGACTGTTTTATGTGGGGTGGGGGGATCACATAGGTTTATTATTATTTATAAGTAATTCTTTATAATACCCAGCAAATAAAGCTATATTTTATGAACGCTATAACAAAGAATTGCACAGTCTCTTAGCTTACATGCTTGAAGCCAGAAAGAATATGCACAGAACTGGAATTTCYATTGCTAATTTGAGATCATCCCATAAAGTCCACCATTCTTTGAGCTCATCAAGTGCCCGACTAAACCTGATGGAAATAATGTTTACTCCTCTAAACTTTCACTGGAAAGTTTTCTGATTGATTCCATGTAAAGTAAGACCTACAGTATGGACTGTGTTTTACAACATAAAAGAAAAGTGTGTGGATGCAAAGTACCAAAGTGTTCAAATCTGTGTAATTGCAGGATGGCTCTTGAAAGGAAACTGGCGTTGGAAATAATTTGCACAAGAGCGTGTGTAGGAAGCTGCTAAGGAAAACTGCCCATGTAATTACGCAAGAGAGGGGTGCTGCAGCACCACAAGTGTCTGTAATGAACTAGTGAAGACATCAGCACTCGCACAGCGTAAGGCCGCGGTAAAAGCTGCCTTGTTAAAGCGTGTGATTAAACTTGGGAATATAATATTTTTTATTTATTTATTTTTTGTTTTGTATTTTTACTCAAGCATCAAGCTTCAGTAAAGAGTCCTGTGAAGAGATTCTGCTTTTGTTGAGTTGAAGATGACTCAATGTTTCCTCCAAATTTATCATCCAGTTACAAAACCAATCATTTTGAAGGACTCTTCAAGCCCTCTTTTGTTAATTTAGTTAAACATCGGCCATTATAGGGTTTAGGTTTTGCACATTTCTACTTAACTCTGGCAAATTTGCGTAAATTTGAATACATGTTTAAAATTAAGTTCTGACACATCAGTATTCATTAGAAGGTACATTTATTGTATAGGGAATGAGCAGGGTTGTCAGGACACAGAGGAAAAATGTTACTTGTGATGAAAGAAAATGACATGAAATAGTTTTATATCATACCGAACACAAATGCAATATCGAGGTTTAGTTAAAACATTTTTTTCAAATCAGAAGTAAATATTTTTTTAATCAGGTCTTTAAGTAATTTGTTTAAAAATGAACTTTTCCCATAAGATTTTATTAGTTTTATGTCCTGAACCAGCTTTGACCGAAACTCAGTTTGAAACATGTTTTATTGAACAAAAATGTTGATTTGTTAAAATAGACTTTCGAAAAACCTAAGTTTTTTTTWAAATAAATTTAGCTACTTAGATGCATAAACATGCAAATTAAATACCATTATTATTTGGAGAAAGTGTCAGAAATTTGTATTTGTAGTAAAATAAATTAGAAAAAAATGCAATAAAAAGACTAAATCAGTCATACAATTATTGCACAGCTTTTATATATTATTTTTTGTTAAAATCTATAAGCTTTATTTATGATTTTTAATTAGTAATTCTCTTCTTTTATCAAATATGACTTAAAATTGAGGTTTTATCTAACAGGGTTTTTTATTCTTGGTYAGTGGCCATGATCTTAATTTTATCTCCTCCAGCTCGTTATTTGTTTTTTGTTCTTTTTAGGTTCCGGATATTACAGTGATCCCCTCAGTAGCAGCTCTTAGATATGATCAATAGTGATTCATGAATAATGAAGAGGGCCGAGTGGAGCAGAGGCACTTAATTACAGCTTCAATAGCCATTCTCGTTAATTGAGGTGAATAAAGGTGGTGAAGTGGACTGAGCAGCGCCATTAGGTTTGCTTTGTTTTTGTTTTTGTTTTTTGTTTTTTTCTTTTCTTTTGAGCTGACTTAGGTTTTTTTGGAAATTACACAAGAAAAATACACGACTTGACATTAAGAAAAGCTCAGCTGAGGTCACAGTTTTTGTCAAACTGACGCATTTCCGTATTTATAATCAGTTTTAATTTGGGTGCCGATTTATTTGTCCTGACTCCCCGCGAGCAGACCTTTGTTCTTTTAATATAAAAAAGCCGTATGCTGCTCATCCAAAGAGTGTGTAGCTGTTGTGTGGACCTAATTGACAGCCCAACCATCTGTTACGGTTATGTGAATTACAGATAAACTAGTTAACAGACACTTTGGCCCATTGTCTGTTGTTTTGATAATCACCCTTAATAACGGACAGCATCAATATGGTCTTTAAACCTGATTTGAGAGTTAATGGAGTCAGATGGGGACAGTCAGTGTATGCTCCGGGGGTAATGTTGTTAGAGATGTTCGTAAAGACCAAATTAAATCAGTCATAGATTGTGCCCTCTCAAGTCAGCCAGACAGCCAGACCCATTGAGGAGAAAAAGGAGGGGATTCATATTTTAACCTCACAGAAAATGCACTTATGTGGATGGAAATAAAGTCATAGCTGGGTGACTGGATGCAAATGGTTATTGGAGAGAGTCTAATGGCTTCCTGTTAGCTGAGGCTGTGCTGTTTGGAAGCAGCTATTCAAAATTTACCCAGCAGTATTTGCTTTAGACAAATGTAATTATGGACATAAACGGTAATGTCACCACATCAAAGTTTAGACATTTTAATGGATTGTCTGTGTCTGGAGCAGACAAGAGTTTGGTTATGATACTTGAAGTATTTTTTTATTATTCAGGTTTTCAGGAGAATATCGAAATTAAGTCTGTTTCTGATTCTTAATAGAGGCATTCTGATTATCAGGTCAAGCTCTGAAAATAAAAATAAACTTTAAGTCAAATCAAGTTACTGATAATCAACTAAATAAGGTGGATTAGCAGTATAATCATCAAATTGCCTTACAAAGCTGATTTAATTAATTTCCTTGATTATTTTGGTTCACCATCAAAGACTTGGCGTGCCAGAGGTGTGTCACTCTTTGTTACCGCCCCCGTGTCTGGTGAGACACGACGTAGGACAAAGAGGCCGCCGTCTGAAGCCAGTGTGGCGTTACGCTCACTCAGAGTTCAGCTGAAACACGGCACCCATGGCTCAAGGTAACAGGCCCTGCTGACGGATACCCCGCTGGGATTTTTTGGACTTTTATCGGAGGAGGAATCTGAACTTTGTGAATGGCAATACACGCAGGTGGTGACACATCCCTGTCCATTTACACAGGTCCTCTCATTAATCACCTGTGGCAGATCTGAATTGTAAATTGACAACGTGAATAGATAACATTTATTATTCTAATAGAATGCATCAAACTAGATCAAAATTTCTAGTATAATTCTAAAACATGGAGAAAACCAGTTGAGATCAGTATTGGTTTTTTTTAGAAATAAATTATCCTTTGCTTTTTAGAACAGTAAACCAGAGGCAGGATTTTTGACTATTAGCAGACGGTAAATAAGACAAAGGCGTTTGTCTGGCTGAAATATGAGCAGTGATGTCATTCACATGACTCCCGCCGCTCTGAAAGAGAGCGGCAGATCGGGGTAGACCCCGATAGGTGAGTTCTCAGCTCTTTGTATTACACCTAGCCTAAGCCCCTGGGGTCCTGTCCTCAACACAAGGTGCTGCATACATGCACGATCACGCAAACACTCAGGCCTGTTAGTGCTTGAAATAGTCATTATTCTTGTGTGCTTGCAGACAGATCACAGGGAAAGGTGAGATATTATTTTAGTAGTCATTGATCCCAGCTTGCAGACGTTGGTAAAGCTGCGACAAACTGAATCTCAGGGCAGCGACAGCAGAATGAAAATGTAAAGACCGGGCACTGCTGCTGCTTTTTGATATGCACTTTTAATATTTCTATTTTATAGACTTGATTCAGTTCAATTTATTTCATAGAGTCTCAGAGCACTGTACAAGAACATTCACGCACTTTATGAAATGCCTATTAGTAAAAGTTATTTGTCCAATACAGCCAGCAGATTGCATTGAATCTTCAGTTTGTTGCAATCTGCCATCCTGAGCAGCACGTTGGTGAATGTGGAAAGGAACGCCTCCATTTTAACAGGAAAAAACRTCCAGCAAAAGTGTGCTCAGGACTTAAGCCGGTAGTTGAAGACATTGGGCTTCCTATCCAGGAAGCTTAAAGCTTTCTGGATGGAAATTGAAACGTCTTCCAATGACAGAATCTACTATACAACTAGTTGTTTTGTTTAAAACGTTTCGGATCTACAGCTGGTGAACTTTTGTAGTCAGTTCGTTTCAAGATGGCTGCCCACCTAATTAACATTAGCCAACCCAAACAATAGCYACAAATAGTTCAGTGTTGCAGRTATTGAGCTAAAATTTGATTTAGTTGTATCTAAGAGTTTTCCCCAACACTTAACACTTTGCAATACCATATGAAGTCGCACATAATGTTATATTCATATCCAAAACATCTACAACTAGGGGTTCATGGAAAAATYGGCCAGCCAATTTATCAGCACTGATTTCCTCAATGTTGTGAGATCGGCCGATACTAAGATAAGATCATGAAATATTGGCTTCTCATCTACCTCCACAGAAGTCTTAGTCCCCTTTTGCTTAGCTGTGAGCACTACCTAATGTCGAGTTAAAACAAGTTTATATTGTTTCAAGGGTATTGTTCAATGTTTTCCAATAAAATGCGATTGGACCATTGAAAGTGTATTGTGACCTTATGACACCTGACATTGTCAGCTATTTAAAAAATCTGTATCGGCCAAAATCAGAATCGGCAAGTCCGATTTTTTAAATATCGCTGATTGGCCAGAAAACTGCAATCGCTGCACCCTTACAACTCTTCTTAATCTTATCTGATCTTAATTTAAAACTTTGAGCGTTATGCATTCTTTCCTTTTTTTTGTTTCATATCAAATAGTACTACAGTGTACATGCTATCTGCTGCATAAATGTACAGAAATAGAACATCATTTCTCTCAGATTGGATTTAAATGTATTTTTTGCTTCAGAAGCTGCTTCGTGTCTGACCTTCTGCAGCACCACAGAGATGGGGAGTGCTCAAACTTAGTTGCTTTAATTAGTTAATTGCAGGTTACCACTGATTACTCTAGTCTGTAATTTGTTATAATAATTCAACTCTGATGTTCTTGTCTTGGTTTAGACACATCTGAACCACCAGCTGTCATGAAGCCATTTTTTTTCATGCATCCCAAATTAATAGACACTCACTGACTCTGAAGTGCCTGACGCTATTGTAACACAAGCCATRTGGCATTCGGCCAAGGCTGCAATAGAAGACACAATTGTTTAGTGGGTTTTTTTTTTCAATATTCTACCCCTTTTAATGCACACTAATAAGTAAGTAAATGGTGAAAAGATGTGTGTCTGAAATCACAGCGGCCTTTGTTGTAGATAATTAGGTTAGCAGCGAGAGCGTGCAGGTGCTGAGGGTGTGCTGTGCGCTTGTGGTGTGTTATCGACTTGCTCAAAGGCTGTCAGGGGTGTCGCACTTCCCATCAGCCCCAAAGCTCAGCAACCTCTTCACTATTAAAATGATCACTTTCAATAGCAGACAAAGGAAAGAGGGAACATATCTAGTGCAGGGTATTTTCCCCACCTCTAATGCTTATCTGCCTTTTGATGTTGCCGTAATAAAAGGCCTATTGGGCTTCCACAATGACCTGCAAAATGGACAAGGGCCGATATACTAGGCTCTGACTGTCGCTAGCATTAACTAAAAGGCCTAGATATTATGGAGAGCCGGGGATGAAAGTACATGGAAAAAAAATAATTGAAAAATTGCCTAATGCTAAAGTGAAAGAAAATGGAGCTGTGAAAAGGCACCGTAATATTCTGTTATCCCCCGTAAATGCAGCCAAACAAGAGATGCAGCGTGGCATTCTTTTTGAAATGGATGTGGTTCAATTACCTGCATGTCTAAATCTAGTTAAGGCTTCCATTGTCGGGCTTGAAACATAACAGGCAGTTTTGATGTAGTGTTAAAGCGTATTATGCCCTACAACCTACATAAAATCACAAGAGGTATGACTCCATTCAAGATGTGGAGGGGAATTAAAGCTCATGCTGCGAACAAGGTTAATTTAATATTTATTCTGTTCAAGACTTCTGTTTGGAACCCTGTCCTAACAGAGATGCTCCGTGTTTTAGCAAACTGATGGAAAAGGTTACGGTTAAACAGTTACTAAGGAGAATTAATGTTTGACAGTTTTTAATGTTTCAAAAAATGTTTTTTTTTCTACTTGATTCAGCTGATTTAGTTCAAATTTATCCAGTGAGATGAAAATTACTTTTTCCCTGCTTTTGCCTTTCAGTAGAAAATAATAAAAATCAAGTAATTTATCAGAGCTTTTATCATTTTCTTTGACTTGCTTTATGGAAAAGATGTTAACTTTGAAGTGATTCTTTTAAAGGTATTGTTTTATTATCAAATGAAGCCTAGTTTTGCTTTTGCTTTTACAAAATTCACATTTTTATCATTCTACTTGAACCTAATTCATCCTTGAACAGAAGATTATTTTTAACGTCAGCCTGGTTCTTTCATCTACTGACCCAGCAGCTGAGCAACAGATTTTACATGCTGGGGTCAAGGTGAAAGGCATCTGCCTCTGCTTAGCTCTGACTCAACATTCAAATCTGGGTCACATCTATCAGATGTATCTTAAGAATCTAGTTTTATTTGGTTTAGAGCAGGGATGGGTAACTAAAGCATTTAATATTTAGACACCGTTAGAGTAGTCGTATATTCTTCGGTTAATTGGTAACTTTAGGTGTGAGTGAGGGTTTGAATGGTTGTTTGTCTCATTTGTCTCTGTGTGGCCCTGTGATGGACTTGCAACCTGTCCAGGGTGTACCCCGCCCCTCACACAGTGACTGCTGGATATGGGCACCAGTGATCCCCGTGACCCTGAAAGAAAGAAGCAGGGATGGATGGATGGATGGATGGATGGATGGATGGATGGATGGATGGATGGATGGATGGATGGATACTATGTGCACAGAATCTTAGTAGTGTTTGCTTTATTTCAGACACAGCTTGTATGTTGTCTTTATTTCAAATCAGTAGCTGTGTTCTGTCTGATGCAGATGTTATTCAGCATTACAGGTTGATTTCTGTAACAATCAAATTGGCAAAACCAGAACGACGACTAGTAATGACAATTTGTGCATACTTTATTTTGGTGTCAACAAAACAACTATCAAGTTTTTTTTCTTTTTTTACACAAAATTGCAGTGGCTTTCTTGCTCTATGGAGGATCTTCCTGTTCCTTCCAGCTGTCCTTCATCAGAGAGCTCTGTTTCTGTTTCTGTCCATGCTCTGACATTTCAACTTAATCTGTGTCTGACTCTCATATTTTCTAATGATCTGTTTCTTTCATCTTCCATGCTCATAGATGTCCTGGTGCAGGACAGCATAGAGAGTTTTGACAACATAGTGGCTCAGTGGTTAGCACCGACGCCTCACAGCAAGACGGTCCTGGGTTTGATCCCTGGTTCGGACCTGGGGTCTTTCTGTGTGGAGTTTGCATGTTCTCCTCGTGCTCACATGGGTTTACTTYGGGTACTCCAGTTTCCCCTTACAACACAAAAAATGTTTCCTTCAAATCCAGGCTGCCCTTGAAAAAGAGATCTGCGATCTCAGTGGGATTTGCCTGGTTAAATAATGGTAAACAAACAAACAAACACAAACAGCTTGGTGACAGAAGTCAATGCAGTGTGTTGCAACATTTACTCACCAGACTGTAACTGACTGTCATGGCCAAAATTAACACCCTAGCAGGGGGGTAGGGGTCAAACACAGTTACACAAGCAGGCCAAAATTCAAAACTTGGTTTGAACCAAGGACCAATTTATGTCARTATTTATTAAATACATGTTATATAGCAATTTATTCATGTCTATATGCTTTTTAAAACCATGGGCCACAGTTAGGCTAAAACGTTTAAAAAATAGTCAGACAGGGGCACTTGATGGTCTGATGTGTGCGTATAAATAAATATATGGATAAAAAAAACACAATCCATTACAGTAACTTTACATATTTCATGCTCAGATGCATGTATAACAGTTGTATTCTTATTTAATAAATATGAATACAAAACATTTGAAGTAAACACTTATTTTAGTGAGCTGAAGTGCAACAACATAAGCCACCTTGAGTGCAGACTCCTGTGAAGATGTGGTTCTGGTAAAAAGTTGCTGTTGTGTATGTACTTGTCTTTAGTAAACTTCTCATATTTAAGTGTTGAAGTGGTGACTTGTATTAAAATCCTTCATGGCAGACTATCTCTAAGCAGACTGAACACATTTGCCTTCGAAATTCTCAAAGCAGCTCTTAGATTCGAAGAACTTGGTGGGCTGAACAGAAGTCACCCTTGGACAGGATGCAAGCCACCTGTCCAGTCCCGGTTTAGAGATTGAATTTAATACTTGTTTCTCTTTGTCCTACATGCAGGTAACAGTGAAAATGTATAAGCGTGGCTCTCATGGCTGGCTGGGCAAATCTCTGAACGCCACCGCCACGATCCCTTCAAACACCTTTGTGATTTTCAAGATCAGCGGTGMGGAAGACGATGCCAAAATCCCAGCAAGCACCATTCACAGCATCACACTCAGCATCTGAAGGTGTGCAGATGTTGCGTACTGTTTCACAGCTGACACTATAAAAGCTTAAAAACTGTTTAATTGACAAAGGGGTTGATGCAAAAAAAAAATCCACCTCTTTTTAATGAGTGTTTTTTCTATGCAGTGTTGTAACAAATCAACTTTCAAATATCTATGTGCTTTTGGCAAAACAAGCTGTTTTCCTGAATCTTTTTCTGAAGCCATATCTTTTAATGAGATTTGTGATAATTAACCTGATTTTTTTTTTTCATGCTTTGAATTTTTAGGGCTGGCCAACACTTTACACCAGCTATTAATTAATCATTTAGCTGGCCGATTGAGTCACATCAATTCAAGGGACGAGTGTTTAATGTGGTAATTGTGGCAGTTAAAAATGGGTGACCTGTGGCACGACGAGTGTGTTACTGCCTCTGTGGGTTTAATGGGAAGTTATTTACTGTCTGATTAGAGAGTGCAGCTGTAGGTTGATTTATTAATATGCTCCACCGCTCAGAGGAGATAACCTGTTCRAGAGCACACAGGCGCAGACTCCAACACCCTTCATAACTGTGCCTGTATTACTTTGTGGCTTACCGGAGCTAACGCGGCWACGCTAACGGCGTCCAATTGCATTTACCGAGCATGGTAGTGGCCAAAATGAAGTTATTTCTATCACGATATCAGTGCCTTTAGCTAATACGATAAAAGAATCTCTCTCTGGTGATTGTATCTCTGCGTGGCATCTCTACCTGAAATGTCAAGCTCCTCATTTCTGTTTACAGTTTTACCTGATGTACTTGTGCTTTCACAAGCAACACAGGCAGATTTTTTTAAAGCTTCACTTGAATATCTGTGCATTTTTTATCCTTTTTTTTTGTATTTGGATAATTAAACCAAAGCAGCCAGCCAGACCTGAAAGAAATTCTTACAGAAATTGGAGTAACTYAAGGGAAATTAATATAAATTTAAAAAGTGGTGAGTGCATGTAAGTTTTATCAAATAATGATGTTATCATTTTAAAATGTCTTTTGTTTTTAAAYTTCAAGCACTTTAAAGTGTTAATAGCCAACAGTGATTGGTTTAAGCATGATTATGTATCGGGGGATGTTTTAAGTCATTGTATGAGTTTTTCAGATTTGTGGTGTAATAAAGATGTYTGATTATTTAATGGTCAAGATTTACAGTTTGCTGGTCACCTTGTTCTGGATTCTTTCACATACAGCATGTGTTAAATTCAAGGCCTGCCAATGGAGGCACGTATACACACAGAGCTATTTATTTATTTATTTTTTTTTTTAATTAATATAATTGTTTTTATAGCAATGGTAAACTTTAAATTTATGATTAAAATAAATACATTTAAAAGTGAAAGATAATACTTGTCCGGCCCCTGAGCTGTTGGCTTTAGGTAACTGAGCAATTTGGTTGGATAGCACAGTATTAAWGTCTCGAAATAAGGTGCTTTAAAGCCAGTATTGACCATAAATTACATCTCCTATAACATGTTGATTATGCATGGGAATTTCCTGTAGGAAAATRGAAGAGTTCAGAATTTAAAACGGCATCTACTCTCCACAACTCGTCAGTGAGTAAAACTCTCCTACTTTTACTTTTAATGGTATTTCTGTATTACTTATTCCACATTTGGTCATTCGTACACTTAGTAGTTTTCAGCGTTTATAAGAGATGTTGAAACACTGTTTCTATGCAGGAAAAACCACGTAGAGCTCAGTTATTGTTTGTTAGCRGTGCTCAGCCATAACAATGAGATGAGGAACATGATGTTTTGTGTTTAGTTGAAGTTAAACATGAAACGTCAAAGTTATTTACGGTRCAACTGGCTTTTTGAGGGCCACCATAATGCTCGTGTGGCCTTYGGTGAAAATGAGTTTGACACCCCTGACATGCAGTAAAAAGTATGACAACAGTAGGGCAATGTTCAGAATATGAGTTAGTTATTAAATATTAGTCTACTGTCAGAAGTGCCACATGAAAAATGTAATGATTGGATGTGCATCTGCCACAGCTAAACAGCCTTTCCCGACACAAAAATGGCTATAACTCAGTCAGTTTGTCAATTATAGAGCTGCAATCGGATGTGGTAGTAGCTGAGAGTCATCCGAATCTTGTCATATTCAATGAGCTCATGCATCAGGTTATTTTTGAGGTTTGACCAAAATGGCTACAGATCTGTGATTTTTCATTATAAAATAATCCAAGAGACTTGAAAATTAGTCCATAATATGCATTTTTTTCAAGTAATGTTCTGCCTTTAAAGTCTTTAATATTTAATCCCATTCGAGTATGGAAACCTTAAAAATTCAAGCTGAGAGCCTCCACCTGCAGGCCACTGTTTTACAGGATACAGGATAACTGTAAATTGACTGTTTTTGTTAACAGCCATAATGTATTTCCAAAGGTCTTGCATATGCACTTCGTAGCCCAACTAGACTTGTAAAAGACATTATTAAACCCTACATGCAGTCATTTGTCCCTCCTGGGGACAAATCTATCAACAGCTCCCTGTACTCTTTGAAAGCATGCAGCATGTCTCCAGAGTGGTAAAAGACGGCAGATTAAGGATGGATGAGTGGCCACGGGGACAAAGAAAACTCTGTCGGGCAGCGTGGCTGTGACTGGGAGGGGAAGCTGAGCGGAAATGGACATGGAGATCAGACTAGAACACAGTGTGACATGGTAACAAGGTAAACTGATCCRGACCGAATCAATGAGAGTTCTGTCAAGATGGAAACCCTCCTTGGATTTCAGGGTTTTGGTCAAATTGGATAAACGGGGTTCTGAACGTGTTTAAGGATCGTTTTTTTTTCTTACACAGCAAATCATTCATGAATTAAACTGATAAAAGTGTTGAATTTTGGACTTTGTTACAGTCCACTAGGGTTCTCAGGTCAGGTAAACTGTTTGACTGAGTCACTGCTCCTCCACATCTAAAAACGTCATCTGAGGTGGTTCAGTCATCTGAATATAATGCCTCCCTTTGGAGGTTAGCCAATCRGGAGGAAACCTTGGGACAGACTCAGAACTCACTGTAGGGACTATTTGTTACACAAAATGGCTTGAGATCCCCCAGGAGASCTGGTTCCCATCTTGGATTTGTTGCCTCCTAAATCTTACCACTTGTCATATTTCTCAAAAGTGGTCTTGGTGTTGAGATCAGTCTCAAGGCCACCTTTTGATRATCCCGTCTGGGACTTGACCGCATTTTCACTCGGTCTTGTCTCAGTCTCAGACATTGAGGACTCTGGATTTTATTTCAAGATAAAAATGTGGAAAAATCACTAAGGAAAAAAAATTGTATAGGTCCTCTGGACGGGTTCTTCTTTAATGAAACTTTTCGTCTCTCTTCCAAGAGACTTCTTCAGTCTGAGAGTTTCAGGCAAAATTCAGGCTTTTGAGTCCTGCCTCCAGGTGACTGATACTCACAYCACATRGCTATCGTTCACAGGTGACTGRTACTCACATCACATGGCCATCGTTCACAGGTGACTGATACTCACATCACATGGCTATCGTTCACACCTAATTAATACCTATTGTTAACAGGGGGTGGAGTGATACTGCCAATGGCAGCGCTGTAGGAGGGGGACAGCTGAAAACGGAGGCCCCCACCTCTGTTTAATGATGGACGGTCTTTCTTTACAAAAATGGCTTATTTTACTCCTCTCAAACCAACATTCCTCCCTATTGGTTTGAGAGAGGAGTAAAAGAAGCCATTTTTGTAAAGAAAGACCGTCCATCATTAAACAGAGGTGGGGGCCTCCGTTTTCAGCTGTCCCCCTCCTACAGCGCTGCCATTGGCAGTATCACTCCACCCCCTGTTAACAATAGGTATTAATTAGGTGTGAATGATAGCCATGTGATGTGAGTATCAGTCACCTGTGAGCAATAGCCATGTGATGTGAGTATGAGTCACCTGGAGGCAGGACTCAAAAGCCTGAATTTTGCCTGAAACTCTCAGACTGAAGAAGTCTCTTGGAAGAGAGACAAAACGTTTCATTAAAGAAGAACCCGTCCAGARGACCTATACAATTTTTTTTCCTTTTGATTTTTTTACCTGGATTACTGAGATGCATCAGGACAAAAATCACTAAATTTCCAGAATATTGTCCAATTTATTTTTGACATYCTTGCTTTCATTGGATGTAAAATGTGCTGATTCAAATCCAAGCACGACTCGTTAATTATGTRTTTTTGTTACTACTGTCCCCCATCCCCTCAGTTATGGTCTAGCGTTGATCCAACCACTAATAGTTTTGGACTTGGTCTTGTCTCAGCCTTGACACAYTCTGATCTTGACTTGGTCTTGGGTTGGGGGGTAGGGGTCTTGATTACAACACTACTGACCACTGATAAGCAATTGTAGGTTAATAGCTACTAGGTAGGCAGTGTTTTTATACAATTAGTATTTTATTATGAACCTATTCCTAAACCAAAAGAGTTTAACTATAAAGTAGTTGTAATATTTAGACAGCAAAACATTTTAAAAATATGGCGATTAAAGTAACTGACTTACAAAGGAAAACAGCTGTATTTAACCCATTAGGACCTAATGCAACATACAGTATGTGTGTCCSAGCTCCCATTTTACAGAGAGGATGCCTCAACTCATCTAATGGATTAATCCAAAACTCATGTGTGAGAGGGTTAAGAGAACTTAGAAGAAGAATGGACCAATGAAACACAGTCAAAACCCCCTGAATGCATTTTACAACAGGATAAAGTGTAACAGTGGCAAAAATACAACTGCATGCAGGCTTTTATACAGCCACTCGAATGCAGTGATGAAAGGAGACAAGCCATCCCTCCGTTTTTTTTCATGCCCACGACCTCCGTTTTTTTTTCAGTTCTGTCGCTGAACAGCAGCAAAGCTCTCTTCGAGTGTGAAAGCAGCAGCATTCATTAGAGATTAAATGTTTTCCCACTTCTTGGACATGTTCAAAACTGAGCCTCGACAAGACTCTATCAAATGTTCAATTAGTTACTTCTTAATGCATTTCAGTGTGAAAAATAATGTGCTATTGTGTATTCACCAGAAGAAAAAAAAGGAAAGCAAATTAATAAATGGGCACAAAGACAACTGCAATCAATGGGGTCTGCAGAAATCAGCAAGGTTTTGAAATAACCCTTAAAACCTCTACACTTGTAAAAAAGCAACAGAACAACAAAAGACACACAGGAGTGAATGAAACGGAAGCTTTCTTGCCAATTAGTGCTGAGAATGATGGGGCTTTCTGTGCTTCACACAAGCAGTCTTTTCTCCTCTGTCCCCGGCTATTGAGAGAGATACATTAGCTGGAAGGGATGGAGAGGGAGAGGAGCAAAGAGCTTGCAGTCCTCCAGCTTCACTTCACGCCTGGTGTTCCAGACCTATCTCTCATGATTTTACTTGCAGTGATTGTTACCATGTTGCTCCCGTGTTTTCCCCCATTTTATAGCTTGCACAAAAAGAAACGGTTAAGTCTTAAAACATTGAGGTACAATTAATGTGCAGGTAATTGTGTGAATACTGATTTAAAATTCACATTAATGATTTATATTTTTGTTTTTTTACATACATTTTTTGGAACTTTTTGAAGTTTTTTTTTTTTTTGCATATTCTATTTTAGATATTCATATATCAAAACATTCGGTTCATTCGGAAGATGGGTGCTCTGACTTTTGTTTTTTTGTAACTTTTATACATTTAAAAATATTAAACTTTATTTACACATATTTTTTTCTATTGTAATAGGCTACATTGAGATCTGTTTGATTTCTTCAAAATCTTGTTCTTTTTGAAATTTTCTTCAGCATGCTTGCTTTATTTTTTGTCTACTTATGCTATTTTTAGTGCTCAGCATTTGCCTGTTTTAGTTAATTATCTGCCACTAAACTTTTAGCTAGATTTTTGATACTGGTTACTTTTATCTTTTAGCTATCATTTTGCATTTTTGTTACCTTATGCATTTTTTTTAGTTCGTAAATAGCCTTTTACTACTTTTGCTGCATTTAGCTTTAAGCTAATCTTTTATTACAGTGAGCTTCTAGTTATCTTATTGCTACTTTTAGCTGTAGGCTATCATTTTTATACTTTTTACCAGAATTTCATTTTTGTTTTTGTAGCTTTTAGTTAGTGTTTTGCTTCTTTTAACTAGTGCTTTTGCTTCTTCTGGCCTTTAGTGTTCAGTTTCTTGTAGCTTCATCTCAATTTCAGCTTCTTCAGCAAATTTCAATAAAGTCATTTAACACTCAACATTCACACTGCATTGTGTGGAAAATGCAATGTCTTAATAATAGATGTGTATAACCATTCAAATATCTTACAAACATTGGCAAAAAAAAATTGGCAATCTAAAATGTGACACATAAGCCAACTTGTAAATTGTTTTGCAGAGGAATATACCTATAATGTCACTTTCATGTTTCTGGACCACCTTATAGCTAAACTCCTTATTTTCTGACACCAAGCTCTGCTGGGTTGCAGTTATAGGCTTGTAAACCCAAGGTTAATGCTGTGGATAACAACATCCATCATGTTGTTTTATTAACAATGTCCTCTGACCTGTTCCACATAATGTTGTGAAATGTGTCAGAGGCCAGGTTATTGGGAGAAATGATGATCAATATTCGAATCAGAGAAAGCTGCGTGTGATGCTGTTGGCAGGCCTGCAGAATAAACCTCCGTCCAGCGTTCTGCCGCCTGTCACAAAACTGAAAAACAAATGGACTTGCCCGAGGCAAAAGCCATCAATAATCATATAATGTGTATAGCTGCGATGATGAATTAGAACCAGACTTCTTAATGCCTTGCTGCGGTGCATGCAGAAACATTTTCAGATGAGTGAATTGATCACATTACTTCACCTAATCGGAGTCAGTGGGACAAAACGGCCCAAATTCAGAAACATTGTTATGTTCAATAATCAAAAGCTGTTTATGAAAACACCTCCTTTTTGTGCCATTGATTTGTGTCCATAATGCAGCRCAAACACTGATCACTCAGACAGAATGCACTTAGGAAATAGCAAAAGAGTTTTGGATTCAATAACATAGATTTTTTTTTCCCCTGCATAACCACAAGTTTAAGAGTAAACAATGAATTGTTACGTTCATAAAGAGAGACATTAAATTTGGTCCCCCACTGCAGCCATATTTTCCACACTTAKCTACATTAAAGAAGACACATCATGCTTTTAAATCCTTCTTTTTCCATTTTTAAAATCATTCCGTTGGGGTCTATATAAAGTGGAAGTGCAATGCTTTCATCTGAATTCCTCCTTGTTGTAACTCCATAAGCCCTTCTTTTCAAGATCAACTTGTCATAATTTTGACGCTGTCTCTTTAAATCCAAACAAGGCGCGTCACGCCCCGCCCCCTTCGAGCTTCCAGAGCAATCCATTTTAGTTTGATAGAGGGTTTTACAAATAGCAGCACAGAAACTTTAGACTAACTTCGCTTTTCTGAACTCCTAGACTCCARGTACACAACAAAATGCATTTAACGGTTAAAAACAGTGGATTTTGCATGATACAGTATGTCCCCATTAATTCATACAAAGATAAAGAGGTAACAGCAGGAAGTTGCTCCAGTGAGTTTGAAGATTTCTGTTGCTCGCAACTGTTACCACAACACAAAGTTTTGTCCTAATTGTCTAAATTTTCACAGGTCAAAAGCTTCAAGGTGTATTGATACGAAAATRCACGTCATACTGGCTAATAATAGCAGAAAAGGATCCTATTAATCTGGAGACGTAGTTTTGACTCATACTTTATCCTTTGAGACATTTACAAGTTTTGCACAAGATGAGCGTTATCAGCAGCAACTTCACCTTAAATGGCTAGAATTAGCTGGATTGAAACTGTATTCATCCGGGGGATTTCGTAACAGCTGTAAAAAAACCAGTCTGAAAAGGAACCAAGCCGTCATTTTAAGTCTTGCCCGCAGCCACTGAAGAGTTGCGGAGGAAACCTGAGCCTCAAAGATGAGGTGCATTAGTTCTGCTAAGCTAACYGTGAATGCTAATTGCAGGAAGGACAAAGTGTAACCTTTGCCCTGTGGCCACRAACCCGTTAAACAACACAGGGATGTTCATAGGAACAGGAAAAAGGCCTATTTTTGGTCTGAATGGGGAGAACAACATAGTGTTTTTAAAAGTCTCCCATGGGATGTGCCCACCTTGTACTCTTTGACAGTTTAAACAAAATTAAATTTTTTGTTTTTCTCCAAAGCTGACAGCAATGCAACAGGTTCAGTGAATTCTTAGACTGGAGAATTTTTTTCTCTAAAAATGCAGTGTGATCGACACTATTAATGTAGATATTAATTGTGCATAAACTTTTTAACAGGATTCTACTTAAAAAGATCTGAATTATTACTTTAAGATGCTTCACTCAAACCCCAAAAGGTGAACTGGAAAGTGCTTTAGATGTAAAGTCCAGACATCATTAAAATCAGTTTTTATCCCTGAAGTACCAAACTTACCTGAGCAGAACATCATATAATGTATTCTAACATTTTTTTTTTTTTTTTTTACAGTTAAGCTGTAATACTGTTTCAAGATAACCTACGTTTCTGTTTCCCCTCCAGTCAAAATAAATTACAGAATGTCATATAAAGAAAATCATGCCTGGCGTTTGGGAGAAAAAAAAACCTGTTCCACACGTTTCATTTATCATCKGACTAATTTCCTTCCCAACACCTCAGAGCTAAATTAGAAGCTCAAACGTCCAAATCTGCAACCTTCTTGTCAAGTTCAGAAATGTTTGATTTACTGCGGTCCAGCTGCTGGGTGAGCGCAGCCTTCACTAGTCAACCCGGCGCTGCCTGCCTGACGGGGCCCCGGACAGAGATGGATGGCTGTTAGCGTGACACCTAGCAGTGGGTTACATGGCCTCGGGCTTTATCGTCTAATTAGGCTCTAATGTAACTACAATGCTCTTGAGGAGATGTCGCCTTGCCCAACAAAGCTCCTTAAAAGCCTCCCTGGGGCAGGGGGCAGCTCGGAGTGCGAGGGGCTGTGGCCGACCACAGTCACGTCCAAGTCAAAGGGTCCGGTTTCTCATTTCTCTACACTGAAAAAAATAGTGAGAAAATTGCCTTTATTTTGTCTCAGATTAGTGGTTATAAATTCTAAAGTGAAGGTTATTTGATTTTAAATGTCTCACCATGTAGGGTTATGTTGTTATACAAATGTAAAATTAGAAAATACCCAGCTTTACTTTCACTTGATTTTTTTTTTGGGGTGCCATTTGTGATCATTTAACCCTTCTGCTGTCCTTGGGTCAAAATGTCCCCTGAGGTCTCAAAAACTGAGGCCTCTGGGGTCACTTTGACCAAAGGACAACAGGAGGGTTTTAGTGATCACTTTACAATAAGCACAATCTCTCATCCCATGAAGTCTCCGAGTAATGCTTTGGAAATGAATAAAAATCTGGTTCTAAAACTTTAAAGGTTTTAGCCCAACGGCTGAAAAATGAGCTATTTTTGTGTTTGCTAAAATCCATCGGTTGTGTTGGCCACCTTAAACTGCACTGGCTCCAAACAGTAATCAGTTGTAGATTATACTGTGATAGGTTTCTGAAAATTTCATTAAAATCTATGTAGTGATTTGTGAGATATTTTGCTAACAGACACGTGCACAGATTGGTTCAGCACTTTAAAATGGAAGTCTGTCCGATGCGGTTAGGAAATCATTTAGTTTTAATTAGAAATAACTCGATTATTTCATTTATTTTCCATGAAATCACAAGGGAGCATCATGTCAACTATCTGCAGTAATTAAAGACAAACCACAACACAGAATGTCAATACTCTCCTGATGCATCACGTGATTTCCCACATTTTTCCTCAGCTTGTGAAGGACAATGTCATCGCATGTATATAATATTAGAAACCAGTCTTGAGAGATAAGGTGTCCTGGTTCTGGTTGAAGGTCACCCGTGCCCTCTTGWGTGAACATAAGAGCCCTTTGTGGTCGGGTTAAATGCACCTGACAGAAGCTCGAAGCGCAATCGCCCTTTTTAATTGGCATGTAACGGTTTCATGTAGAGCCAAACTGTCTGCAACACTTCGGCGGCTGGAAATCAGAGCCTGGCCACACTAACCRCTGATGTGGTCATCTGGATGTTTGCTCCTGTAACAAACATCCAGATGAGAGCACTTCAGACTCGGGCTTCGAAGAAGATGCTTATACTTAATGCAACATAATTATCTGCTGCAATTTTTCAGCCCTTTTAAACCTTAAATGCACTGACTAAAAGCTATAGCTATTTTCAAAATGAATAGAAAACACTAATTGCTAAATTTCCTTTATCTACAAGGCAGCTAGAGAATAGACTGGAGAACTATTAACAGGTTTAAAACACTCAAAAAGAACTCAACTTCACAATTTAGGAGAAGCCGAGGACAGAAAACATAATTCACTCCCACCCCGCCAACAACAAAGCCCCGACCATCGCCTGYCTGCAATCAAGTTCGAAAAATAAATGCCATTTCATGTTAAGCTGTAGTCAGAATCCAATGTTAAAGGCAGACTTACTGACAGTCACAGGAGTTGGTTCAATTATTTCACCAAATTAGACTAATCATTTCCAGGATACCACAGAAGCAGATAAAGCCATTATCTGAAAAAAAGAGCTAGATTTGATCTATATCTCTTGTGTTGCTTTGGCCTAAGGGCTTTAGAAACTGCATTAGTCACCATTGAAAATCTGAATTGAGGAAGAAAAATACATTAGACTTGCAGGACTGCTCTGTTCACTGCTCCCATTCATATAGTGTCAAATACCAGGCCACATTGAAAAGTTTGGCAGTGACATCAGCATGGCTGCTCAGAATACAGCTAAGTCAGAGTTCTTATAAAATGCATCAGCCTGCTTGAATTAAATGTATTCCGTAATGAAGAAAAATATATAAATGAGCCTATAAGTTTAAAAAAAACATCCTTAATTTGTAATTTAATTGTTAGTGTTGTGTTTTCTGCCAGGATTTGTTTCGGCCCACAGATCTCTGGACGTCTGTCAGCACAGGTCACCGTCTGGAGGTTAAGTGGAGCCCTCAGCAACACCACTGGCTCCTTACTTTCAACACATCATAAAGAGAACAGCAACTTCTGCTTTGACACATTCCTAACATACCTCACGGTCTCCTTTTTTCAAAAAAGTGCAAGTGAAAAATGGTGACAAATCAACTGACTTTCTATCCAGTGTTTACAAGAACATTTTTATTACCAGGAAAGTATCAACTTCAGCCATTTATCAGTATCAAAACACTGATCTGAGGATAGCAGTTGTGTAATGTTTAAAAAAGGACTCAGAGTGTCAATACATAGCAAAAAGGCAAAAGACTGAAACAATTAAATATTTCACATCAACCAAAAAGATAGAGAACGTGTTAAACATCAGTAAAAATAGGAGAAAAAGAAAAAGACAGAAAACTGTACACTAATGGTACACTCGATACCAGCAGATAATCCTGGCATGGTGGTGAAACATGCTCTGACACCCAGACCACTTCAGGTTGACCTGGAAAACAAAAACACAGAATTTTCAGTCAATTTTAAAACATCAAYCAATTGATACATGAAGTTTTATTCTTTGAAAACAGTTACTATGTAATTTCTTTCTTAAGGACCCCGCGAGGGGACATGGAGGAATTTTTTTTCTTTTGCTTTCCCACGCAATACTTTTGCTTTACTTCGCAATACTTTTGCGTTACCTCGCAATATTGTTTTGCATTCCCACGCAAAAAGTTTGTTTTGAATATGAACTGAATTTAAATCAGACTTTTATTTTTAAATATCCAGTTACCAAAACAGGATGTGTCGCCACAAGTTCGTGAAACTGACATTGATGTTGCTGCACTGTGTTAAAATATTGGCATATGACTTACTTCCATGCGTGGTTGTGTGATATATTCATCTTGAAGCTGAATCAAAGCAGTAGGCTAACTCGCTAATGGTGAACATGTGAGTTTGTTATTAAACCGGCAGGCACAACAGTGATAAACAACTTTTGCGAGGGAACGCAAAAGGTATTGCGAGGTAACGCAATACTATTGCATGGGAACGCAAAAGAAAAAATTAATCTCCCATGTCCCCTCACGGGCTCCGTACTTTCTGGATCAAACCTTTTATTCTTAAATAATAAAATTAAGGCTGAAGCAAATAATTAGTATTTATCTTTTGTTCCAGTCTATTTTTCACTCACACAAAGCAGGACCCAGAGGTGAAGCRAGTTAAGTTGTGGCTATTTAAATTTAAAGTGTCTAGGACAGATTTTTGTAATGAACATGAATGCTTTTTTGGAACGATAACATTGATAAATTGTAGCAGAAACATTTTTATGCCTCTGAGCTGAACAGTTTTTGAGATATTTCTATGTTAAATAATAGGAAGTGATGACAAAGGGGAAAGCCTGAATGTAAYTGAAACATTGCTACAATGACCAAAGACAAAATAGAAAATAATCTGATGTCTCTTTAGATTATTTTGAGTCTCTATCAGAGAGAGATGAAGAGTCAGAGTTCAAATATTGTTTTAATTAGCAAAGACTTTTGAGTTTTTTTAACGAGTTCCCCTTTGATATCACTTCCTGTTTCACATTGGCTGAGCCAAGTTCAATGAAGATATGCCATTTATGCGACAAAATCGATCAACTTGTGTGTATTTTACCAAGTCTCTTAAATATAAAGATGTTTTCTTTGATTTTTTTGTATTTAAAGGATATGCATGTCACGGGGACTTTAAGATAGTAATTTAAACAAAGGCAAACTAAAAAGGATCTGATCAGAAAATAAATATCTTCTCCTCCTGAAATCTCTACTAAAAACAAGTGAGCAAGACTTAAGGGTATATTTTGATCAGAGTATATTTACAACAGCCACACGTACAAAAAAAAAAAAAGGAGGCGAGAATTTTAAATTCTCATCTGTCTATCTTTCAGCTGTCGGATATTGAAGAGTGAATGGAGAGAGATAGAGATCAGCATGTGCTCTTTGTAAACAGAATTAAACAGATYCTGGTAGGTGGTTAACCAAGGTTAAGACCCTGTATACATTTTAAAACAACTTATGCCGGCTTGTGAAATTTTTATTACGACTATTACGCATAATGATYGARTATTCAATCTAATCATTAGYATTACAGTATGTATGCATCCACAAGAGGCTTCAAGTAGATTTTTTTTYAATTCCATYTTCAGCATATTTAGCGCTGGACAAAATTTTCACAAGTAGTCCAAAACGTAACGTGACACGGCTTTCAGGAAAACTTACTTGGGCTTCGTCTCAGCATCTGTGACCTGGCGAATGAAGACGGCGTCCTCGGGGTGGCTGATATCCCCTTTCTCGTGCATGTAGGAGGAGGCGATGGCGAGCATTGTGCCGTCGTTGCTGAAAGCCAGCGATGCAATGCTGGTCGGGTACCGGTGGAACTGACACAGGCGCTTTTTGTTGAAYGGGTCCCAGATATTCACAAAGCCATCTGAGCCACCTGGCAGAAGGAGAGGTTCGAGGTCACACTCAAAAGCTTTAAGCTGTGCTACAGTAAAGATACTCAACGGATTTCCGCACAAAATCCTGACAGATCAGTAAAAAAGGTCACAGGATATTTCAAGTTTGAGAGAGGCACATCATTGAGAGAGAATAAAAAAAAAAACACAAAAATTCTGTTTTGTCTTWTGTACTATCTAGTCGACTGTACCTGTGGCAAAGGTGTTGTGAATGCCATGAAATGAAATGGCATTGACAGGGTAGACTTGCTCGATTCCATCCTCTTTCAGCCGGTGGCACTTGAAGGCATATTTCTTCTTCTGCACCTCCTGGCTAGGGTCCAGGTACTCCACAGCTACACGTCCCTCGATTGAACTCAAGACATAGCCCTGAGGCCAAATATGAGGTTACTATAAAACCATCTCACATTAAGAATTTGATCTGTATGGTTTAATGTAGCATGCAACAGCTTTTTTTTTTTTTTTTGTTTAAATACCTGTTTGTTAGGAAAGGCTCGTATGCAGCGGGTCTGATACTTTAGACTGGACTCCCTTCTTTGTTGTACGTAGCCCATGTTTCTCAAATCCCACACCAGCACTCGCCTTCCTGCTGTGCCAACAATCAGTCTGTCTCCGGCCACAGAGAGCGTATAAACCTTGAACAAAAAAATATAGGAGGTTCTAGACTTGGCAATAAAACTTWAAATAAAAATATGCACCTGAGGCAGAAAGTATGACAAAAAATGTTAACAGTAAAATTGCGGCCCCCTAAATGCCTTGCTGCAAAGTAGGAGAATTAATATATATTTTTAAAGAACATTTTTATTATAGATTTAAGTTTCCTAAATTGTTCTTGATGACTTTTACTTAGCGTTATTATTTTTTAGGAGGTGATTCTTTAAATAGGTGACATTAAAAAATTATGATGATATATTAAATAATTGCTGATGTGAAAAAGAAGTAGCACATGTTTTATTTCAACCTACTCATTTTCATATAGATGGCCTGGTAAGTTGGCCATATGTTGTGTGTATTTGTACACATTTTTATCTGTTTAAATTAAGATTTATTATATTCTATAAACATGGTTAAGATTTCTTTAATACATTATTGACATTTTTGCATCATTTTAATAGTTTCATTTGGTGTATTTTCAAATTTAATTGTTATATATTTTTTTTGTTTGTTTATAATGGTCTCTTGTGTTTGGTGTTATCTTTTTATTATTTATTGTTTAGTGTGCAGCACTTTGGCTAAAGACAGACATTTTTAATATGCAAACTAAATAAATTTGATTTGAATTAACATATTTTTTTTATTCTGGTACCTTGTCAGGCTGACTAAAGGTGCCAGCATTGCAGGGTGTTCGTGGGTCCCACAGTCGAACTGATCTGTCCCAGCTGCCTGTTACGATGACATTAACTTCGGGGCAGTACTCCACACAACGAATGGGGGCATCATGTGTTCCAACAATTGTATCTGTTCCAAGACAATTAAAAACACCACTTCGTCAATTTATAAATACAATTATTTAGTAAAGATTTCACTGTTACTTTGTTTTATATGAAAAGGTTAGAGACATACCTTGGTCTGTGTTCAAATCATGAGTCTTTAACTGTGAATCTAAGCCTCCACTCCAGGAATGTGTTGGGTCCTGCAAGTACAATTTCACATTATCTATGTAGAAAAGACCTATATTATGACATGTTCATTGCTGGAAACATAAACAAACATTTGTGACCTACATAAAAAGCGCAGTCAAGAACTGGAGCTGTGTGCTGGTACTTCATCCGCATGGTGTTTGCCCCGACATCATAAAGACGAACCGTGCAGTCCCAGGAGGAGACCAGGAGGAACTGGGCGGTGGTGGGGCTGAATTTGACAGCAGAGATGCCATCCTCTGGTCCCTGGTTAAGCTTGTATTCGTTTGAACCTGTCATCTGTAGAAAAAGATAAATATATTCACTTATCTAAAGTTTGTTATGGAATAAAAAAACAACAACTTGATCTCTTATGGCTGCAAATACATTGTATAATCACAGTATAACCATGGGTTTTTTCTGCTGCAGTTGAGTAAGACACACCATCCGCTTTAAATTTAACATCAAATTTGACCCACAACTAGATTTAAAACAATGAAGTTGGGCATAATTTTTAACAAGCAAGCCAAGGGTAAATCAAATCAACTAAAGATCAAACACATGACGATTTCTTGGAAAGGACTTCCCTGCATGTGTCTAAATTATCATTATTTGAGTGTAATCTTAACAATCATCAGCTGAATAAAAAAGGGAATACCTTACATTCTCCGTTACATCAATAGCAAATGTCACCTACCTAGCCCAGTTATGCTATTGCTAACACTTAGCATAAAGAATCGACTACAAGTCTCAAGACTAGCCGTCTCGCTTTACTTACCGTCTCTGTTTGATATCGTAAGAACGTAAATTGATGTGATAACTTCACAACGCCGAGTATTTTTCCTCTATATGCGACGAAATAGAAAATATGAAGCTTGAAAAGCGCTAGAAGCCAAGCGGTGGCTTGTAGCTGCTTAGCTTCTGCACGGAAAACGCTGGCGACAATCCGGAGGTCTCTGATTGGTTGAAACGAAAGTTCGAATTCGCGCCTACGATTTCATTGGTTGAGTTTTACTTCCTTGTTCACTTCCGTCGTCGCTATTAAGATCACGTGACAGGGGTCTGTCGCGTCTCCATTTTTCTTCCTCTGCCTGCGTTTCATTCAAGATAGAAGAAACGACAGTTGAATTAAATCAGTTTAATGTGGAGCAAATACAGACATTATAGTTTTATCAGTCAAGGTGTTTAGCAAGCTTGCGTTACATTAGTGATTTCCCCCGCAGTCGTCTAGATTTAACATAATCTTTTACTCAATGTGTGAAATTTTAAGTCTTATCATGACTTCATTTTATATTAAATTGTTATCTTTCCTGACCTATTGTGGCTTGCAGGARACAGAAGTAGGCTTAAAACCAAAAGTAACGCACATAAGCAGAAAAAAATGACAATTATATAATTAACAATAATTATTAACCTATTATATGACACAAAAAATACATTATTAAAGTGGTTCAACTGTGGCCAGCCAAAGCTATGACCATACTGTATATTTCATTATGATATATTAGAGATAGCAATAATTAATCAAAATGTCAAAATAAGAGTCATGTACATAAAGGACATTGTATTTTTATTATTTAAATTTTTGTTGAAAATCACTTGAATTAAAATTATGTCCATCATTTCTAGCTTATTTTGCACCTTTTCTTTTTTTTTAAGGATCGTGGAGCAATTATTTCAGAGTTGCAAGCATCAGTAAACCAAAAGATAAATTAAATAAACGATTTATTATTTTTTTCCAGGGATACTTCACAATATAGGCAACATTTATTTTGGAATGAGAGTAAAATCAAAAACAGCAGACTCAAAAACAAACTATTTTTTGTCCCTTTCATGGCCTAAAACCTGCGCATTTCAAAGAATAAYCTGTGTTTACCAGATTTATTTTCTTACATGATTGTCCTCACTGTTATAAACAGATTTATTTTTTCACCTTCTATTAAACTGACCTACAGGCAATTTAAAAAAAAAAAGGCCGGAAACGTAATGTAACAATATTGCACAAGAATTAAAAATATAAAATATGAAAATTCCACATTTTCAGGTACAAACACTGACACAAGTCTATGTAAAGTACAGACAGCTAACCCTGTGAGAAACAAACTCCTTTTTTATACAATAAAACACGTTAAAATAACAGATTTTTTAGACTCACCATTAATATTAATAATGATGTTAATAATATAGCAAAATGATCAATAATCACAATAATTTGGTTGTCTCTTTGCAACAC
>NW_013952441.1:685139-691024 GCF_001266775.1 Austrofundulus limnaeus | reverse complement strand
TAATAATAATCCTTGAATCTACAAAATCTACAAAATTCAATTTCACTTTTTGAATTGGGCTCATTTAAAAACATTTCTATACAGGTTTGGACACAGTTCTGGTTAAACTGGCCTGAGCAGAGGGGCTGAATGGGAATAGTACATGTGGTGGGGGAAAGCCAGCAGTGAGCCGCTGCTCGGTGAGTTTGTWCCGGGGCCCCCGCTCGTTTCCGAGGCCCCGCTCTCGTGGTAAAGGATGGGGACCCGCACAATCCTCTGGGCCGCGGCGTGGCTCATGTTGGCCGCCTCCAGCTCGGCGGCCAGCTGCCGCTTCCACTTGTTCCTCCGGTTCTGAAACCAGATCTTCACCTGCGTCTCGGTCAGGTGCAGGGACGCGGCCAGGCCGGCCCGCTCCGAGCTGCTCAGGTAGCGCTTGATGTCGAASGTGGACTCCAGCTGGAAGACCTGGCTCCTGGAAAACACCGTGCGCGTCTTCTTCTTCCGGCAGGGCTTCTTGTCCGGGTCCAGGTCGTCCGCTTTTCTCCTCCAGTCCTCCTCCTCCGGGTCCGTTTCTTTCTTTGACTCCTCCACGTCGCTGTCGTCCAGGGCGAGGTCGTCATCGGCGCTTTCCTCTTTGGCATCATGGTCAGTTTTTTGGAGATCCGGGGAGCGCCTATCCGGAACTGGTGACTCTTCTCTCGGGTTGACTTTCTCAGATCCTGCAGGGCAAAATATAATATAATAATAAAAAAAAATGGTGCTTTGATTTTCGCAAATTGTTATTTTTGACGTCATGTCACGGCACATTAAAAAAAAAACTCATTTCTCATGTGGTGAAATAATTTACCTGCAGTCCTAAAATGCGTCCCCAGCGCGTATGGGTACCACCAGGCAGACGCTCTCTCCAGATACTGCGCTGACAGTCCGATCCTCTGCGCGGGCAGCTCAAACCGAGGCAGAGACAAGTCACTGAGCCGAGAAAAGAAGCTGCCCTCGAAAACTCCTTTGGCCGAGCCGAGTGTGAGCTTTGGCTTCGTGGGTTTGTCTTCAATATTCAACAGATTCTTTATGGAGAAGGGGGAATCTTTGGCGGGTTGGCGAGTCTCTTCAGAGTCTGCCATCACCGTTTACTATCCAATAAAAATGATCATCCAAAAGAGAAAAAAAGAGGTCAAATATCACATAAAAACAGATTTGGAGGTTTAGCAGGTTTTGATAAAAGAATAAAAAAATAAAAGGAAAGGTAAATAAGGAAATCCTCCCCCTGGACAAAATGTTGTGCGTAAAAGCGCAGAGATCTGTGCGTCAAAACTTGGCGCTGGATTGTAATGGTGGAACAGAAGTGGTATCTGAGATAAAGCGCGTTCGGTCTTCTCTGCTATTGGGCAGGTACAATAGCAAATGGGATTGGAGAGGGGGAAAACTGCGAGGGCTCGTGACGAGAACAGTCTCCAAAAGAAGAACAAGGCCGCGCAAGCGTTTTGGCTCCGGGCTCCGCCGGTAACGCACCCAATTATCATCCAATTAGATTAAAGAGGAAAATGTCTCTGTTTTTTCTTTCTTTCTGAGAGGGTTTGGGGGTGGAGGTGGGCGTGCACGAGCCACCATCACMTGTCATTAAATTGAATAAATGGTTCAGAGATTATCACACCAGCGCGGATCTAAGTATTATGCAAATTACGCACGCGTTTTACGCACGCATATACACAAAAAGGTTATCATAAAACCTCCGTTTTTAAGCTTAACATATATAAATACAGATATGAATCGATCCTGTAAATTTTAATTGGATCTGCTGGGATGCAGTCTGTGATTCATCTGTTCCACCTGCCTTCAGTAAAACAGGGATATATGTTTACCTGCASCGAACATCTCTGACTTTAACTTTATTAGGCAGGAAGTGCTTTGGGCCTAGCACAAATTGAATGCTTCCCATCATGTTAGAAAGCCCTTTCAGATCAGGTTTGCACAAAAACCACAGGTGATTTAATGGGGGGATTAAATCAGCCTTGTTCCTGTCAAATATAACTACWACAAGTACTTAGATGAAACAGATTACATTTGTGTGTAATGAGACATCACACTTCATTAAATCATATGATAAATTCCCTAAGCTAGAATTAAACGAGCAGGAGAAAGTCTGAATTATTTTTTTCCTGATGGAAACTCATTTTCAGTCAAAGAAATGTTTTTTTTATTTTTGTTTTGTGACTTTCATGCTAAGCCAAAACCAGAGACACATCTTCATTATGGGAAGCAAAAAAGAAAAAAATAATAATAATGCACTATCATTTAAACCCAACCTGAAGCAGATGCAGAGAATAGTCAAACAGATTGAATTTGCTCAACTTACAAGYACACAGCCATGTCCTTTCAGCTCATCAAATGCTCTCCAAAGCTAAAGGACAACACWGTGTTTTGGTGAAAAGCTACTTGAATCCTTGCATAATTAGAGGTCTCATAGCCGTGGTAAAAAATTGGAGATGGATAATAGCTGAACTGAAGGCAAAGTGAGGAAAAACAGCTGTGTTTTCAGTTGATTGTGTAACTTGAAGTGAATCAGGAGGGGAAAACCAAAGATGGAAAAACAAGCCTGGGTGATTCTCAGTGAAATTGGGGGGATTTTGGAAATATTCTGCGATATGACTATGAAAAGCACTGATTTTATCTTCCAACAGAAGGCTAAAATCTGTGATTAAACACTTCAACATATATTTAATCGTTTTTTGATACAAAACTAAGGCTTCTTTGTACATGATGTTTATAATTCATCTTATTTTTTTGATTCATAAGCAGAAAACTCACACAATTAACCTTTGCACGCATCTCTAGTGACAAGAGCAGCGTAATGACAGGAGCAATTATGATTGACATCTTGACACTTACAATTAATTTGAAGCATATAGTGGTGTAACCAATAAACACATGCTTATTTTTCAGATTTCTTATTTTAAGTCTTGYCAAGTGAAATTAAASCAGTGTGATAAAAATAAATGAGCAGGCTATAGATATTTTTACGATCATTTAAATGTCTTTTTTTTTAAAAGTCAAGACTGTAAATCTCAAGCTTTGCATTGTCCCCACTTTCTAATAATTAGTGAACAGCATAATTGTTTAATATGTGAAAAACAGACATTATGGGGGAATAAAAATACAAAKTGTCATTCTGGGTCTGAGTACCTGAACATAATTCATCGTCAGACTTTATTTTACACAACTCAACACTAAACAATCAATGAGTGAATTATGTAAGGCAGGCCCTTCTTGTCTATTTAATTTAATGTCAAATATTAGAAGTGACACTGGCTGCCTTTTCACTGAGGTGCAGTCGCTCATGGACGTGCTGCCATCTAGTGGGACAGTTTGATAATAACCTGTAATGGTGACAAAGGATCACACTGTGGTAATTTTTAAATTTAATGTAGACAGATTGTTCTTTACAGAGAAACATTGCTGTGACGTGAAAGAAATCACTGTACAGTACACTACAGGGTGAAGAGGAGTGAGTGAACTGCAATAATCCAGTTAGATAGTGTCCTGCAATGACATCATGAACTTCTCATTTACTGCAAATCTTCTGAAGGCGCAGCATCATTAAAAGACTATCCTTGTCAGAACCGTTCACTTGATATCTTCCCATCTGCAACATAAGAATYAGTGAGTCCTACACAACTTTCTGCCAGACATAATAAATTCACAACAAATATGGAAGACATGTTGCAGTAAAGGCAATTTTTAGACTTGAACAGAAGAAGAGCCAMGTTCTTTAGATCTAGAGCTTACAAGAGCACAAAGCTCAACCAGAAATAAAACGCCTAAAATTTAACTAAGAGAGAAAAACAAACACATGAGTGTAGCAGAAAAGTGAGAATAATCCGTTTGTGGTTGGATGTTTTCAGTGGTCGTATTCCTTATCAATAAACTTGGCCATAGTGGATAGCTGGATATTTGTCGTGCCCTCATAAATGGTTCCTGGGCGAGAGGGGGAAAAAAAATAAAAATTAATTGAATAAATTTCCACATGCAAAAACAAAGTCCATACTATAGTTTGAGTCTCAAGATTTGATTTCTAGGAGAGAACAGGAGTTTCCTAGAGTCATAAATCTCCCTGTGATGAAAGCAAAAGCGATATTTTGCAGTGGTAGCTTGCTCAGCTGTGTGTGTGTGTGCAGGCACAATGGC
The DNA here is from genome assembly GCF_001266775.1 of Austrofundulus limnaeus. NCBI lineage: Eukaryota > Metazoa > Chordata > Actinopteri > Cyprinodontiformes > Rivulidae > Austrofundulus > Austrofundulus limnaeus. The sequence continues at coordinate 686,863 of NW_013952441.1, read as the reverse complement.
CCTCTGAGCAGCCACAAAGGCAAATTCCTACAGAGTCCGATTACAGCGACTGCAGTCCCACCCCACTCTGGTCCAATCACAAACAGCTACACCTGAACCTCCTGCAGCAGTTTCKTCTGAGAGCAGTTTATCCAACGGCTTAATAAATAAACGAATAAGGAAAGAACGCTCACCGATTTTACAGTCTCTGTAGTATTTCTCTATGGGGTAGTCTTTAGTGAAGCCTACTCCTCCCATCCATTCAATACATTTAGATGTGGTCAGGGTTGCAACCTGATAAAACAAGAATAATTAAAGAAACTGATAGCATGAATTAAAAAAAAAACAGTTGTTTGAAACAAAAAATACAGAAACCCACCTCAGATGTGAAGTATTTAGCCATGCAGGCCTCCTTAATGAAAGGTCTGCCAGCTTCCTTCAGGCGAGCGGCGTTGTATGTCAGCAGCCGCGCTGCTTCAATCTGTGTCGCTACATGGGCTATTTGATGCTGCATGCCCTGAAGCAAAAATAATACCCAAACAAGTCATTAAACGATACTCAGCCTGACCTCAAAAGCTGAACGCATATCACTTGATAAGAATTAGGCAGATAAAACAAGGGGTTTTGGAGGATCAGAACCTGAAAGTCAAAGATACGTTTTCCAAACTGTACTCTCTGTCTGGTGTAAGGAACGGTGTGGTCAAAGCAACCCTGTGCCAGTCCAAGCATCTGCAACCCAGTGGGACAAAGTTATTATAAACATCATGATGAAGTTATTTCAACAAAAATATGCCGCTGCATACCTGTGCCGCAATGCCAATCCTGCCCTCATTCAGCATACCGATGGCATACTTGTATCCATGACCGAGTTCTCCTAAAATGTTTTTCTCTGGTACCTACAGAAAGCTGAAAGTTAGCGAAAATCCCAACACGGCTGACGCCGGTTCAATGAAGCTCAAGAGTGTTTGGTTTCACCTTGACGTTGTCAAAGTTGAGGGGGCAGGTGGAGGATGCTCGCAGCCCAAGCTTGTTCTCCTTCTTGCAAATCTCAAGTCCCTCAGTGTCCCGGTCCACGATGAAGCAGGTAATGCCTCTGTATCCCTGCCGAACAACAGAGCGAGAACAGCATCAGGATTTAGAATCGATGAGCTCAAAAAAAAAAATCTAAATAGTGTGAATGATAAACTCGTGCAGTACKCACAGCAGAAGGATCCACATTAGCCATGACGAGGAAAACTCCTGCGTGCTCTGCATTACTGATCCACATTTTGGATCCGTTGATTACGTAATAGTCCTTGTGTTTTTCAGCGCGCGTCTTCAGAGAAAAGGCATCACTCCCTGACTCTGCTTCAGAGAGGCAGAAGCTTCCACACTGTCACAACAAGCCACAAGCAGGAAAATGTTACGAGTGAGTGAGAGACAGACAGACAGACAGACAGAAAGACAGACAGACAGACAGAAAAGAAAGAAAAAAGCAAGAAAGACAGACAGACAGACAGAAAGAAAGAAAAGAAAAAAAGCAAGAAAGAAAGAAAGAAAAGAAAAAAGCAAGAAAGAAAGTCAGAAAGCAAGAAAGAAAGAAAGAAAAGAAAGACAGAAAGAAAGAAAGACAGAAAGAAAGAAAGAAAGAAAGCGAGAAAGAAAGTCAGAAAGCAAGAAAGAAAGAAAGAAAAGAAAGACAGAAAGAAAGACAGAAAGAAAGAAAGAAAGAAAGAAAGCAATAAAGAAAGAAAACAAGAAAGAAA
>NW_013952441.1:681312-685018 GCF_001266775.1 Austrofundulus limnaeus | reverse complement strand
AGAAAGAAAGAAAAGAAAGCAAGAAAGAAAGAAAGAAAGAAAGAAAGAAAGAAAGAAAGAAAGAAAGAAAGAAAGAAAGAAAGAAAAGCAAGAAAGCAAGCAAGAAAGAAAAATACAACTGGTGCAAACTTTATCTTCATTAGAAATAAGAAACTTCTAAAAAAAAGGTTGGAATGCAGGACAAAATGTTGTTTTATATGAGTTTGTTCGGTTAAAATGCTAATCTGCTCACCATGTCTGTTGACAGTCGGTTCAGGTATTTTTCTTTCTGAGCTGGGGTTCCGAGTTTAGCAAACAGTACATTGATGAGTGTGTTTTGGATGTCAACAAGCACAGCCACAGAGGGATCCACCTTCGCCAGCTCTTCAATAACCAGGATGGAGGAGAAAAATGAGGAGCCGGTGCCACCGTACTCTGGGTCTATTTCAATTCCCATGAGCTAAAATTAAAAAAAAAAAAAAAGGGAAGCATTGCTACAATGATTAAAAAATACATTATTTGAATGAAAGCATGTGTTCACTATGTTTTAAAGTAATTACATACTCCCTGCTCAAAGAGGGACTTCAGGACTTCTTCATCCATGGCAGAATTTTCATCCATCTTTGACACAAGGGGGGCGATGCGCTCCTGTGCGTATTTCTTCACTGTCAACAAACAATACGTTAGTTTAGTGTGACAGAAAGWTCTGTTTGCAGAAGCATGGCATTARTTTTCCTGCTCACCTGCTTCTCTCATCATGCTCTCCTCCTCTGAATATGTTTGAAGAGGAGGAAAGGAGAACACTCCACTTGCTTGATGGGATTCCACAGCTGGGGAAGAAATGGCCCTGCTCCYGACTCCAGACTGGCAAGTTCTCCATGATGGACGAGGGATCTGTCTGAGGGACTGTAAACAAAAACATAGTGACATACGGGTTCTGGACATATATCTACATGGAACTTGGCAGTTATGTCAGCTACAAGCTTGTTATGAAAGGTTATTTGTGCTAGCATTAGCATACGTGTTAAAAAAAGAGGCTAGCAAGTAGACAAAATGGCACGGCAAGATGAAAACTGTTGACTGTTTATAGAAAAACAGGTTAAAATATAATAATAAAGACTTTATATACAGTCTTACCTTTGCAACAATCCTACTTAACGGCGCAGCCATGGTTTGCTGTGAAATGTTTACGCGACGGAGCAGAGGGCTATGCAGTGCTGCGTTCACGGGAGTACGGAACCTGTAAGAAATTCAAGATTTATTCTTGTAAATGTATAAATTGGGACAAGAAATAATCGAGTTAAATAGTTAAATTACTTAATAATAACAAAGATACGCAAAATGGGAAAAATGTTAAAATCTGTGAACGATTTTTCTGACATATTTTAAAACGTAAGTTTGATTTATTCCGATGGTACACAAAAGCAACAGTTGCGTTTGAGTAAAGACGGAAGCAAACAGACACTGGGTAACGGTACTTATACACAGTAAAAACAAAGATGAACCTCATATGCTCGGCATTAATTCGATGTTGACTAGAAGCTGGAATGCGAAAGCAGATGTTTGCCAAGAGCTTTAAAGAAAAAAGAAACATTCAAAGAAAATACGTCGTATCTAAGAAATGTTAGCGCTAATGCTAATAATAGCAACCCAAGAGCTAGCTTTTAGCAGGTTGCCAGCCGGGACACGTATCGGCATCGTATTTGGATGTTTTCGTGTTTAATCAAGGTTAAGTAAAATGGAAGAGATAAAGAGCGAGCCTGTGGATTTTGTGAGGGAATTTCAGGAATACCTGACCCAGCAAACTCAGCACGTCAACATGATCTCGGGCTCCGTTTGTGGAGCAAAGGAAACAACCGAGCAGTTTCAGGCTGGTGAGGACTGCAGTAGACAGCAGAAACAAACAAAAAAGTCCCAAATAAATACACATTAAGATGATGAAATAAATGTGTGTGCATTTCTAGTTGTCCCAAGATGTGAGCAGAAYGGTCTGGACCCCCCATCTGTGGAGGTGAGCCTGCCTGTGGAGCCTGGGTCAGATGTGCAGATGATGGACGACCTGGAGAGGACCTGCGATGGAAARTATAAATGCAGCTACTGTAGCTATGCCAATAAAGGCATGGCTCGTTTAATAGAGCACACACGCATTCATACAGGTAAGATATGACTTGCTTATTTAATGAACTTACTTAGTTTTATATACTTTACCACAAAAACAGTATTTTGCACTGAAAACACTTCCAACCAGGTAGGCAGTTGATGTACTACAACTCTAATTTAAAAAAAGCTGGGGGAAAAAAATAAAATTTTGAATAAAATATGGGGTTATGAGATTTTTCTAATCATTGCAATCCGTTTTTATTTATTTGAAATGTTTCAACTTTGTTGTGTATGTTCACATTTCATGACATTCTTGGTCGCAGCAGTGCTAAAACTATAAATTTCTCTTCACTCAGGTGAAAAGCCTCATCGCTGTCAGCTTTGCCCCTTTGCTTCTGCGTACGAGCGCCACTTGGAGGCCCACATGCGTTCGCACACGGGAGAGAAGCCGTACAAGTGTGACCTCTGCGCCTTCCGGTGCAGCGACCGCAGCAACCTGTCCCACCACCGCCGCCGCCGCCACAAGCTCCTTCCCACGAGAGTGGTTCGTCCTTCGTTTTCCAACAAGAGAGTGCTGAGCGCTTTGCAGAAGCGGACGGGCTCGCTGGGCTTCGGTCGGCGGCTCTTGGTCGGCTTAAATCCTCTCTCCGTGGCGACGCCAAGGTCTGAGTATCTGAGCGACTTAGCGAACAAGATCCACCACTTAAATGGCRGCGAGTATAAAAATCCTCCCAAGGCGGATGAGAATGAAAGCTACGGCCGGAGTGCGAATGGTTTTAGAAACTCCCTGGACCAGCTGTCTGCGCTCGCCGGTCAGCTGACCAACCTTCACGCTGRACCGGAGACTCCGGCGTCACCTGACGGAGAGTCATTAGAAGACGAGAAACCCATCCTGATCCAACACGTCTCCAGTGAACAGGCTGCAGTGAGTTCAGACGGAGTTCAGACATCGCCCCGAAAAGACGAAACGTCCCCTTCAGCTCACGTAAGCAGCAGTCCAGTTCCAGCCTTCAGTCTGGAGAACAACATGAACACTTTCACCGGGAGTGTTAGCAACAGCCAGGCGAGCACACCCACCCCGGCCCCGACTGTAACGGACCAACAGCTSCTACAGAAATGTCAGCATTGTGATATTCACTTTTCTGATAATATACTCTACACCATCCACATGGGCTGTCATGGTTTTAACCACCCATTCCAGTGCAACATCTGTGGTCATATGTGTGTAGATAAATACAATTTTGCATGTCATTTTGCTCGTGGACAACATAAAAAGTGACAGTGTGCACTTTTAGATTTGGACTYCTGTTCAGCCGTGAATGTCTTCTGCTGGCTGTTCTACTGCACAAGCAATAAGGAACCAAGAACAGCTAAGGAAATGTCCTGATGCATCTCAGTAATCCAGGTAAAAAAATCAAAAAGAAAAATATTGTATAGGTCTTCTGGACGGGTTCTTCTCTAATGAAACGTTTCGTCTCTCCTCCAAGAGACTTCTTCAGTCAGAGAGTTTCAGGCAAAATTCAGGCTTTTAAGCCCTGCCTCCATGTGACAAACAGAGGCACAAACAGAGCAATGTTGTATATGCTGTTAAGTGCCAGGAGGACTGCGACCAGTTATACATCGGGGA
>NW_013952441.1:642306-679437 GCF_001266775.1 Austrofundulus limnaeus | reverse complement strand
CTATTGTCAACATGATTATGGAGTTTGATTTATTTTCAACTCAAAATATCTTCAAACTAACAAAATGTAAAGTTATTATATAGGGAGGAAAACCCGTCTGGATAACAGCAGACTGACTGCTCGTAAAATATATGACAGGTCTGGACCACTCGTAAATTTTGTTCGTATCTGAAAAAAATCTTAGAATACGAAAACATTGGTGAATGCCACAAATTCTCCTAAATCACTCGTACGCACAACTTAAGAACTAATCTGTGCGTACGAACGGTTCTTGCATGAGGCCCAATGATTCACACACTTGCCTAAACAGTGCCCTATGGATGACTTTGAGTTATTATTTAACCTAACATGGATATGTTTGGTCGGTGACAGAAAACCCATGCGTGCACTTAGCTTCCTTTTTGCTCAAATAACAAATCCAAGTTGCATTTAGTTTAATCGGATGCATTTCTCTGGGAGAAAGTTGAGTGGGACATTCAGATGGACAAAGTTCAGCTAGACTTGTTTGAATCTCTGTTTTGATATTGACTTCAGTTACATGGTAGCTGTACTAAAATATTATATCCTGAGTTTATGTAAGAAACTTAAAGGCTTTTTTAACCACTATTTATTGAAGTAGATTTGTGGAACTAAACCTGCCTGTTTGGRGGGAAAAAAACAAATCTAAATTCATTTTAGCCACCTACTGTTTGGTAGCAGATGCTGGAATATATAAATTGGAGTAACTTTTACACTGTCACATGTAACGTCAGGTAACAATGATTTGTACGATTGCTGTCCAAAAGGGAGAAGTTGTAGATAATTACGAGAAAACAAAAACTGTAGGTGATTTTCTCCTGTTGTTTTTTTTAGACACCACGTCGGTGTATGAAGTGAACTTGAACGACAATGTGCGTTTTCTAAAAACTTTTATTTAATAAATTAAGAAAATGTGTTTTCTTGAGTTTGTTTCACACGTTCGTGCYGTCTGCTAACTCAAAAGGAAAAAAAAGCTGATGCAACACGCTGCTGATGCTAATGGGGGTCAAATAAAKAAACAAAAACAAAAAAAGGCAAATTCTTACTTGCATAATAAAACCGATGTGTACACTGGGATGGAATTTTATCACCTGCTGCCAAAGGTGAAAAATGACGCTAAGCTAATTCTTCCAGACGTTGAGCTAGCTGCTACAAGTTGGTGTGGCAGTAGCGGAGCATTGCCTCCAACACACTTTGAACACATTTTAAGACATCTTTGGTATTAATTATTAAATCAACCCTGATGTGTTAGCAAAATATCTCCCAAACCACTGAACCGTATTCCGATGAATTTTTCAGAAAGTAACTATTGGCTGTACAACTATAACCGATAATCTTTTGGTGTCAACACAAACCAACATGGTCACAATAGCTTATCATTTTGGATCTACACAAAAGAATGGCTGTACCCCTTTGATATCTRCAGATGTTTAGCTAAAATTTGATGTGATAGTACAATAGATATGCTAGCAGATCATGTGAGGTATTATATGAGTTGGCATTTGATGTAASTTAGGGTTTTGATAAAAAGGCTACAGCTCAGAATATAATGATTTTCGTCTCAAACTCTGGCATGAAAGCAGGCAGTATGCATTAAATGCTAAACTTATAAATTTGAAATGTTTTGTTTTTAAAGACTTCAAGTCATTCACCATTATTTATAAATCTCGATGCAATATCTTTCCTCTGGTCATCAAAAATGCTTCGCACTGCTCGTTTCGCCACCTGCTCGGCGTCAATGTCCTCCTCCTGAAAGAACGGCGCCTCCTGTAGGAACCGCTGCCGAAGGTTGTGAAGGAACGTCGCTTTAGCTTCATTCAGCTGAGCAGCCATGAGGCGCATGCGGTCAGAGGGGGCTTGATTATCTAACAACCAGAAGAGAAAGTCGTCATTCTGACAGGTGACCGAGTGTGAAACATGCAGCAGATGTGAAGCTGACGGCTGACCTCTGGCGGCCTTCATGGTTTCAGATATGAGGCGTCGACAGGCCCGATCAGCCTGGTGGACCACGCTCGTGGCGCATTTAAGACGATCGGCCTCCTGCAACACGGATGACGGCACGAAACAGCATGAAGCTGTTCACTTTCACAGCTCCACAGATGAATTCTATTGTTACGGGTCTGAGATTTGAGCTACCTTTTGTTCAGTGTTGTCTTCTAGTTGGCTCAGAGGATTTTTCAGGGCTGAAAAAATCAACTCCATCACTTTCTGGCTAATGACACAACACATAAGAAGAAAAAAAAAAGAAAGATAAAAGCAATCAAAATCAATTATTAGGTCTTAATAAGGGTTTACTCAGCTGTCTTACACGTCACATTTGGACACGCCGTCTGCTGTGTCGAGTGAGATGCTTTGCATTTCCCACGAGTTCTTTTGTGGATTTGGAGGTTCCAAACGCTTCTCCATCTCCAGTATGACTTCAGTAGGAACGGGTTTAGACCGGCTAGAGTTTCTGCTAATGCAGGACTCTAAATCACAATGTAGATACACCTGACAGAAGCCCAGACAACCTAAAACGAGATTAAACAACTTTAAATCAACATTTCAACAAAAGTAAAAAAAAATAATCCAAAGCTTAATTGGTGGACAAAGAGAACTTACACTTTCTTGCAAGTTGATACACTTCATATCTCATGCTTGGATAGAAGAAGTTGTCATCTAGCAGGAAGAGAAGTGGCGTCCCGTCACACTTTAAATCTTCAGGCCGCAGCATCGCTTGAGTACATTGTTGCCAGGCTGTGCTGTTGATCAGAGAGCTGATCTGGAGCTTTGTTGCCACTTCGGGTCTCTGCAAGAACTGCTCAATGCTGTGCAACACTGCTTGTCTGTGGGACTTCCAGTTTGAGTGCTGGAAATGAAAACAGACCCCATAATAATTACATTAATTACAATCAGAAGCACTGAAAATGTTTGTGCTTTTGTTTTTCATACTGAAATATGTCATTATCGCCTTTTGCTCCACATTTAACACTCTTTGAATCACATTACGCCTTCCGATCATTATAGCACATTATTGCAATGTATCTTTCAGCATTTTAATTTTTAACAACAAATACAGATTGTAATAAATTTATTTTAAAAATGATTTCAGGCTTCTTATGTTTATAGTAATTTGGTCACTAATAAATTGCACAATATTACTAGAAGGGCAGCCTGAGCAAAACTGTTTCTTTTTTCCTCACACTGGACTGGTTGTTGCAAAGTAATGCAGAAAAACAAATCAACAACAACAACAACAACAACAACAACAACAACAACAACAACAACAACAACAACAACAACAACAACGTCTTTAAAATATCCTGATCTCAAAATAAAAGTTTATTGTTTGAGCTTGTACCATATCTTCTACTTCGACACCATGCTCCACAATTTGAGTGTGAAAAGCCTGCTCAGGGATCAGGTCATCATATGGCACCACAGCAGCTCTCCATCCAAACTCTGCGGCGGCACCCAGGACCCGGTGGGCCAGGGTGGACTTCCCAGCGGCGGGCAGCCCGCAGAGGACGCACAGGCTCACCGGAGCCCTCACGACCCTCTGGTCAACTGCTGCTACAGACATTTTTAGCTACAAAGCCACCTAAAACTAAGTTATTTACATGTTGTTAGAGCTGGGGGCGTATATCACACTTCCGCGTCAACACGTGACAAAACCACGTGATTTCCGGAATTTATATTTTCAAAATAAAACTCCCGAAACCTCTCATTTTATTCTAGATTTTCTAGCGCAAAACATTTTACTTCCAATTTCCCCAACGAAATAGTTTCACACGTAGTTCTGACACCATTTCTTTTACATTTTGTTTTGCAATACAAGTATGTGTAATTCTTATTTTTTAAAGGGTTTTGTTCTCAAACAAATAGCTAAAAACCTTAATTAACAAATTTAAACAATCCACACAACAGCTAGTTAGTTTCAAAAACATTATCTTTATTTGTGCCCATTCCTGCTTCAAATTTGACCATATGGGCGAAGCTGACAAATTGTGTCTTGTACATTAAAACCAACAATTTTATTATAATTGATATGACAATAATACAATATCACTCACAACGAAAAAATGTTCTAAAATACTTAGAAAAATGGCATAAAAACATTAAATGCTGTATGTTAAATTTTGTAGTTTGTGTAGACATTTTCAACAAGTGAAACGAAAGGATCAAATAAAACCCATATTCTGATAAATATTAACCGCCACCATAAAACTACATCCCACACTACAGTGCTTAGTTACAGTGAGTGTCATAGTCTGTGTTTTAGAAGAGTCTCTTGTCTTATACTCACACAAACCCACACGCCCGTACCCTCACTTCAGCCTTAAACCTAACCCCTAATACAAAAAATAACTTTCCATTGTATTAGGACCAGGTTTTGGTCTCCATTGGGACTAATGGTCTTGACAAGGTGGGTGATCATACTAGAAAATATCCTTAGAATGTAACAAAAACCAGGTACACACATTTAAATGCTCAAGGACTATAAAAAAAACGAACATCAAGTCCGCACTTGATTTGAAGGGATTGGTTTCGGAACACCCGGGCCCTGAACAGGACGTGGTGGTCTAGCAGGGGGGTCTTTTTCTTCTAGATTCCAATAGTCCAGTTCGCCATACCTGAAACTGTAAAAAATATTAAATAAACCATTTAAATTCAGTGAAACCTAAACACCCATTTAAAATGTACTTTGGGTGCTTTAATGACTAGAGATAAAAAAGAAAAAATTAGCATTTTATAAAATTTAAAACAAAGCGTTCCTACCCTGAAATTGGAACTGCAGTAACTGGTGGACCTGGAGGCTGGAGAAAGAAAGACAAAAAAATAAAATTAAAAATATATAAATCACAGAGAAGAAATTCAAGATATACTGAAAACTAAACATTTTCAAACTATGTGATATTTTTGTTTAATAATTAAAATGTTGTCCAAAACAGACAAAGACTAAACTGTTTCTGGGTGTGATGAATATCTACAAATACATATTTACCTTGTCAGGAAGAACCTGTGGAGGAGTCTCTAATGTGGTATTTGTCTGAGCACCGCCATTTGTATCACTTGAATTACGTTGTCTAGCGAGAGAAATAAAAATAAAAAAAACATATCAAATGATGTAAAACAGTTTTTATAAAACAACCAGCAGGTATTTTAAAAATGGATTAATACTTCTTTATTGGCTTTAGGCAAACATCCAAAGAATCCCTTTTGAACATGTAGAGGAGCACCAGAATAAGAGCCACGAGAACAGGATTCACCAACAAGAAGAAGATCAACAGGCCGTTCCTGAGGGAGTAGTCTGTAAATATAATGCATTGATTTAGAATATAAAAACTGCATTCCAACAGAATTATGTTAATATTTCTTCTCCTAACCTGTCTTCTAAAGAATATAAATGCAACCATAAATGAGTTTATTTGAAGTGATAAAAAGATGCAGAACCCAGACGTCTGAGGAGTTTGATAAACTGTATAGCAGAGAGATAATAACCTCCTTGTACTTAAGACTTTAAAAGTACCTATTTGAGAAGGGCCGCTGTCAATGCTGCCACCTGATCCTGATCTATCGCAGTAAGGTGGGCGCCAACCGTCGTTGCAGTGACAGTGACCAAGATTGTTACAAACCTACAGAAGATAGAAAATAAAAGGTCATGCTTATTCTTAATTTGCTACTAAATAACTACATAAAAAATTTAAAAGGCATATTTACTCCTCGTCCATTGCAGGTGCTGATGGCATCACAAGTGACGTTGGGCAGTAGAACTGAAGCATTTACACACTGGAACTCCCAACAGGTCTACAGGAAAAGACAAACCTCGAAGTAAACAAAGATGGTTGTGCATTTCATTTTCACAAAAAAATATTTGTCAGAATATTTCCCACCACTACCTTTCCTTTATCACAAGGACTGCCAGGTTTAATGTAGCCTGGATCGAGCACATCTGTGCCAAGGTTGAAGTCGGCGTTAACACAGCGTGATCCTTGGACTATTTCAATACTGATTTGGGCACCAGTCGGCTGGTTAGAAACATCCACATTGCACTGCAGCTTTCCACACATCGCATTACTGAAACACAGGTCAGTTCCAGTGAGTTCAATACATAAAAAAATACATCCCAAGTTGAAACCAATTTCTGTTTTCCCCAACACCATCCCCACAGTGAAGCATGGTGGTGGAAGCATCATGCTGTGGGGGAATTTTTTCACGAGCGACGACTGGGAGACTTAAAAGTTAAAGGAAAGATGACAGCTTAATAGTTTAGGGACAAACTGTTAATGTTCTAGCCCAGGGGTGCCCAAACATTTTCCCCGAGGGGGCCAAAATGAAAATCTATCGGGGGCTGCAGGCCAAATGCAGTAAGATAATACATGAAATACAAATACTTTTTTAAGTAAAGTCCTTTATTTTTAACCATTAAGCTGTGCAATGGCCCTCTTTTGTTTTAGTCTGAGCGCTTGGAGAAAGTCTGCCATACGCACAAGTAGCAAAGGCTCATGGGACATATCATAAATAGATAAAATATGAGTTTTTGTGGCCTTATAAAGTGTACAAATCTACATGTGGGGTTAAATCTGATCTAAATATTTCTTGTCTTTTCATGTTTCTTGTTTAATCCTAATAAATCAAAGATATGTCAGCACCATGAATGAAAACTACCTTCACTACAGCCCTTTTATATACCGGTAGTCATTTGACCAATGGAAATTCTGTGTTTCTACCTATAACAGGTTACAACCTTGTAACTTTGGCAACTGATGGTGGGCCAAATCAAATGGCTTGGTGGGCCAAATTTGGCCCGCGGGCCCCACTTTGGACTCCTCTGTTCTAGCCAGAGTCCTGACATAAACCCAATCAAATCTCTAGAGGGGGCTGAAAATGGTTGTCAATCAGCAGTGCCCAACCAACTTATTGAGCTTAAGATGATTTGCAAAAAAACAACTGAACCCTCCCAATCCAAGAGTGCAAAACCTGATGCATTAAACACAAAGACTCAAGGTTGTAATTGCCGCCAAAGGCAAAAAGAAATGAAAACAAATGTAACATTRTCATAACACACTTACACCCCCCCACAAACACACAGCATCAAATTTCCCACTTACAGCTTTTAAAGATAAATGTAGTGTGTAAATCTTAAAACCCAAATAACTTACTCCAGTTTACATTTGATGTAATTTCCATTGCTTGTGATTCCACAATTTCCAAACACATTTCCTTTTAAATTTTCATACTGAAAGCAAATATCTGCTGCCTTTGTTGCAGAATCTGTTTTAAAAAAATGAAATCAGAAGATGAACAACTTACTGACAAGAGAAGGTAAACACTGTTTATGTGAAAAAGAAAAAGACAACCTTTCAGTTCAGTTAAATTAAAAACATACTTGTTCCAAACAGACGCTTGCACTGGTAATCATATGTCTGGCAGCGGCCTTCATAGCAGTACGCAGAATTTCCTTGACAGGGCAGTCCATCCATGATGTAGAAGTCGTCGGGACAAAATTCACTTTTACCATTACAATACTCAGCAAGGTCACAGGCGTCAGCTGATGTTCTGCACGGCGTTCCAGCCACTTTGATCTAAAAAAAAAAAAAAGCTTGTCAAAGCAACTCAACACCCTTCTTTAGTGCAGAGAAATACTATGAAACTCAAGAAATCAAAACATTTGGCTGACCTGGCACTTTTCACAGCAGACTCCATGAGCACAATAGGAGCCACGTGTAAGTTTACAGGTAGCAGCATCGCAGCACTCGTTTTTGCATTCCTGTGTGTAATAAAAGTAATACACAATCAATATAATGCTACACAAACTTCAGCTAACATATTTGAAAACACATTTACAAAAAAAGTTTTAAAAAAGCAAGTCTCCATACTTTAAAGCAACAACAGAGGTTGTCATTGATGCAATAACCTCATATCTCTAATGGGATTTAACTCATTTTATGTCAAAGTTTTAAACTAGTTCTGGTTTTAACCACTTTACCTGTGGTGTGCCACAATCACATTCTTCTCCTATATCCAGACGGCCGTTGCCACAAACTGGGGTACCAATCACGTTTGATGGAGAGGGTAGATTTCTCAGACAAACCCCTCCTCCACGAAAAATTAGCGTCTCAAAGTCTTGCTCACTGCACCTGCTGAACGTGGCGGCACCGCTATTGAAAAATGGGATATATCCAATTCAGCATTTATTCCTTTATTAATGTAAAATTTCTTAAGAGCGTAGAAGGGAAACACGTTTGAGTCTTAAAGTGCATGTTACATCAACGTTTAGTAAAAAAAGCATTTTTGGAAAGATAACATTGCTAAAAAAATCTGCTGCCGAGATTAACAGTTGAGATATTTACATGTGAAGTAACAAGAAGGGAGAACAAAAGGGAATGTCTGAATGTAAACAGAGCGTTGCTACAATGGCAGATAAAGTGTAGAGAAAAATCTGATTTTTCTTTACATTACTTTGAGTCAATTTCAGAGAGATGAAGAAGAGTCAGAGATCTTATGATATTACTTCAATAAGCAAAGACCAGGGAGTTTCTTTTCCCCTTCGATGTCACTTTCTGTTTTACTTTGGCTGAGTCAAATTCAGAAGAAAATATGCTGGTTATATGACAAAATGGGTAAAATCACTTGTATTACGCTAAATTTCTTAAATAAAAAAAATGCATCTCACAGGCACTTTAAGGCCAAGGACAGAGCAATATCAGTAATCCTGTTTTATTCTAGTTTAAACAGATACAGTATGTGCAGTCTGATGTTATGCTAACATGCAAGGGGAGTTGTCGGATCAATTTGACCAAACTTTTGTTTGCATTTAAGAAAAACTGGGAGGAAAGGCAAATTGTTCAGAATCAGTGTCAAGGTGTTCTGAAGGCCAGAAATACAAGGTTTAGATGACACATGCATTACACATTAAAAATGAAGACTGTTCAACTGGTGTACAAGTTCTAATAAAGTTTAATTTGTTGTCAATGGTGTTGGGTTTTCATCTTCTTTTTTGCTTAATTATCACATTTCAATTAAAGGGGATGCCATTTCATTTTGGCACCCATTGCGGGGCATCAACTTGATAATAGACAGCATTTGCATCAGGTGTGCAAAACTAATGCATATTTTTTTACCTAGCACCTGCTGACATGATGCAGGATTTTCCGTCAGTGCAGGTACTGACATCATGATTCATGCCCAGGTTATGGCCCATCTCATGAGCCATCACAGTGGAGAAAAAAGCCAAGTTGTCATTACTGAACTGTAAAAAAAGAGAGGCAGAATTCTGTTTTTAACAACTAAACAGGACAATCTCAAACACATAACACACAGGTTAGCTAACTGTATCAGTTTTAAGCTCACATCGTTGCGTAACTGAAGCATTCTGTGCATCAAGTCACGTGACATATTGTGCTGCATCATTATTTATTTAACAAAAACTAAGCTAACATGCAGGGAGTGTGAAAAACGAAGCACAACCTTAAGTCTGAAGATGCTAATGGAATGTTTTTTTTAATCGCTCCCGCATAAGTGAGTGCCAGTTCTTCTATTAAGGGAAAACATCTGGGCATTTTGCCAATGTTGAACATAGGTGCAAGAGTACACAATATCAGGAAGTTAATAAGTGTTTGTTTATTTCCATTAAAATCCAGGAAGGCTCATAGTTACCCATAATTTTATACCAAGAAACCTAATCCATAGCAACTTAAAATTGACAACTTTCCCAGAAGTAAACATTGCAACAAGTTAACCCCAAGTTTAGACGGTTTATTTCCCAGAAAAATCCAAACTTTTTAACTGTTGATTTTTTGTTGAATCACAAAACATTAACAAATTCTTTGCTGTCCATCCTTTTATGACAGTCTTCTAATCCTAGCGAGTAAGGTATGAAGATCTAAACCAAACTGAAACATCATTATGTAAGGCAATTTAACAGCTACATGGTCTGCACCATTTTCACGTGTACATAACAGCCATCTGTGTACATTCAATCTGTACACATCAATTAACAATTACAACAAATTATTAAAACAGATCCTTGTGGCACTCCCACCCAATGAAGATGCCTCTCCACTGATACAAACACAAAGTATATTTTGAGAGATAAGATTTTAGCTATTTCAATACACTGATTGACAGATTTTATCTTAGAAGCTTTGTAACAAGTACAGGAGGGTTGATGTCAAAACCCTCAAGCATGTATAAAACACTCCCCACTCCTCCTCATTTGTCCAAACTAGCTTTACCTGTTTCTATAATTTACCAACATGAAGTCAATACTTGTCAGCGGATCGCACAGGCCAACAAAAATCGAAGGAATGCAAAAGCTCAAAGAAAGAAAGGCAGCTTGTCATGGAGACGATTAGAACTGTATTCTAGTCTAACTCGCTTGACAGGCGTGTCATTCAGAACTCGTAACAACGAGCAGCACTCCTAAAACGACCTGATGAATAATGAACGTAGTATCCGTTTCATTTAAAAGCTCAGGCTGCTGAAGAGTCATGGTGTCGTGTGGAGTTAAAGGTCAGAATGGAGTAAAACTTACCACATTAATTCCTGCAGAAGTAGCAGCAGAGCAGACCGCGCCCACGTACGCCATACCCAATACGCCACCCGCATACGTATTGGCCCGACCGCTGGCAAACAAGTTCAACAAAAGATTCGATTTTATGGAACACTTTAGGCAAGACTGTATTAATCAATATTTTCTGATGTCTTGTTTTCTTTAAAAAAATAAAATAAAAATAAAACAGCACCCATCACTTACACAATGAGTTGACCAATGTCATTTCTGACTCTTGGTAACAGGCTGGACTTTCTCCACTGAGCGAACGCCCCCAGCACCTCTCCTGCAGTGCCATCCACAGGAAAGGGATTGCTGTCCTTAAAGATTTCCAGGCCCACCAGCACAATACGGATGTTCAGCGGCTTGTAATACTGAAAAAGGAACAAAAGTTGTTCGCACGTTTTCGATTTCACAGTTGAGTATTAAAGCCAAAAAAAATAAGACATTTGTTTTTGCAAATGTACAATCTCACCCCATCCATTAGATTTGCCAATTCCACCACCTCTGCTCGCACCGCGGCCTCATCTTTCTTCTTATACTGATACTGTTAACAGAATTCACACGATAAAATGAGAATTATCATTAACATTAATGTTTACCAATGTTGCCACTATAGTACACAATGTAAATAGACTGACAGACACTTTATTGATCCCCTTGGGGAAATTTAACAATCATTAGTTTGTGTATTATTTTTATTACATGTATCATCTATTGAAGACAAAAGTCTAATTGTGCTGCCTCTTGTAAAGTTATTTGCAAATATAAACAGCCATGCAGAGAGAAACATAAGGTTAAAAAAAGACTATTTAAATTGAAAGCTGTTTTTATACACAAGATGCATGATGTAAAAATGCCTTTTCTGACAAATAAGTTAAAACTTAAAAACTGATTTATTTCGAGAACAGCTAATCTTCACTGAGGTGCCCAGCTAGACTGGATGAGTATGGAAAAACAAGGAAACATTTAATTTATAAAACAAATATGAAGTCAAATCAGTCAAGTTTACAGGTAAGAGCGTACATATTTACCCTGAGATTATCGACGATTACTGCCAACTCCACATAACTGGTTTGAGGTAACGCGCGTTTATGCTGTCGAACCAAATAAAAAATGTATAAAGAAAAAAAAAAGGTCAGTAGGAATTGAGTCCCACTTTCAATTTTCCACTCCAAATTTTAGAAAAAGAGAGAAAACCCATCCTAACCCTCAGAGAGGTCAAAGACTCGCTGGGCTCAAAGGGTTCATGTCTTGGCGTGGATGCAGCCTCACCGACGACGCCGCAGCTGACCGGCTCAGTCTGAGAGTCCTCCAGGAGGTACAGGAGGTGCTCATTACTGGCAGAGTGGGTCACAGGTTCAAGTCCATATGTTTGGTTCCCAAGAAAGATGACACCTCTGCAGAGAGTTTAAACAAAATAATAAAAAAACCTAATTCTTTATCAAAACAATTATCAGCCAAACAGACAACTTGGCAAAATGGCCAGTGTCCAGTTGTATCAACAGATTCTTTGTCACGATACGATGTCAAAATAAATTTACACATGTAGATATTTCTACAAAGTAAAAGTTTGACATCATTTTTCGCAAATGTGTCCCCCCAAAAAAAGAGGAAATAAAGATAGGAGTTTAATAATCATAGAAAAAACGTTATGTAGCTTTCAGTGAGATCATGCTGTGTTGAAACACATGGAAATAATAGAAATAATATAAAACACTGAGACTCAAGCTCTTTATTTGTTTTTTTATATTTTAGACTTAAAATGTTGCATTTCCATTTGTTTTTAACAATTTACCGCATTCATCACTTTGTATTTAATGAAAAAAAAAAGTGTTGACCCCCAGTTTATTTCCTGTATTACTCAAATGGAGGACTCCAAAATGATTGTATTGTTTTGGTAAATCATTATCATCGTTAAATGCAAAAATACTACAAATGTGCTTCTCCATTTCAATTTAAAGCACAAGGAATTAGGAAACCACAACGATGAATACAAAAGATTTAAAAAGAATTGTCCAAACCTGAGGCCCGAGCACGTGCTGAGAGCAACCATTGAATTTTCATATCCGCCCACCTTTCCATGGTAATAGCAGTGCACCTGAGAGCAGAAAAATGAACACGTTTAGTAGTTACATTTTCAATGAGCACCATTAAAAAAATGAGCAATAAAACTCACATGTTGCTTTGGATATAAAGAGCTGTAGTTACCAGTGGCGTCAAGTGAATACTGGATAAAATTTGGGTGTAAGAAGTCTCTGATAAAACATGAAAAAGGTATGTTTAATTTTACGATTAAAGAAGAATTGGCAGACATGTCATTGTGGTGAAACTGTAGATTTACCTGTTTTTTTCTAGATGAAGAAGGTGCCTTTTGTTGTTGATGTCGAGCACGTACGATACTCTGTCTTCATACTTGAAAAGATTTAAAAATCAAAAGAGATCAATGAAAAACGCTGATGATGAATGATACACTGAATATTTAATAGATAAAAAAGTGCAAACCTTTTCTGATTCTGGCTGTCTGTAGAGGCTCCTGGTCCACCTGTGAATCACCTCAGGTTTAACAACTGAGTACCTGGACAGTGTTGATGTGAACCCACTGAAATCTTCAGGAAAAAAAAAAAAAGAAGACAGAAATAAAAAAGTTGCTCAGTAAATACTGAAAAGACACAAACAAACGTCACAATAAAACGCTGAACAGGTGATAAAACAAATCAAAAACATTAAAAAGATGTTTGTTTGTTTTCGTCAAATGAAACGAGCCATTTTCCGGTCCCCTCTGGACAAAACTACACATCACGTAACTGCATGAAGCCTCACCTGCGCTTACAGTCCCAGAAATATAGCAATAAAATAAAACTGCTGGTATTATGTATTTTCTGACCATAATTATCGCTAAAAATGTATCAACTGCCTTCTGCGGTCAACAGGAACTCAGCTATGAGTTCAGGGAACACACCTGTGCATTTTTCCCTCGTCAGGTGTGGTGGGCGTGGCTAAGACTGGTGAGGTAACTAAAGACAAACCCAACACGCAAACAATGCATTTATGTTGTTTCGATAAAGGTTAAACGTTGAAGACTGAAGTTCTACCTTTACCTTATCAACCAAGTTGTAAAATTTGGTCACGTCCTCGTTCATTTATCATATAAATAAAATTGTTAAAATATTTACAAAACATATGTTTGTTTTTACATTAATTGCCGGGCCTTAAATTTAGTTAAATTTAACATTTAATTGTTGGTAGTTTTTTTAATTGCTCGGTCAATTATCGCGTTGTTTCAGTAGTGGTGACGTCATATGCCTGCGACGTTCTGGCGAGAAAAAAAATTGGCAATAGAAACCCAACCAAATTCGTTTTTAATGGCGTGATTTAAATATCTTTTAATTTACAAATATATAGAAATTTCCAAAGATGTTTGCGACAGTATGACTTGTATTATTTTTGCTTGAGTTTTACCGACCGGTGTTGCGCCGAGGTAAGTAGCCCCGAAAGATCTATGCCCATATTCTCGGGAACGCGCAGTGTTGATTATGCGGGTCGCAGCTGTGGCTAATATTGCTTTAGAAATTTGCTTACTGTTTCCCCTTTACTTTAATTAAATAGAGCAATTTTGTTGACAATCACAGGAATTAATATCCGGCATGATGACGAGCCTTTCTCCCCCAAACCTGAACGTATTAAGTTGCCGTGACACACACAAGAAAAAAAAAAACAAAAAAAAACCGCACATTAAACGTGATGCGTAGTTTTGTTGATACGCTTTGTTGTGCGCGCTCCCGAGAAATTGGGTACGGATTACTTCCGGGTACGAACCTTGGCTCAACAGCCATTTGTGTTGCGAAAATCTCGTTAGCATTGAAGCTAGTAGGCAGTTAGCATAGTTAGTCGCTTGATAATGGTCTAGCAACCTGTCACGGGGAGGAGGTAAAATAAACACTTAAAACAGAATATCACTTATTTGCAGTCTACAGTGTAAAAACGTCTCTGTTTCAGTCGGAATGTGTCATACATGGCTTCATCATGGCGTATTTTAAAACTTGCTTCCTTACTGAGAAAAGAACTGGCAAGGCATCAAGCGTGGACCAAATCAAACAACGTTTTGTTTTTGGGTTCTGCTCAAGCTGTGCTGTGAGTACACATCTTTCTACCTAAAGCCCGACCTTGTTTTGTTTAATATAAACCTGTCTTAATTTATTTTCTGCTTGTTGTGCAGAATGAGTGCACTGACAGACTTTGAGCCATCAGCAAAGAGGCAAAAAGTTGAAACAAATATTCCAGCCACACTTGCATCTTTTCACAGAGGTATTTTGGTCAGATATTGATCGCCTCAACAAAGTGCGTGACAGCATATTCATAAAACTATTTCTGTTCCTTCAGGTGGATCTTTACGTATTCACAACACAGGTAATAAAATATCTCAAGTGCAAAGGGAAAACAAGCCAGAGATGGATCTTCGAACAAAAAAAGAAGAAGACGGTTCGCTGGACGAAAAGAAAAAAGATTTGTTTAAAAAAACCGGCGTTGGACCACAGCAGAAGATCAGAAATACTCTTGATCAGTGGCTGGTCAAGCCTTCAAAAGGTCCAAACACAACAGAAGAGTGCCCAAGCCGGAAAGATGCGGGAGTGACGGACGGCTTTCAGAGCAGTTCAGCCTCGTCTTTAAACCGTAAAAACACAGAGAAGTCGTCCGTGTCAGACGTGGATGAAGATACACAACTGTTAACGCCGCAAGACTTTGCTCAAAGCCCAGCTTCAAAGGATTCTACAGGAAGTGGATTTACACAGAGAGACTCGCGGGATGAAAATGAGTTTGAGAAACAGGTGACCGAGGGCTCTGCCAAAAAAAGATCCAAAATAACAGACTTCTTCTCAGGAGGCTCATCCCAGAGTTTACCTGTGAAAAGGGGCTGTCCGGGTACGTCTTCAGAGGAAGGAGATCGAGACAAGAAAACAACGCCTGCAGATGTCAGCTGGTTGGGAACACCGATCAGTGAGCTAAAGAGAATGCCAGAATGTGGTGGAACCATTCTTCCATTGAGGGACGATCCTAGCCAGCACACCGTTCTGATACGGGTTAGAGAACTTATATCTTTTGTTTCAAAAAGCATTAATTTCAACAAACGTTCTAATTTTGCAGCTTCACACGTATAAAATATTGTTTTCGATATTTTTTTCATTTTTGTTTGTAACAGTTTGCTTATATTGTGCACACAAACATGTTGTAACACTAAATGTTTATAACCTGCTGACAGACAGACCTTCTTCAGAGCTGTAAAGTTCCTGTTCCATATCCGTCTAAATTCATGGATACCTGGGATAATATCCACGTCAGGATGCCCTGCTCGAGCAGAAACGTGTTTCCTGTCAACGATGAGGTAATTTTTCAGAGGTTTATATACCTTTTAAGTACAAAAAAACATTGTCAGTTACGGATTGTCTGACTAAAGAAACAGAAACGTGTCAAGTTTTACTTGTCGTAAAGCCTTTGATGTTTAATAAAGCTTGTTTTAAGTCGTCACTTTTAACTTGGTTCACTCCTCTGAGGCTCATTATTGTTTTTCCACAGGAGCTGCAGAACCTGCAACAAAAGCAACGCTGGGAACAGATCAAGGAAACTTTAACCAAGAAATATAAAAGTGCAGATGAGCTAAAGGCAAGTTTTTCTTTGGATCTGTGTTTCTGGGCTTTTTTATTTTATTTTATTTTATTTTATTTTTAGAAATGTGTAAAATCTGTTTAATTATATCAGTTTTTGTTCGTCCATGCAACACATTTTTTAGTTAGAAAATTGAAGTACCTGAAGTCTATCATCCATTGGAAATAACTAGCTGCAGTAGTTGTTGTTACTGTCTTCGCCACAAGATGGCGCCAAAGGTTAACAAACGAAAAGGCACATTGCCTGGCAATACAAATAATTTTGAGAGTTTCATATAATTTGATTCAGAATTTTGATTGAGAAACATTTTAGGATCATTTGCTTTGAACTATTTATACTTTGTTCTAGCAGAATGCCATACTGAAATATTGTGCGCCACAAGCAGAAAGCGGGGACTTCATAGCGTTGGATTGGTATTGCACTAAGGTATGCACTATTATCATTTTTTTTATTTATTATAGTGAATCCTGATGATTCTAGATAAAAATACTTATTTCTTTTTACAGATAAATATAAGCAAATATATAGTACATATTAACATATTACAAGATTAGTCTCATTCCAACTGAACATCAAATTTTAACACTTCTTTACAAAGCAGATAACATTGTAAACAACATATTAAACAAAACTTAATATTTTAGAATTGCCTCGGTGACTGCTTCAGTTTTTATATCTGCTATCATCCAGCATTGTATTTAATTTTATCAACTCTTGCAGCTTCCACTTGTCAGCCATATAATCTTAGGATCTTCTCACTATCAGAAAGTTTTTTTTTGTTAAGTTCTGCAGGGTGTCAAACCTGCCATAAAATCAATTTACCTTTTTATAGTAGAAGTTTTGAAAAAAATAATTGGATCTTTAAACAAAAGGTCATGTTTACTAGCTTGTCAGGAATAGAAATTGCTGACATTACAAGTATTACGTTGCAGGAAATACTTGAATCCAATCATGTACCGTCAGTCTGTGTGCCTCGTGTTCTGCATGTCGTAAAATATGTTTTAACGGGAATTCCATCAGAAAAAAGCCTCGACGTAGAAGCAGGTTGTAGCCACAGGCTTGCTTGTACTGAATGATGAAATTAGATTTTCTAAGTACTTCGAAGAACCAATAAAGCGATTTGCAGAAACGCTTCTTTCATATTTACATGATATATCAAAAAAAAAAAAAAAAAGGCAAATCAGAATAGTTTGTCGGGTGTAGTGTTTTAGAGAAAGTCAAATGACGGTAACAGTGCAATGAAATGCACTCCTTTTTTTCACTTTACGTCTCCTCATCTCCTGTGCCGTATTGAGGCGAAATGATTTTGAATGTCAGAGAAAAATACACATGAGTGGCACGGAGTGACGGGCCGGGCGCCCTCATTGAATATTCATCTCCGCGCGTATTCCTCATGAATAACTGAATAGCTGTTGATGGACAGCATCGGTTTTATTTTTTCTTTTGTAGCTCAACCAATGCTTTTTTTTTTAACTTACGAGCACAAAAAATGATTCATATTTACACCGTTTGGTTTGTCTCAGGCCGACTGCTTCACGGCTCAGACCCGACAGGATCTGAACAGGAACACGATGTGTTAAATTATTGTGGGAGCTTTACTTTATTTAAAGTCAGAATTTGGACATTTCCTGGGGTCTGTGGCTCTGGATTCACTCCTGCTTGATTGCTTTGTCAGTCTGGTGTGATGTGCAGACTCATATTAAGATGTACAGATAGTTAACTGTCTGCTGCTGATTTACACAGCTTGGCCTTTATTACCTCAGCTATCTCTGCTGTTCCGACCACGTCCACTGGCTTCATTTATTACGCCCTTAGGAGCTGTTTATGATGTCAGCCAGGCCATTACTTACAACAGTGTTTAGTCAGGCTTCCTTTGCCATAATATAAATGTCTTCTTGTCCTGGGCACACACGCTCCGTTTTATTTCAAACACTTGGTCATTTGCATCTCTTTTTGGAAAGCTGTTTAATCAGTTTTTTTTGCTTGCCGGTGCAACCTTGATAATATTTCTCCATGATTGATCATTGTGACATTTTGGAGCTGCTGGGTGTGAAAATAGGTAGTTTATAATATTTGTTGTCTGATGAAAGTGGAGTCACGATTTGCAGGTTTGTAGCTTTAATATTTGGAACTATTCAAATAAATAAAACCAAATTAGGAAAGTAAGATTTCCGATAACTTTTAAAATCTCTAATATAGGAGAAGTTAGTCATTGTTTCTGTCAGATATGTTTACACAGTGTAATGGCCCTTTGATAAACTGTGTTTTTAAAAATTTAACTTTATGTTATTAATGAATCTAACAAAATTCTGATCGAGTTCAAACCAGTTCTATGAACATCTTAAAGTAATCAGCCTGAAGGACTAATAACGCTGAGTTTTATGGCTAAAACGACAAACATCAACAGATTTTCTGCTCTCTCCAAGGTCCTGGAGCCTGATGCTGCCGAGCATCTGTTTGACTCTCTGCTGCCAGACATGGCGCAATTAGCGCTGCGAGCATCCGAGCTCTGCACCAAGGTAACTCCAGTAACTCGCTAATGGACCACCAGTAGATCACTGTGTCATACCCAGAAGTCACAACACAACACATAATCTTGAGATTTGCTTTGTGGTCGAGGTCGAGACACACGATCAGTTCTCCGAGTCGTCTGGTTGTTTCCAATTAAGAGGTTGACGGCCAGCGTGTTTTAGCAGCCAATCAATCGTCTCATTAAAACGTTTTCTGGTGTCTTAATTTGGCCAAGTGTTTATTTATTTATAAAATTTAGATTTTGCATCTGTTCGTTTATTTTCACGTTTTTAGTTTAATTCAACTGGCTCACAGAAATAAAATGCTTCCAGAGGATCATAGATGGATACATACAAACTATATTCTCTATTTCTGAAGGTAACAATTTTTTTTACAAGTTTAGAAAAATGATCAGACTCTGTGTCCAATGCTTTACAATTGCTGAAAAAAAAATTTTTTTTCCATATTTTTTTCCAAGAATGTTTTTTATGACAAATTATCAAGATTATCAAGATTTCTGAGTTTGACTCATCTAGTAGTGTTTTTATTTACTTGGCAATAATGTGACCAAAATGTGCTTTACTTATTGCTTATTGCCTTTAATTGTAAGCCTGTGATCTGCATTATATCTCATATAAACAAGCATGTTTCGTCCTTTATTATCGCTCGCTCGTAGGACTCAACAGTTCTAAATGATTCCATCATTGCAAGTTTCTTTGTTGTCTTGTTTGTTAAATTAGCAAAACAAATGATTTTGCCCTTCTTCGTCCGTACCGTCATTTCTCCTCCAGCCTATACCCCTTCTGAAAAGAGGCATGAGCCACTCCATCACCATGTCTCAGGAGCAGGTGGCTTGTCTGCTTGYCAACGCCTTCTTTTGCACCTTCCCTCCAAGAAGAGAGACTGAGCACTGCAACTACCCAGACATCAACTTTTTCAGGTAACGTGTGGACGGGGGGGACTCTGACTCACTATTCAAGGTATAAATTATGCTGCAGGGACAACTAGCTCCATCTCCATGATGGGGCACTACTGTATATACTTTTTTTACTAGTTAGTTTATCCTCAGTCTGGACGTTAAATCATACAACCTTTACTCAGGTTATATCCTGTTTGTATCATTCTGGTGGTTATTTTGATTTATTTACTGCGTGCATGCTCCCTTTCACTAGCTGTGAGATGCAATGACACTGTTGCAAAAACAAATCTGTGAGCCCTGCTCTTCAACATACACGTTGATTTGTTGTCATGCTGAAGGTGACAGCAAATGCATCCAGACACTTTAAAAAAACGTCGACTGTATTGAAGGGTAGCAAACAAGAAGAGGACTTCTCATTTTTATTTACAATGAAAATTCTTTCATTTTTTGCAGCTCCAATGATAAATATTGTATTATGACAGGGATTAACTAGATCAGGGATAGGCAACTGGTGGCCCGCGGGCCGTATTTGACGCATGGGTGACTTCTGTCTGGCCCAGCCCTCACCCATCAAAAGAAACCCCAAAATCTTTACTTATAAAAAGCACTCAAAGTAGCTCTTTATTTTGCGAGGTATCTGTTCACATAATTTCAAGGCAAACCTGTGTGTTTAGTCTGCTTAGAGACGCTTTCTGCCGTGAAGGATTTTAATATAGCGTAAGTCACCACACGTTGCACAAAGCTAAATATGAGAAGTTCACTGAAGTTACAAGTACATAAACATCGTTTTACCAGAACCACGCAGGAGTCTGCACTCATGGCGTCTTATACTGTTGCACTTCAGTGTTTACTTTTTGTTTGCTTTAAACATTTTGTATTCATTTTTATAAAACAAGAGTACAACTGTTATATATGCATTCGAGCATATGTTAAATTACTGTACTATATGTTGGTTTAATAAGCGTATATACATAAATATGTTTAAAATGGCAGTTTTGTTATATTTGGGTAAGTGTGCATTGATATGTGGCGCCCTCAAAGTGTCAACAAAAAATTGTGGCCCTTTCCACAATTCTTTTTCAAGTTGCCCATCCCTGATCTAGATGCTGTTTAAATGTGCGTTTCCTAAGATATGTGGCACCATTGATAAAGAGTGGCGTAAGGAAGCGCATATAATGGTGCATTTGGATGGAAATAGTGTTATACATATACAATGGAGTGTGCCGTTTGACTATGAATTCCATATTTCTTAGTGGCTTTATAATCAGTCATCATACAGTGGGGAAAATAAGTATTTAGTCAGTCACCAATTGTGCAAGTTCTCCCACTTAAAAAGATGAGAGAGGCCTGTAATTGACACCATAGGTAGACCTCAACTATGAGAAACAAAATGTGAAAAAAAATTTGAGAAAATCWTTTTGTCTGACTTTTAAATAATTTTTTGGCAAATAATGGTGGAAAATAAGTATTTGGTCAATAACAAAAGTTCATCTCAATACTTTGTTGTACATCCTTTGTTGGCAATGACAGAGGTCAAACGTTTTCTGCAAGTCTTCACAAGGTTGRCACACACTGTTGCTGGTATGTTGKCCCATTCCTCCATGCAGATCTCCTCTAGAGCAGTGATGTTTTGGGGCTGTCGGCGGGCAACACGGACTTTCAACTCCCTCCAAAGGTTTTCGATGGGGTTGAGATCAGGAGACTGGCTAGGCCACTCCAGGACTTTGAAATGTTTCTTACGAAGCCACTCCTTTGTTGCCCTGGCAGTGTGCTTGGGATCATTGTCATGCTGAAAGACCCAGCCACGTTTCATCTTCATTGCCCTTGCTGATGGAAGGAGGTTTGCACCCAAAATCTCACAATACATGGCCCCATTCATTCTTTCATGTACACGGACCAGTCGTCCTGGTCCCTTTGCAGAGAAACAGCCCCAAAGCATGATGTTGCCACCCCCATGCTTCACAGTTRGTATGGTGTTCTTTGGATGCAACTCCGCATTCACTTTCCTCCAAACACGACGAGTTGTGTTTTTACCAAATAGTTCTACTTTGGTTTCATCTGACCATATGACATTCTCCCAATACTCTTCTGGAACATCCAAATGCTCTCTAGCAAACTTCAGACGTGCCTGGATATGGACTGGCTTAAGCAGGGGGACACGTCTGGCACTGCAAGATCTGAGTCCCTGGCGTCGTAGTGTGTTGCTGATGGTGGCCTTTGTAACATTGGTCCCAGCTTTCTGCAGGTCATTCACTAGATCCCCCCTTGTGGTTCTGGGATTTTTCCTCACCGTTCTTGTGATCATTTTGACCCCACGGGCTGAGATCTTGCGTGGAGCCCCAGATCGAGGGAGATTAGTAGTGGTCTTGTATGTCTTCCATTTTCTGATTATCGCTCCCACAGTAGATTTCTTCACACCAAGCTGCTTGCCTATTGCAGATTCAGTCTTCCCAGCCTGGTGCAGGTCTACAATTCGGYTTCTGGTGTCCTCCGACAGCTCTTTCGTCTTCACCATAGTGGAGTTTGGAGTGTGACTGTTTGAGGTTGTGGGCAGGTGTCTTTTATACTRTTAATGACTTCAAACAGGTGCCATTAATACAGGTAATGAGTGGGGGAAAGAGGAGCCTCTTAAAAAAGAAGTTACAGGTTTGTGACAGCCGGAAATCTTGCTTGTTTGTAGGTGACCAAATACTTATTTCCCACCATTATTTGCAAAAAAAAATATTTAAAAATCAGACAAAATGATGTTCTCAAATTTTTTTTCACATTTTGTCTCTCATAGTTGAGGTCTACCTATGATGTCAATTACAGGCCTCTCTCATCTTTTTAAGTGGGAGAATTTGCACAATTGGCGACTGACTAAATACTTATTTTCCCCACTGTATTTTCCCTCTTAGGTTTTTCAGAAAAATAAAAAACAGTTTGACGCTTCTTCCTGTTCGGTCTCCTACTTGTTTTTCTTTTTCTTTGTTTCTCAATAATGTCTTGGTTCTCCTCAAAGCATTTGCCCTATTGTCAATTAAAATTTTTTTATTTTTTAACTTTCTGAAAGTAAACAGCAAACTTTGAAAATATCTTGTTGTTTCATTGTTGGCGCAGGGCTGTAAAGTTAATTGCAGGACTATAAAAGCGAATTGTTATTCTGGCGAGATGTTACCAAGCTGGAAGCCAAAGTTGTGAGGTGTGTCCTTTGTGCTCATTGATGCAGCAGGGCAGTTTTAGTGCTGAGAATATGCAGAATAAATATCAGATTGCTATCAGAACGAGTCAGAAGAGCACCATTTTAAAATTCCTGTTTAATGCTGATGTTCTAACTCTTTAACTCTTTTGGACACCATTCCTTTATGGTGTCATTTTGCTCTAGCAATTATGATTTTTTTCCACATTTTTCTCTTTATAGGTTTAATAAAAGCATCGCCACTGGCAAATTGCAATGTAATCTTTATGCCCCCTGCAAATCTTTCCTGTAAAGGTTATTAGTAATGGTGATGCAAWGTAAAATCTGTCTGCATGTCTGCTCAGTCATGTCCCTGATATCTGCTGGAATCACAATGTAATTACCTAAATGGAAGAGGAAATTGGATAAACACTGACTGCTGGCTGCTTTTGACAATAGAAAATGCCAATGGCTTTTTTTTTAGCAGAGGCTGTTAAACAGTTCAAAACGTGAGTCTCAAAATGCAGCTTATTCACATTCTTTAGTTAAAATATGTGTTTCTTCCCTTTATTTTTAATGGAATTATTTAGCCTGTTTCAATGACACTGTACCCAACTCTTACACCAAACACAGCCACATGAACTTGCAGCTTTCCCTATATTTGTAAGAGACATATTACAAGTTGTTTTATAATTGTATTAAATTCTCTGTTCTTCAAAATAAATATTACATTTTGTGACCACAAGGCTGCTCTCGCTCACGGTGAGCTTATGTCAGAGACCTCTCTTCCCCTGAGGATTACAAGAGGCAGGACTGTTTCTTGGGGCCACATTGACAACAAAAAGAGAAATGAGAGCTCTGAGATGGCTTGAGTGAAAGAGTTTCCCCCGGCCCTCGAAGGGCTCTCAGTGCACCAAGCTTTTGTCATTAATTCATTTCCTTTCCATAAATGTTCTTTTCTTTTTACTGTAACATGTGAGGTGAGCTGTGTGGCTCTTTATGGAGCCATAAGAAGGAAATGGTGGGCTTAATGCTCAAGGTGCATTCAAATCTGTGCCAGCAGCTTTATATGCAAGCATGGGTACTTGGATTTTTTTGCCTCCTGAGGACACTGCTGCTTAAAAGGGACACTGGGCTTTCTAATGATTCCCCCTCTTCCCTTTTTTTTGTATGAGTGCTGGGCCATCGCAAGAGTGTTGCCCTGTGATGGCCAGCCCGGGGGCAAATACGCTGTCGTAACAGCAAGGGAGCTTCTACATAATCGGCTAGTGGCTGAAAAGGAAGCTGAGTGAGAGATGTACTGATTCATATCAAAAGTTAAAGCATGACTGAACTCACATGGCTAAAATGGAGGTTGTGTGTCCGTAAAGCGCTGRTTCTGCAGGGAGCTGTTTTTGTTGCTAGTTCGGGATTTAGTTTGTGGAGTTGGTGTTAGGTTARGATGCAAACTTGCATGTGTTTAAAAGTGTTTTTTTTTAGATTTGAAAGAAAAAAACACATTATTTCAAATATAAACAATAAATAAACTCATTAAATCGGATTGTTTTTGCATTCAGATTGTTTAAGGGRTCCAATTCAAAGAAAATGGAAAAGCTGAAAACCCTGATGAGCTATTTTAGAAGTGTCACTCAACAGAGTAAGTGGTCATATTAATATTTTCAGGCAAAAACACAGCGCAGATTTCCTTTTCTATCATTTCATATAAAAGTGAGACATTTCTGCTTTGCAGTGCCGACTGGACTTGTGACATTCAGCCGACGAAAACTGGACAAACCGCCCAACTGGAGAAGGTCTGATGCTGTTATTAATTTTGTAAAGAAGTTTGTTGGTGACCCCTTCAGAAGGGAGCATCCAAGAGAGCCACAACGTATTAAATCAATAGATTTTGTTGTTAGCAGTTGGAGATTGTGATCTTATTCATAGTGACTCGAGTGAAAATTATTATTTTGTTGTGTTTCAGCTCCAAGACTTTGCTCACGAAGCTCCACATCACGTGTAAAGGAACCATTGAGCATGACGGTTATGGAATGCTTCAGGTAAGACGCAGAAGGAGTGTAAATTTTAAGTGTGAATTGAATTTGCAGGGAGTTATTTTTGCATAAAGGAAGGCGTGCCTCCTCATTCTGAATTCTTCCACCCAGAATGCTTACCGTTGCTGAAAAGGCCTGTAGGGAGGCCGTGACACGTCAGAGGGAGTTTGTGCTGGGACTGGGGTCGGGGCCTCTGGGTCTCCTTTGCTCCCCGTGTCGGACGAGCTTCCTGTACTCTGTCAGCACGGCCCCCTCCGACTTTCACCTTTTGTTTGCCTCGAGTCGCCACGAACTGACAGCTGATGTGCGCACATGACCAGCTCCAGGGGGCTTGCTGTAGCTCCGATTGATGGATGCTCTGCCGGGGTGGGGGTGGGGGTGAGCCTCTGACAGCTTGTCAAAGCGGACTTTAGAGTCTGGCTCATTGTCCCAGTGTTGGGTAACCAGTATGGAAGAAATCTGCCCTCAAATTGCTCACTGTCTGGTAGTGTTTTCCTGGGGTTGTCAAAGATTTGGTCTGGACTGCCTTCAGGCCGTTGAGCAACAATTGTCAACTCTAAAAATGTAAGATATGTTCCTTTTGAAAAGTGCATTTTTTTTTGTGTATCGCACAATTAAAAATGAGCCCCAATTAGAAGATTTTTGCAGCAGGTAAATGTTTGGGCTATAAAACTACACTCTTCTTTTTTGCTTTGGTATTTGCTGCTGGCAGCTGCATGCATAAACACCGCTTCCAGAGAGCGCTCAGAGCTCATGTTGGCATTGTGGACAGAGTGCCTGAGTAATGCCAGCACCTCAGGCCACCTTCCCAATCAGCTTGTCACACATTCTGTCACAAATAAAAAGAAAAAGGCCAGAGACCATTTTATGAGGTGTGCACCTGTTTCCTAAGTTTGAGAAGCTGTTCCAGCCCCAGTAAGTGTCACTTAGATGTGGATACAACAGAAAATGTGCAGATGCTACATAAATGTTCTTGCTTTATGATTTTTTTTTCTCATCAAACAAATGTTTTATCTTTTAGGTGGATTTTGCCAACAAGTTTGTCGGAGGAGGGGTCATCGGTTCTGGTCTTGTTCAAGAGGAAATCCGTTTTCTCATTAATCCCGAGCTAATTGTGTCTCGTCTCTTCACGGAAGCCCTGGATGATAATGAATGTCTAGTTATCACAGGTCAGTGATGACAAACTACCCCTTACCTTCCCAAATAATCATTTTCATCCAATGAAATTTACTGTTTATTTAGTCACGATTTAATCTTTTGATCTGAATCAGATCTACAACATTTAGGTTGACACTTTTTCCCACATCTTTCTGGTCAAACAAAACATGATGCCACTTTTGCACAACTTTACCTTAACCTATTCTGACTCAGCAAGAAGCTGAAAAATGCTTATGGCAATTACTCTGTTTCCTCTGTCTGTCCTTGACAGTGTCTCCTTTTGATTGGCTGTTAGAGTCAGAGTTGAAGATGAAGACTTGGCTGTCTTGATTACTCTGCTGGGTCTTTCTGTTGAGTAATTCTTGCTGCCTGTGCTTCACAATTTAATGTTTACAACAAACAAGACTGCCAGCAGCCAGTAGACACCCGGTAACAAGAGCTAGACTTGAGGGGTCCCAGCAGGAGGTTGATGGCACCCTTCTGTTTTTCCTCCACTATTTTTATATGTCTTGTCTTAACTGTTGTAGCAGGTTGATTGGGTTTGATGAAGAACCTCAGCAATCAGAACTGGCAATAGCTAGTTAAAAACAAAACTAACACATTTCTAGTTGTCATCCTGGGAGTTTAGGATTATATCGTGAGTTTATGTAAAAACATCTATTTTTCTTAAGTTTCCTTACACAAACCCCTTAAGTTTCCTTAAGGTTTGTGTTTTACTTAATCCAGATCTCAAAAGAAAAGGGAGAAACATGGTTTTGATTTTAAGTGGAAAAAAGAAGTTTAAAAAATGTACGTCCTTCATTTAAACTTAATATTAAAAATGAAAGAACGGCGTAAAACGTGCTAAAATAAAACATGAAATGAGGAATCACAGACAGTGTCCTATCTCCAGTCGTACTGCATTTCCTGGTTCTACAGAGTCACCTTCAGACGTCTTGCCGGCCATCTTTCCCGTGCCTCCACTTAACTTTATTACTTGAGCCTAGAATTAATTATAGATGGAAGACCAGCCCAAGACCTGCTCCACTAATGGACTCTTCCATTCCATCATCTTTATTAAACACAGCCTGTATCTCTTGTCCCCTCTTGTAAAAGTCCAAGCCATAGCTGCGTTGTGGCCATGCGGTAAATCACATTTCTCCTCTGAGAGGTCTTGGCATACCGTACAGAATCTAATGGATTGTACCTCTGCACTGAAAGTTGCACAAGTGCTCTGGCTAATTAAGTTTCTCTTGATTGCTAGATATCTGGCTGCCATTGTGGCGGTCAGATTTATAAATAGTATCAAGGAGAAGTCATGTGACTCACTGATGGCCGTATTGACCGGGGAATGTGCACGCCTAATGTACAAAGGCTGGAAGCGTTACAGTAGGGTTTGTTATTATTTTACAGAATTCTTGTACATTGATTTCAGCGATTTTTAGGATTGGCAAATATATTTTATTGTTTTATACTTCTAATATAAAACATTTTGTTTGCTCATGGGTAGACCAACGAGTTGGATTTTTAATTAAAACAACAACTTGCCTTCCATTGATAATGCGATGAGACACTCCTGACATTCAGTGACTGGATAGCCACAAAAGAGAGACTTTTTATTTCCATGTTTTTGCACATGAATGAAACAACCTTTAGGAGATTTTTGTTCAGATCTACTGAATTTATTGTCTATTTAGGAATAACTAACAACCACTTGGCTCTTTGTCAAGTCGGGTTTGATCATCTTTGCTCTGTAAATAACTTTTAAAGGGCATTTTTGGGTTGCATAAATCTCAAAAGCATAATTAATTTTCTTCTTGAAACATACTTTCAGATGCAAAAAATGGTTGGACCCAATAAAAGAACCAATAAATGTCATGTTAAAGTTTTTTTCTGGTTTTGATTAATTGGATTTTGTTATAATAGACAATAAATAATTACAATTTTTTGGATTCCTTATGAAATTGTATTTAACAGACATTTCCTTGACATTTTTGACAAAGGTTTGTGTTCATGAGTGGCGTTTTTGTAGAGCTGTTTCTGCTTTATCATATTTGGTTTTATTAAATGGTAAATGGACTGTACTTATATAGCGCTTTTCTATCCATCCAGGACACTCAAAGCGCTTCACACTACAATCTGTGTCCTCATTCACCCATTCACACAGCACTCTATAAGGTCTCTACAAAGCTAACATGTACAATCATCTATGGAGACTAATCAGTGCCAATCACATTCACACACTGATGGGATGCACATCAGAGGCATTAGGGGTGAGGTGTCTTGCCCAAGGACACAAATGGCATGTGGGAATGGCGGGGAGTCGAGCCTGTGACTTGTGGGTCCCAAAGCCGACTGCTCTATCACTACACCACAGCCGCCCCCAATTATTAACTACATTATCTACTAAAATGAGTATCTTTATTTTTCAGAATGAGAGAAATTAGTTAATTTTGRGAACAATCAGGTTGAACAAAGTGAGCTCTACAGATCCTGTGCTCATGTGCTCAAAGCCCTCTAATCACCTGGGTTATTCACTTTGCAGCATGAAACCCCCCCCCCAGCAGTCAGGTACAAACGAGCACTAATTAATGGCAACTTAATTTGTGGCCTCTTTTAGTCTCATTTTATGGGTGTGAAGTGTTTCCCTGCAGGCTGGTGGTCGCTTGCTGCTGGTTTGTTTCAAAGCGTGAAGAGTAACCACGTGAATTTTCTCTCATCAGGCAGCTGCCGGTCTTTCAGTGGTTTACATTAATTGTTCTTCTACTGGTCCACAAGCATTTCACGTACCGGACGTTTAATAAATCCATCGATTGGTGTCTGAAAAGGACTTTTTCAGTTTTTTAAACTTTTTATGTATGCTTGAATGCATACCACTATCTTACTGATTCTCTGTTGAAGTTGGATGATGTCGTGGTTTTTATTACACATCAAACAAAAATCAATATGCTTATTAATGCAGTGCAATCTGGTCTGCTTCTCAGTGGTTTATTATCAACACAACTGGAAGTTTTCAGTTTTGATTATATTCAAAAGTAATGATCATCTTTATGTTGTTGTTGCTTGTTTTGTAATSTAGCTGAATAGATGTTGCTGTTTGTTAGGAACGCAGCAGTACAGCAGATACAAAGGTTATAATGAGACCTACAGGTGGAGTGGCAGCCACCAGGACACAACTCCAAGGTTTGTATCTCTAACTTCCTTTCATGTGGAAAACTCTTAACTTAAAAAACTGTAAAAGCACATAAACGTTTTTTYATTAAAACGTTTCATTTTGGATTGCCAAGATATGTACTCACATTTAAAGTCCCAGAGGATAAGCCTTAATGACATGCTTATAAACATTTATTCACTGCGAACTTGTGGTTGACTTGTTTATCAATGTCTTACAATGTATAGATTGGTTACTTGTTTGTGCTGTAAGAAAAAATGTATATGAGCCATTAATACCAGTATTAGGAAGTGAAAATTCTRTCCCTTGACTGGTTTACGAACATTTCTAAGTAAATATATCACCTGATGACTATCTGTTAGCATGTTTTGATAGAAGATGTGCACTAAATGTACACATCTTTGTTTTTCCCCAGAGACGGCTGGCAGCGAAGGTGCACTGAGATCGTGGCCATCGATGCTCTAAAGTTCAGGAGCTTCCTCGAACAGTTCCAGCCAAGCAAAATCAATCGAGAACTTAATAAGGTAAAATTTATTATTGCCTTGTTAGTTTTTAGCTTGCTTAAGACAGTTGTGTTCTACTTTACAGTTTTTTTCTGCAGGTCTAAATGAGTAAAATAATATTTTTTGTTTCAGTTTTGCTTAACTTTGAGATGAAGATGACAAAGAACAAATACGAGCCTGTTTTTTCTTAGAAAATATATTTAACTAAATTAAATATAAATTTGTGATGCTATTATACAAAACAGTGCTTCTATATCTATAAACATAATAAAGAATAAAAAGCTTACGTCTAACCTTTGTGGCAGAGTTAAGCCTGCTCGTAATGGAAAATCAAGATGTTGATGTTGTCAGGTCTGCTGTCAAAAGGCAAAGACGAGTTTGACAGCTCTGACAACAGTGTGAAGAATGCACAAACTCAAAGATCAATCCCATTTCAAATATAGTTCAGTGAAATGTCACAGCTGCTCTTTCACAGGAAGAATTTATGACTGGTCAGAGGGAAGCTAGGCTCTTATAATCCATTTACATTTTATTTTAATGTGAAAATAAATGGTCACAGCCCTTCTTGAGCTTTCCTCGTTAACGTCTAATGCTCTAGCTCACTTGTGTGGGTTTTCAGTTTTTAATACATACTGTTCATCTAGCTGGAGCAGCTGGTGCCTATCGTAAGTCCATCACAAGGACACAGGAAGACAATCCATTCACACTGTCACACCTAGGGACAGTTTAGAGTTACCACTGAACCTAACATGCATATTTTTGGTTTGTGGGAGAAAACTGGGGTACCTGGAAAAACCCCACACTCACATGGAGAGAACATGCAAACTACACACAGAAAAGCTGGGAGGYGAACCTGCAAYCTTCTCAMTGTGAGGCGATGGTTCTAACCACTCTGCCACCCTGACACATAATTGTAACGGCCCTGTCACACTATAACATTTTAGACAACTTATGCCAACTTTAAAGACATCTATGTTGTAGTCAAGACCACGCTGTATCGAGACCGAGACAAGACCAGAAAAACAAAACAAAAAAACTAGTTCCCTGAAGGCCCTGTCACTCCAGACAACTTATGCCAACTTTTGAAACAATTTTTATGTCTAAATTGCTAATAAAAGTWATATATTTGATCAATTTGTTTGAATTACATTATGTACACACCAAAAAGAAGCTTCCTGTTGATTTTTTCAATTCTATCTTCAATGTAGATGTTTTTAAATTGTTCAAAAGTTGGCATAGGTTGTAGTGTGACAGGACCTTTAAAAGAGAGTATTCTGTAAACATGTAACTAACTTAATATATAGAGCTAGTATTGACAAAATCTCTGTGTATTGCTGAGTAAAGAATTTTGCTACAGAGGCAGATTGCTAATGTTAGCTAGCGTTAGTGACATTAAAGGTTTAACGTTGTCCCTGTACATCTCTGAAAGTGAAGCACTGCAGAATTTACAAGTCGCTCTATGCTTTCTTCTGGATGCTGTTTTACAAATATATTCTTTATGATTTATGTAGCCAAATTGTTATACTGAAGATTTAGCAGACATCTTCTCCTGCTCCCAGAGGACCACTGCTCAATTTGTTGGAGTGCCACCTGCGAGTGAAGCGGGGTGGGGATGGGTGACACTARCAAAAATACATAATTAGCAATGAGTTATGCTTGGATTTGTATCAKTACATTTTRCATTCAGTGAAAGCAAMGATGTTAACAAATAAACTGGACAATATTYTRGCTRTTTAGTGRTATTTCAACCCATTCTCACTCCSAWGTYGTCACATATTRACACTTTTCCAAGGTTCCCTCTGTGTTCGATTTTGACGCGTCGGGTACCGCCTCGCGTCAGTTATTGATGAGATGGAGCAGAATCCGTTGTCATAATTTCAGAAAGTGTAGAAAATGCACAAAAACTAACCGTCCCAAAGCCTAAAATTATTATCGGTATTCATATCGGTATCGGCCGATATTGGTCATTTTTTTAGAATATCGGTATCGGTCCGATATGTAAAACTGGGCCGATATTAACATCCGATTTTGATTTCCCWCTTTTTAGCTTTGTGTTTCTGTTTTGGGAGGGGAAATGGTTGATTGAGTGGCATCCATTTGATAACGATAGTGATATTGATGCTGCACGGCCAGGAATAACTGAAGCAGAGCCATGTCAGAGGTATGGTTGTTTATTTACAGTATACAGTAGAAACAGACCCAAGTGTGCTTGTGTGTATGTGTATAATATAATATACATATACCGATATTGTTTTAGTAGTAAATATTGGTTATCGGCCATAACAGCAATAATTATATCAGATATCGATATCGGCTGAAATTTTCATATCGGTGCATCCCTAATCTAGACATAAAACAAATTTCATAATTTGGCATACATTATCTAAAATATTACAGTGTGACAGGGCTTTAAAAGATAAACGTTTATTCCTGGTCCGAAAATGGCACCATTCTACTGATCAAAGATCAATCCAATTTCAGTCTCAAGCCAATTTATGTGGACTTGAGCTGAATAATGTCACATATGGAACAGAAATAAAAAAGKCACATTCTTGTTTTTTTGCTTTTTGTCTCTTGCTACTACACTGTTTAAATTACTCACCCACATATCAAAAACTACAATTTCTTCATTACAGATAGACGGTTTCTTCTGAAGTATTTGTTATGGATCACAACAAAGTTTGTTTTTATTTTCATTTCGTGTGTTTTTCATTTAGGCTTACTGTGGCTTCGCCCAGCCTGAGAAGGAAAGTCAGAACCTTGCAGCCGTGGCAACAGGGAACTGGGGCTGTGGTGTTTTTGGAGGTGACACACGTCTSAAAGGTAAGCACTGGCGTAACATTGACGTCAGTAGATTTTGTGGAGAAAAACGCTGAGCTCATCCCTGTGAGTTTGGATGTCTAATTGGACTCRTTTTACTGGATGGAATACATTTCACATTGAAAAGCTCCTGCAGATTCATACGGGCATCCATTTGTCTTCTSGGAATACGTTCATTTACTTAAGGCCTATTTCTTTTACCTTCCTCCTATTGATCAAATGACAAAGTTAATATCTTACATTAATAGTGGAATTGATCGTCGGCCCGAGTCCATCAATCTGTTGCAGCTCTGCGTTTGTGTCAGTGCTGCTGAACAGGGAGCTTCAGGAGAATTCTTCTAGCTGGGGTAAATACGGCTATACTCTGCCGTATTYACCCCAAATTCTGAACATTCATCATTATATGTCTGTTAGTTAACCAAAGTGAAGTACAGCCTTTTAATTGGCAGAATCAACTACTGTGTACTTAATGACATACTGTACCTGTGGGGAAGAGATTGCCAGKTTAGAAGCTGTCCTTCATTAGGGCAACTAGTTTTCTGTTAAATAACTTTTGAGGAAAACAGCTGAAGTAGAGCAGAGGCATTACTGAAAGGTAATTCTGCTCAGCCTACTTCAGAAAAAGTTCCTTCAGTTTTGCTTGTTGCKTTGGCAGTTTCCCTCAACTTTAATTAATCAGCAGACATATTTGCAGAATCCAGTCTCTTAAAATATTCACTGCTTTCCGGGACCAGTCCCGGCTTTGCTTTGTATCTGATCCAGAGTTCTCAGTGGGGGTGAGACCTATTCCCCTGATTACTTACCTTTTACTGTACAGGCTCCAGAGGCTGTTGCAGCTTAATTTTAAWGGAAACATCCGCAGCATTTTGACTTTTCAAACCTTTATTTATGCAATAGTACTTGAAACAAAAATACAAAAGCACTTTTTTATTACTTGCAATTACATTGTGGTGAATTTCCAAACTTTGCTAACATTATTATGAAAAAGTTTAGGTTAGTTTATGTAATAATC
The DNA here is from genome assembly GCF_001266775.1 of Austrofundulus limnaeus. Classification (NCBI taxonomy): domain Eukaryota; kingdom Metazoa; phylum Chordata; class Actinopteri; order Cyprinodontiformes; family Rivulidae; genus Austrofundulus; species Austrofundulus limnaeus. The sequence goes on along the minus strand of NW_013952441.1, from coordinate 645,960 downwards.
AAGCAAATTCTGTCACTCTCACTTTTGAGGCTTAACGGTCTTGTTTTCGTCTAGCTCTGATCCAGATGCTGGCAGCTGCTGAGGCGGGCCGAGACGTAGCTTATTTCACCTTTGGTGACAGTCGGCTCATGACAGATGTCCACAAAATGCACTCTTTCCTCACTCAGAGGAACGTCAGTGTTGGTAAGGGTGAACAGACATCCTGCATGCCTCTTGGGGTTTTATTGTCTGCTCGCAAAAGTGGTAATGTTTTGTCTGTTTGTGTCTGTTTGTCCTGATGCATTTCAATAATTTAGGTAGAAAAATCGACAAAAAAAGTTGAGTAGGTCCTCTGGATGAGTTCTTCTTGTTTTTCATCTCTTCTCCATGAGACTTGTTCAATCTGAAGAGCTGCAGGTAAACTCAGCCTTATAAGCAGTACTTTCACATAGTGGATCAATAAGTTTAACAGTAACAATCGAAAATTGTTCTCATGCAAAAGAGAACCATCAGCCTAWAATGATCGGTAGTTAGGCTGATGGTCCTCTTTGCGTGTGAACAACCAGTTTTGTTTCAACAAATAACTTATCCAGCGGACCTACTCAACTTTTTTTTTTTTTTTTACATTTGTGTGTTTGTCTGTAGTGATAGCAAAATGTTTCATGAACTACATGACAGAGTTTAATGAAACTCTCAAAGTAATCACTGAGTGTACATCTACAACTTATTAACGTTTGGAGTCAGTCTTATTCAAAATAGCCACCACAGCTAATTTATCTCAGTCAACACAATTATGATTTTTAACTCTGTCAGTTTTAAAGGATAGTAGCCATGTTTAAATGGATGTAAATAATCAGAACAAAGATGTGTAACGTAAATGCCCCAATCAGAATATTCTGATCTGATTGAGCTGGATTGGATCTTTCCTGCCCACAGCCATCAGCTTCTACAATAATTCTTTAGTTAAATGAGTTACACCAACACCTAATTTCCCTCTGAGATCAATAAATTATTTTTGAATTGAAATTGAATTGAATTTGAATGAATTTGTGATCCCAATGAGAGGGGTGATTTATGCTGACTGATAATCTGAATGGCGTGCACATAAACACTTATTCTGTTCATGTTATTCTGCTTGTGGAAAACTGACTTGACTGACAACATATGCTCACTTTGTCAACCTTTCATATTTCCACCTTTGGACAAAATATGTCAGGGAACCAAAACCGGTCAGTTAGCGACACAAAATTAAGTTTACTAACTTTGAAAGCGCTCAAAATGAACACCTTGAAAGTCGAAAGTGTAGGAACATGGAAAGCAGTAACATCTCCAACGCTATTAAAACCTGGTGCAGGTCAATTCTGGGTGCTCAGGAGACACTCGACCTTTGTTTATGTTCATTACGGAAGTAGAACTTCTTTTGTGGTTTTTTTAGGGAAAGTTTACAACTCTGCACGTCAGTACTTCTATTCTGAATAAAAGCCTGGTGCATGATCGGATTTATTTTATGTCCATATAAACTATACTTTCAGATTATCTAATTTGAATGTATTTCAATTCGATCAAAGAATTGTGCACATGTAAACATAGCTATTGAGCTAAAACTTAGTTCGGCAGTAGCTGAGCGTCATCCTCACCACATAGTACTGCAAACCCTAACTGCTCAAGTGACATCTCCAGCATAACACAAGGTTTGTCTGAATTAGCTTTTTTTTTGTCCTCACTCACTATAAGATAAAACTCTTGCATGAAAGATGATGGAAGATACGCATTTATGTAAAAAGCTTTACCAACATTACGATTATACTACGTCCTTTTAAATAATATCATATTCTACAAAATAATTATGTAGTTACTTATTCTGATCCTGAAAACYCACAGTATTTATAGTCCTTGGGTATTAGGCCGTTTATAATAAGAAGATGATGCACACAGTCTCCTTGTCTGTGTCTCAGGGGAGGTGTATGATCTCCTGGGGCAGTACTACAGCTCGGTGTGCAGGAGCAGCCTCACTCAGCGCCCCGATGTCAGCCTCTACTCCTTCATCTACTCACAGGTCAGCTCCTCCGAGGCGCCGGGCGACTCCGACAAAGGTTCGACCAGACTACACACACCCTCAGAGAGCCATTAAGGCTGCGTGGCTGATGAGTCACTGCTTTWTCTTTAGATTAAAAAWTAAATAAATAAGTTTGAAATCTTCTAATATTGTCTTGAGATTTATTTAGTTTTACTTGCTGTTAAATCTTGCTGTGAATAAAGCAAGATGTGGTGTTTATCACTGACACCTGAACATAAGCAGCTGTTTTAAACAGCTGCTGAAAGGTAGAAGGTGGTTCGTTACGACCCGGTCTGCCGTTGCTTTTATTTTGTCGCAGTGGGTAAAATGGCGATAGATTGAGCTCCAGTGTGACGCACTTGTGATTATAATGGTGAAGCAAAGGTTGCCATCCATCTTCTCAGTTTGTCAAGTTGCCTGTTTTTTATACCCACACTTATTCAGCCTAATTGAATTGGCTGTCAGAAATGAAGTTAAAGGAAACAAACAACAAGAATCACATTTGGAAAGGTTCARGTATTCCCAGAAAAACAGTTTGATTTAAAGAGCAGCCTACCTCTTTGTAACATAATCTGTTTTGTTAGAAATGCTGTTTCTGACTACAACTTTATCAACATTTAAAGAAAAAAATCTTTCCTGACTGAGMTTGTACTTTGATTTGTTTTTCTAATTTGTCACTATTTTAGTGTACATTTTTCATTGTTTTATGTTCATTTTTGACATGTTTGATGTATTTTGTTTTGAATTCTAAATAAAATGGAGTTAAGTCAATTCAGTAGTCATTTTATTATTTAAAGGAGTTATTATGCAAAACCAACTTTTTTTGGAACTTTGTATCATTATATTCCCTCATCAAAAACATACCCAGAGTGTTGCTTTGACTCATTCATGCATGTTTGAGAAATCCTTGAATCTCCTGTGGTACCCATGTGGAGCTGCCTAAACGCTTGCTGGTACAAAGCACCGCCTATTTACACAAAGCTCCTCCCTGGAGATCAGTCCACAGCTGAGCTCAGAGCACCCCTCCCCTGCACCTTCCCCACACAGCTCCACCAGAATAGCAGAGGGAGAAATATTTCTTTACAAATCACTATAATTTCATTGCAAAATATATGTTCACAATGATCTATATTTATAGTTTCTTTGCAAAAAATAGCTCAACATTGACATTAATGCATAAGAGGATGACTGTGAGATATGTTACCAAGCTGAAACATCTTGTAAAAGTCTCTGTACTCGCTTCGATTCTTCAGAAAACATACTTTCTGGGTCCGACGGGACGGGATCATTCGAGTAGCGTTCAACTGTATCCTGAGTAGCCATTTTCCAAAACCGATATTATATAATGTTGCGTCGTTTTTTTTTTTAAAACAAAGCACAACGCTCCTACAAAAAGTTGTAAACGGCATGAAGCATTGTGAGGACGTGCTGAAGTGGGAGTGTCAGAAACGGTAGGAGGTTCATAAAGAGACAGAGGCCAATTTCAAGGCATTTAGATATGATGCATTTACAAAGTCAAATTAATTTTTATACTTTATATTTGATATATACAACATCTATACTTAATTGTGGAGTAGAATTAATTAAACTATGTGCCTGGAAAATGCATAATACCCCCC
>NW_013952441.1:633222-642121 GCF_001266775.1 Austrofundulus limnaeus | reverse complement strand
CCCCCCCCCCCAAATTCAAATTCAGATGTAAGAGCCACAAATACATCTCTGAATTACTCAGAATGATAGCTTCCTGTWTAAAAAGAAAAATAGGTTTGTCCTCTACGTTTATCTTTTCCCAGCTATTGCTCCACCCATTTACTCGCAGCCTAATAAGGTCACACCTCTTAAATTAAGGGTAAATTATACCTTATTAAGTTAGGACTAGATGATCTAATCAGACGTGGGAGTTGAGCAGTGAGCTCTGATGTGAAGCCTCTGTTTTACCAAACTGTTTTGCATCAAGGAGTAGTTTAACAACAGTTTGTATGTAGGGTTCTGATTGTTTCCATTAGTGGTAACCTTTCAAACAAATACTTTTCTATTGTCTGTACAAATCTTAAAATATTCAGATCTCTGTCACCAGATTTATTCTACGTTTAGAAATGCAACAGAGAATGTTTTATGCTGAACATGAAATTACAGTAGTTTTGTTCCCTCTGGGTTCATGTAAAAAGTCTACAGAGCTGTAGGTCTGAGCTTGGTGCTGTCTGCTTTCATGGAGAAGAGGAGGGGTTGTCTCTTTATAGCATGCTGAGTTCAAAAACAGCCTTTGGTGGCAAATCTCCTGAGGGGATTCAGCATAGACACAAACGTGGGGCATCCTACGGGAATGATCCTTCTGCAGTGAGCGTCCTGTGTCTTTTTGACCTTTAGGCTGCCATCTGTCATAAAGTCATGAACTTGCAGTGTTTTGTTTTGTAAACACGATTCCTGCTGTGTAGTTTAGAAAATTCACGATTCGGTTCAGTTCAATACTTTAGTCTCACGGTTCGATATTTTTTTGATACAAAAAAGAAAAAATTCCATGCCTTTTTTTTAACTTGTAATTTATTTAAATTATTAAGTACGAACATTCGTTTAACCTCAAAAGTACAGTTTTTAAAGTAAATGTTGCTGAAACAGCAAGTTTCTTAGTGGATCTGCGCTCGACAATACAGCCTAGGTTGAGTAGTTGAACACAGATCCAATGAGCCTTTCTTCAACACAGCATTTTCAGAAGACAAGTTGATAACAATAATTTTAAATATCTGTATTGTTCGATACAAGTGTGTATTGAACCTAAAGCACTGTATTGAACGGCTCGATATGGGTACGTGTATTGTTGCACCCCTAAAATATGTGACCCATCACATCGAAATGAGTTTTAAGTCCAAAAGTGGTGTATGGAGAAATAGGCAAATATAGTGTTTTGACTAAAATGTTAACAAAAATTGCATTTACAGGTAGTCAAAATATAATAAAAGCCTTATCAATGTATCGGTTGAATGAACTGTCTGAAATATAATCATAAAACTAAATTAGGAAGCACTATTTTGAGCAGTAGCAACAAAAAACCTGATTTGGAGGAAAAACGCCTTAAATTTTTTAAGATTTTCCCTGTGAGCTAGCAAAGTGTTGTTGTTGTTTTTTAGCTGGGAAATCTCAATATTCAAATATAATTTGAGGTTTCCTCTTTATAAGGACATCAATAATTCCTCATTAAAATTACATAAAATTAGGATTCAGACCAAATATTTATGTATTATTGTAACCAACAAGACAAATTGAGTCATATATATGGATTTAATTATGATATCAGAATGATCCAGGTATCAAAAATGTAGCTTTTAAAGCCAAGAATCTGAAAATGTAATTAGGTAATTTTGACCAAATTTGACTTCGTCCTCATTTCAATATGATGGGTCACACACGCATGCACATATACAAATAATCAGTTTGAAAACTAAGATTGCATCTCTCATAATCCTCAATTTCTGAGTGTGTTGATTTACCTAAATCTAGTTAAAGCTTTCCTTAGATTGCATTGCAACATTTGTATGTTATTTATTTGCAATTCTTTGATTTTGCAGAACTTTTCTGTGAGCAAAAATTTAAAAAGTTGAAGGAAAAAAAAAATTTGGCGTTTTTTGGCTATTTCTTTTTTTAATTGCTCAACATTTTTTTAAGCTGAAAAATGAACCATGATTCCTTGCAACCATACAAAAGGCTTTACTCTGTTGATGTAGGGTATCTTATTCTAAATGGGCAGGCTTAATTGCATTATTTATATGGTGCTTATTTCATGTTTTGATTATTTTGATCATTAGTGGAAACTCCCCATAGTGTTGAGAGGAGAACTGCGAGCTTCTCTTGGCCCCGCATTAAAGACTTCATCATCTGAATATTGATATGTTATCCTGGAAAGGGTTGCTTGTGTTTGTTTGGTTTGAATATGAGAAGACATAAGATTTGACCTCTCTTTCTTCTTTTAGTTTGAATTCATTGCTTATTTCTGAAAATTCTCATTGTAACAAGAGCTGCAATCACACCAGAGGCAACAGGGTTCGTGTGGGAGGCTATTAATTTGCAATTTCTTCTAATTTTAGAACATTAGTTTTGTATTATTAAGTATGCTGATTCTAAACAGCTCAAAAAACACCAAATAAGCAGAAATGATGTGTTGGTTTTTTCTGCTTAACATCATAATAGAAAGCTAATTCAAACTTTCAGTAAAGCCTAAAAGATTCAAATGCAGGATTCTGTTGTTTAAACATCACTCTCCTTACGTTTTGCAGATAAACTGCTGTGTCTGTTTGAACTTGACACGATCTAAATGTTCGCCGCTTCCTCCGTGTCCGGTGAGGCGCATCAGCACAGTCGTTTGACGGAAATTGCGTCTCTCCTCCAGCCCTACACATGCTGAGATGGTTCCTCTTCTCCAGAAACCTGCTTGCATCGTCGTTTCTTTCGAGGCTAAATAGCCCGCAGTCCGAATTTCTTCTTTAAAGATGGGGCTGCTCTATAGAGGAAGTGTAGGCAATGCATAAACCCAAGACAACAGCAATTATTTATTAGAGACAGCTTTCTGTGGCCGTTTTAGTGCAAATGTTTTCACTGCAATTGATCCCCCCAAAAAAAGAAGGGGAAAAATATCCATTTTATGTGAAAGCTGTGGCTTTTAACCGAACGCACTGCTCGCTTTGTTAGGTCAAGGATTGAGCGAGTGAAGTTATTTTTGCTGCCGTTATTAGATTGCCACTCTGTCAYAGGAGTGTCGAGTGATTGATACTGACTCAGCTTGAATGAAAGATGAGGTGAAGCCATTTCGACCTGCACGCGAGGAGCAAGTATTACCGAGGCAGGTTTAAGAAAAAGGTTCTACAGGGACCGTAAAAAAGTGTCATTTTAAGAAAACTCAGGTGATTTAAAACATTTTAAAACATGTCCTAACCATTAATTTTTAAACAAAAAACAGATAACCCACTTTGAGAACTCTCAAAGTATTCACACTTGATCAACGTTTGGATTTAACCTARTTAAAGATGGCTGCCACCATGTATTGGCCATGGCAAACACAAAACTGGCTATAACTAAGAAAGTTAACTGATTTTTGTATACTTTCTCAATTATACTGTACACACAATATCTGCATGTGTTTGAACATGCACCACATCATGCTACATCACACAGCAGCATGTTTAGTGACCAGAAAATGTATCAGAAGTGTAAATTTAAACATCGCCCTTATGTTGATGATCATAAATAAATGCATTTCTGATTCCACATAAACTACTTAAAGAAATTGAATTCAACAACTGCACCACAGCGGTTAATTAATTTGTTGGTTTGTATCGGAAATGTTTTATTTTTTTAATGGTTACCTGTCAGATTCCTTTTCCCATCTCCTCAGGCCTTTAATTGCACACTTGTTGCTCCTATTTCCTGTGAGGTAGACAACACCATCTGTTCAGCGCAGACACCAGACAAATCAGGATTTCAAAAAGAGAAAAAAAATTCATGAATTTGGTACCGTGGATCTTAAACTTCAGGAAGAAACTTGTTGTGAAACACGAGGCATCTTTTAAATTAGCCTTAAAATATTTTCAACAAAGACACTATATTCAAAGAACCACACGTGTCTGGGTTGTACGCATGTATGTTGATTTTTGTGGTACTTTGGGCTTGTTACGTGGTCAGACAGATGTTTCTGCCTGTGACAGATGTTTCCCAGACTTTTCAAAGGAGACGTTTTACTGAGTTTTGGCCTTGATCATTTTCAGAATATGATTAGATTCTAACATATGGCATCAGTTGTTAAGACAGGTAAAAACAAAGTAGAGAAAATAAGTTTGAGTACATTTTATTTTGTTGTTTATTGCACAGAATATTTATTTTTAAAAAACTGCATATTTGACACAACTAATTAAGAAAATTATAGCAACGCGTTTTCTGTTACACTGGACATTTAAAGGTTGACGGTGGAACAAAGTGCAATACTCTCTGGAAGTTGGACAGTAGCGGCAATACTTATAGTTATRTAAAGTGATAAATGAATGCAGCAAATATAAATATGTCTGAAATGTTTTCTAAGTTTTGTTTTAGTATGAGCAAAACTGTAGTTATATTGTTTATCGAATCCCACAGAGACTTCACAGGAGGTGGAAGATTTCCTGGTTAAAATGGGAACCTCATTTTGGGCTTTTATTTATTTAGTGATTATTGGGTTGCATCCATCAAAGTCCCCCCAGCTCTTAAAGTGACATTTTTAAACAAAACCTTAATAAAAAATCAAGGAGAGCAAAACTTTTGTAATTTATAATCAACCTATTAACTTAGARTAAAGTTTAAATAATAAAAAAAAGTTCAAAAGGAACACCGAATTATAAATGCACTTTTTAAAATGATACATCAGTTAATATTACACCTTTTGTAAATAGCTCTTCGAGCTACCAGGGTTTAAAGAAATAGTTTATTTTTGATTGAACTAAAGACAAAACGGATAGTTAAAATGTAGCAAAGACCAAAGTAGATTAAATAAYGATTGTGTGAGCTATTTAATTTTTGAGAGTAGAGTTTTAATATTGCAGCAGCTCACTTTAGTCTTGGCCCTACTTTGTATTAACCATTAGCATGTAAGAAAAAACATGATCAGTATTGGAAGTCGGAATAAGTTTGCAAAAAAAAAGAGTTGATTCTCTTCTAAAATTCTTTATTCAAAAACCTGAACTCCATTCCAGCTCACAGCTTGTCAGCCAGGCGGGAGCTGTGAGGTTGAGGCCTTGAGTCTTATYAGAAGCAAAACAAAAACAAACCCTCTCAGGAGCAGCTGTTCTAAAAAAGAATAATGATGATCACCATAAAGTCACTTGTACATAAACCTAACTTCCTGGTCACACCCCTGGAGGCGGTCCTTTTTACATCAGACATCGTAATGTAAAACAAACTTTGTTTATCCTGTTAAAGAGGGTCATAATGATAGAAACATACTGACTCTTTCTATGTTTAAAGTAAATGACTGAACATACTGTACAAGACTGGATCTGAAGTTTTCAGTTAATAATACACAAAATTTCTTTCAAGCTCATCAGTTTGAACTGTTTGTCCAAACCGTGGTCACCTAAAGAGCTATCTACATCAGGTAAGATAATAATTGTTCATAACCTTTTCACAGAATGCCACTTTAAAACAGCAGAAATTTTTTTATGTATGTATTTTTAGATACTCCTTTATTGTTGTATTTGAGGAAATAAAACTTGTGACCGTTCCATGTTGGGATATTTGTCTCCAATCAATGACTGAAAATGTTTTATAGTGTGTCTCTCTGCTGGGTTATTGTGAACTACACAAACAAAGCATATTTTTTACGGGCATCTAAGCTGTCCTGTAGCGCCAGTTCCCTTGACAAGTGTTGCTGGAAGCGCCATAAAGCGTCTGAGCCGTCATCCCTCAGCCCTGTTCTCTATTACATATGAACTAGCGGCTAAAGTGACAGGCTTATTTACACCAGGACACATGTAGCCTTGATAAGACCATCGCTCCTGTGCCAAACAATCATGATACACAAACATATCACACTAAAATAAAATAAAAAATGCTTAAAGCTAGCGGAGACAATCCCTGTATCAATTCACCTTCCAATTGGTTTAGATACACTTGTTTAACGGATAAGTGCTATAGACCTTTTTCCTCCTCTGCTGTTCAATTACCCATAAAAACCAGATGCTCGGTCTCAGGAGTAAGATACTGTCACTCTGCTCGCAGCAGTACAAGAAAGATTTAAGGTAAGCACTTTCCCCCGTGATGGAGACCCAGCAGAAGAGTTGTCTTCTGCTGGGTCTCCATCACGGGGGAAAGTGCTCACGTGATGGAGACCCAGCAGAAGAGTTGTCTTCTTTTTAAACACAGAACCATTAAACAGCTCTGACTCACCGCTCTCTGCTTCTTCATCTCCACCCTCAGCCCCCTGCGTTATAATAAATATAGATGAGCTCAGGAACGTATGGGAAACAGTCAACTAAATAACGCCGTTTTGTGAAGATGGTGATATTAAATTAAGTCACAGCTGCGTGGCACATAAACTTCCTCAAGCTTCTAATTACCTCTGAGTGTTTGGATTAATTTTATATTGCAGGGAATTCCTCTGTGAGCTATGCAGCCTAATGTGTTCCTTGATCGCAGCGTGTGGGTTCCCTGTGGTGCTGTTTGGATTTCAGCTGTGATGTTTGTTTCATCACAGAGAAAAGGTTGCAAAAGCAAGTTCAAATTGTTTTATTGAAAAATTTTTCTTTACATCGTTTTACTTATGTGGAAATAAAAATGAACTAGAAGATGATGTTGCCCCATTTGAACTTTTTACCTATCTGTTGCTACAATAACGTTTAGCTAGTTTAGCTTTTAGCTGTTTTTTTTATTACATTTAGCTTTTAGATAACCATTAACTGCTTCATTATAGAATTTTGCAACATTCAGCATTTTGTTTATTTAGCTTTTAAGTCTTTGGCTGCTTTTATCTAAAGTTTTGCTACGTTAGCTTTTACTTAGTGGTTTACTACTTAGGTAACATTAGCTATTTATACTTTTAGCATCTAGCTACCTTGTTGCTACATTTAGCTTTTAGCTAGTGTTTTGCTTCCTTTAGATGGTATTTTGCTGCTCTTAGCTTTTCAGCTTTTTTAGCTCTTAGATCACCTTTTGCTGCTTCTAGCTAACATTTTACTACCTTAGCTTTTAGTTTATGATGTGCTACTTTTATCATTTAGGTAACATTTGCTACTTCTACTTCTAGCTACCTTGTTGCTACACTTAGCTTTTAGCTAGTATTTTGCTACTTTTAGCCAGCATTTTGCTACTGTTAGCTTTTCAGCTTTTTGTACATTTAGCTTTGAGATGACTTTTTGCTGCTTCCATCAAACATTATGCTACTTTTAGCCTCTAGCTACCTTGTTGTTTTAGCTAGTTGTTTGAAATTCTCAGCTAGCATTTTGTGACATTTAAGCAGCTTTAAAAAAACCCAATTTAGCGTTAGCTCGTCTTCTTTTATTGCTAAAAACTCAGTTTTGCCTTTTTCAGAGGACTTTTCCAGTTAGCTGCTTCTGTCTATATTTGAGCTTGCAGATAATCATAGAAGTTTTTGCAATTTGAAACTGATAGCCATAAGGTTTATAAAATGGCGTTTGCATAAACAGCTGTGCAATAATTTGAGATCAGAGTTATTTTAGGACGTCATAATTTTCTTTTGTTCTTTGTCCCACTCAGAATAATAATTAGCTATAAGGCATTGTCAGAATTAAACTTTTTTCTAAAATAATCAACAAAAAGTCACTGTCAAATTAAAGTAAGAAGTAAAATGTTTTTATTTGGTCATTAAAATCCCATCAGAATCACCTCTTCTTTCCCATCATCAGGAACGTGAACGACCACACCTGCACTTTGCCCATCTGCTGAAGCAGCGTTTGTTCTTAATAGGTCACTGTAATTGGCTCAGGAAGTGAGCAGCGCGTCACACTGTTTGGTTTCAGTTACTGGAGTTTTGATAGTAATGGTACCGTTGGCAGCTGTGGACTCAAGGATACTTCTGCTCATCGCCTCTCCACCTCGTGATGCTTTGCTCCACAGGGACAACACTGCTGTGCCAAATGCCCACCTGGGAACTGAGTACTTAATGAAGCACACGTTTTTATTCCTCTCCTGTTTTTTTTTCTGTTGTTTGTAATGCACACATTCTCTTCGTTTCACATCTGGCCTGGCAGCAAAACAAATCTGCTCTGAAACTCGGGGGAGACGGAGAATCGCATCTCGCAAACTGTGTTTCACATGACCAGAGCCACGGAGCTCACATGCATGCAAACTCATGCCTTTTTATTTGCTCTCATGACATTGCAGCCATTAGCTGCCTGGTGGTGGTTTCCACTTGTCAAATGTTATGAGATCTCTCAGAACCCATGGCCAGTTCACCAATTTTTCTACATTACCGAGATGGGTTTACAAGGAGCGATGCAGCTCTCCCTAATGAGTTCTTTCCATCTAACTTTTTCCCCTCCTGTCGCCCTGGATCCATTCATGTCTGGCTCTTATGCAAGCGGCTCTCATGCTGAATAAGGAGGCCATGCAGGCAGAAGAAACGGTTGTTACTTCGATGCGAGGAGAGCATTTAGGCGTTTGTCACTTTACAGGACTRTAGTGGATGATTGACTCTAGTCAGCCTGGCACAACCATTTACCTTCCAAGGGTTTACTCGCACCAGTCGTGGACATCATACAACGCGGGTTTTGACAAATGATTCATATAAACCCACATTTTATTCACAGTATAACATTATAAGTTGTTTTGAAGTCGATGCCAGCAACACATTGAAAAAGTTGCACTGCAAGGTTGTAAAAGTAAATGGTAAAAAAAATAACAGCTGGAGGAGCATTTCGCAACCAATTATCAAAAAGAAAAAAATTGTATAGGTCTTCTGGACAGGTTCTTCTCTAATGAAACGTTTCGTCTCTCCTCCAAGAGACTTCTTCAGTCTGAGACTTTCAGGCAAAATTCAGGCTTTTAAGCCCTGCCTCCATGTGACTGATACTCACATCACATGGCTATCGTTGACACC
>NW_013952441.1:624489-631278 GCF_001266775.1 Austrofundulus limnaeus | reverse complement strand
GTCTTTGTACAGTCAAATACACAAAAACAGTAACACAACTAATAATCTCATTTGAACAATGTCTGTATTTCTCACATAAGGACCAATGACTTCTGATGTGTTTTGTTTTTATTCCTCCACTCCAATCTAAGAGTAAAACCATGACCCTTTCACTTACCGTCCTCAGTATTCATTGAGAAACTTTTTTATTTTGTTTTATTTTTTGCTTCAGCCACTCAAATTAGCCTAGGCTGTTCAACAAAAGCCCAACTGGACCTGTCGCAGGGACGAGGCATAAATCATTCTCCCCGAGCAGAAGCAGTGGCAGGACCAGAAACACATCCACCGGCCTGAGATTTACGTCCCACATCGAAGCCGAGCCTGGACCCTCTCCACCAGGGCATCTTCAAATTGGTTATTGATCTTCCAATCCCAAAATGAATCATACGTTGCCAACACTGTTTAGGTGTTACAGTAGTGAGCTCGCGGCTAATACGCGGCCTCTGGATGGATTACGGTTTGGAAACCATGAGAAAACAGGTACCTGAGCTGAACAGGGAGCAAATTACTCTGAGATGAGTAAATGCACTGTTGTCACGCAGCAGAGCCTCATTATAACACATCACAACAGCTGAAGAGGCAGCTGACAGTTGCAGATGGGAAGAGCTTGAAGTTGGCTGTTTTATTGTAATGATCATGTCTGCAGTCATAAGGAATAACTGTAGCTGTGCTGGTTTAATTATTTTGAAATGTTTCAGAAAGTATACATCATTTTTTAAATCTATCTTGTATATTGAGAACAATTTTTTTCTTTCAAATTCTCCTCTCTTGTTCCCTATTTAGAGAGCTTTTCAGTGTAATTATGAAATGCACAGGGATCACATTTTATTGAGATAGATCCCTCAAAGAAGAATCAGCGCTTTTATTCAAATCAAGCCTAAATGAGTCTGTTTCTGTCAAAGTTGCCCGTGTCTGCTCTTGGCATGTAATTTATCGTGGCACATTATTTAATGGGCCCCTCACTTCTCGCCCAATTAGGCTCCAAGATGGTGTGTAAACGTAGCTCCTACCCTGGGAACAGTTTCCTCATAAATGCCAGAACGGCCATTATCACGAATCCCTTTGTGAGTGAAAACAGACACCTTAAATATGGACTCGGCTTTAATTGAAAGATTCTCCAGATGACTTTGGTTCTGTTTCTTTGAGTTTCCGCTTAAATGTCAACTCTGGGATGGAAGACAATGGGACGTGTCTCTCTTGGTCCTATTTTTGAGAGGAAATGTCAGGCTCATTTTCATTTCCAGAGATGTCAGGGTTCTGAGTTGGCCATCGATGATAAGAAAGGTGTGGCAGCGCGGTGACTCTCTTGCTGTTGCCTCTCAGCATGAAGGTTGCCGGATTGAGACCCGATTGGGGAGCTTTCAGGATAGAGTTTGCGTGTTCTCTCTGTGCATGTGTGGGTTTTCTCCAGGCACTAAAGTTTCCTCCTGCAGACCAAAATTGCAAGCTCTAAATTGTCCCTAGACATGTGTGAGAGCGTGAATGGTTGTTTGTCTCTATGTGGCCCTATGAGTAGCTTGTGACATGTCCAGTGTGCAACACCACCCCCCCCCCCCCACACACACACACACATGCACACACATACACACAGTGACTGGATTTGGGCTCCAATGACCCCCATGACCCGGAAAGGACGAAGCAGTAAAATATAATGGATGCAATGGATAATATTAACTAATTGGCTGCTGAATGGAATCAGGTTGTAATTTTATGGATGTAAAATTCTCATTTCCTTTACGTTTTTGTAAAATTGCTTGAGAATACAGTATAATTATTGATTACAAAGCACTGAGACACTAATGACTTTTGCCCTCTGGATAAGCAATATTTTGTCATATAATGCCTTTTGTATCACATAAGGATCAAACTGATAGTTCAGTTCTTAGAAAGTTATTTTTTGTGAGGTAAAACCAACATCATATATGTCATGGAAATMTCTATTTTACCTAGTGAGAAACACGAGATCCAAGAAAAAAAATACTCCGTGAAAATGGTCAACAGGATTTATTGCAATTGCAAGACACACATCATGTCACACAGGGTAGTGGTACAAAATGTGTGCCCAGAGGCAGTGTCAAATACATGCAATTATACAGTATGTTATCCAAACAGACAAACTGGGCCAAGGAGAGAATGATGTTTGATAAACAGCAACAAGAATGATTACTTCTAAACAGATATTGTCCTGATCTTAAAACACTTTGTGTGAGAGAAAACAGAAGATAAAGAGTAAAATCWAAACATAACAACATTTTAAAGTAAACAAAAGAGGTCTCTAGCTTCATTTYCACTGACCATGAAAATGTGCAAATTAGAATTTCGAAAATAAATTTGCTCAATGGAAACTCGTCAATTTCGGAAAAAAAATACATTTTTTGACAAAATGTTTTTGCACTAGGATGAGGTGGTWTTTCTGCCGTATGGAAATTGGTGTTTTTCGCAAAACTGCAATGGAAACACTTTTTTCGCATCACGGGAGTCAAGTGATCAACAACCGGCTGTTTCTACTGGTGAAAAAGATGAAGAAGGTAACAGGAAGTAGAAGTAGTAGTAATATCACAGATGTAGTATAAAATAGTAAACTCACCAACTACAATTTCCCAAAAACACAGCATACGTAGCTGCTCCCAAGTAGGGGCTTGCTGCTGGAAAGCCTCGATAAAAGTTGCTGACGTCTCCTCTGATGATGAGCGCTAGTGTCGCGATAGCAACATGCTATGTGTTTACATCCATTGCGACCATGTTTGTAATGACTTATCGCGAGAACAAACGTATTCACGCGTGACTTTAATAGCATTTCTTACTTAATGGAAATGCAACAGTTGCCAAACTGTGTTTTTCGACATTAACAGAATATCGACAAATTTTTGCACACATTTGCAATGGAAACACAGCTACTGACTCTTGGCCTGAGAAGAAATGTAGGACTTTAAAGGATAATTTACTTTTCCAAGACAATTCCTTCCTCTTGATCAAACATTGATCACTGAAATAAGTTTGGAAAAATAATTATCTGTCATTCCAAAAATTTTAATTATTGGTCTAAACAAGTCATAAGCTGAACTATTAAATAAGCAATCGACCAAGAAAATGATAGGGACTTGAAGCAAATATTGAAAATAAAATGTTAAAGAAAAATAGTAATAATAAAAAGAAATGACATGCTATAAGAATTTAAATAAATAAAAGGTAACAAAACAAAAACATGGCATCAGGATGTTGTTATGATATTACTTNTAAAATACTCACAGCAATCGTGTAATCTGTCTGGGCCTTAATTGCATCCCGTAGCCGTTTCAGTTTTTCTGAATCCTGTTAGAGGTAAAAAAAAAAAAATAATAATAATAAAAAGAAATGACATGCTATAAGAATTTAAATAAATAAAAGGTAACAAAACAAAAACATGGCATCAGGATGTTGTTATGATATTACTTAGTCTGAGAAACTGTTTAGAGAAACCTAATCTAATTATTAATTGTTAATAGATATTAACTAATTGGCTGCTGAATGGAATCAGGTTGTGATTTGATGGATGTAAAATTCTCATTTTGTTCATGTTTTTGTAAAATTGCTTGAGAATATAATTATTTATTACAGAACACTGAGACACTAATGACTTTTACCCTCTGGATAAGCAATATTTTGCCATATGATGGCTTTTGTATCACATATATGGTTATAAACTGATAGTTCAGTTCTTAGAAAGTTATTTTTTGTGTGAGGTAGAACCAACATCATAAATTTATTTTGCCCTCTTCCAAAATAAGCAAATAAGAGGACGTCTGGATGGACAGATCCGGTACTTTTTGCTCCCGTCTCCAGTCGATGGCAGCCAGCAGAGGTACGACCTTTCTCTCTCGACAGCATGGCAGATGCTTATTAGTGCTAATGTTCTCACATCATCCATCTCCAGGTGGGCTTCCTTCATTGATCTCCATGCCAAGTCTTGTCACAGGCTGGTCCTCGTGCGGTGAGATCACTGGGCGCTGCACGGAACCGACTTTCGATGGCTTTCGACCCGGCTGATCGTTCTACCGTTAGACTCATGCATGGAAAGCCAGAATTAGAGCTGTAAGGTGACTTCTTGTTCAATGTTTTTATAAATTCACTCAGGACAAACTAAATGAACCAAAGAGAGGTTTGAAACTTGAGGTACTTTGTCCCGCTAAGGATATGGTATGGTAGTGTTTTTCTCAGAAAAAAAAAATCACAGAGTAAACGAGTTTCATATTTTCTGCATTAGATATGACATGAATTATAGTATAGACTCAGTAAAATTGTTCAATAAAGCATTCTTAGTTTTATATGTCGTTAGTCATGCCTCCTTTTTTACATGTTTTCCTATGTAGCAAGAGGTACTGAGTTTTTAAAGCTGTCATTAAGGTTTCTAAAAGTTTTTTTGAAGTTTTTCTTTAGGCATTGGCAACTTTTCACAACATACACATTTCCCCTCCATCATCCTTTCCTTTACCCTTGTTATTACAACAACAGTCTGCATTAAATATTTTAGGATCCTGAAAAAAAAAAATCCTGAAAAACAAAAAAATTATGGAACAATAGATGACAAACATTGCATTCTTCTACGTGTCCTGCCCATATTCGACAAGAAAACAAAGTAAAAACAGGTTTAGTGAACATAAAAGACCAAACATTAAACAGCTGTTCCATCTGACAAAAGTAATAGAATTGCATTTTGTTAAAGTATTCAGATTTTTTTTACCAATATTTTACAGTAACTGGATTTTTTAACATGTTAAAATGCAGAAATTAAAGAAAAAAACATGCATGGTTTTAGGTACAACTTTTATTTAGTATAGATTTTGAAATCTGCAGGACTGACATTCACTTAGATTGACTGATACATACGACGTGACTCATCAAGACAGGTATTCTCACACTGTTACTGACAGGTAATGACAACACAAGCCACGGCAAACAAAACTCAACAGATATTTGTAGAATTTGTTTCAACAGTTGCTAAATAACCATTTTTATAACATTTGATCATTTTTTATAGTATTCTATATATCTTGCTATCAAAAATAGCACCTCTAATTAAATAATAAAATATAAGCTCCATGCATTTAATGAGCTGATCTAACAAACTGCACATAAACCCTCACTGCACTTGGTGTTTTTTATTGCACAGATAACAAAACACATCTGGTCCTTTTCTTTTAAATGTAAATTATAAACTACAGTGGCTCATAAAGTAACATAGTTTGCAACACTTTACATCCAACATTGTAACTATTGCTTTGACGTACAATAAACCCAGTTTAAAGACTTCAAATGTTACACAGGAACAGTAGCACCCAACAYATTCTTTTCTCTTTACGCACATTATGATACGTTGTTCATTTAGACAGTTTGATAGGTTTAYATACAGAAGATGTTTTAAAGTGCATCGATAGACAGACTTCACATGTTCAAATTCTTTGGCAACTTCATGTATCGATAAATTAAAAAAATACATAAAAGAATAAATAGAATTTTGCACATTTAAATAGATCTCACACTGATAATAAAATGGCACACAGAGAGAAGTTGGCTGGGTCACATTTCCAGGGTGGCACGACTTTTACTCAATGACGTGTGGTACGTTTACACAAAGGGTGAAAAATACACATTAGATCTCTAGAAACACTCTCTGACAGAGGAGTTTATCCTCAGATCAGTGCTATGGGAGGGACATGGCTTATTGTTCCTTAAGAGCAGTAGACCGGTTAACTTCAGCCCACCAGAGTCAGTGTTAGACCCAAATCCATTCTTTTCCCCTCACAGCCCCAAGAGTTCTCCTTTCTTGTYTTTTTAAACATTTAAGTAGTATATGTAGTTACATGGTCACTTTAAGGCGTCTCATAACTATCGCACAAACCACACACAAAAGGCAATCTAAGCTACTGAGTGAAGCAGGCGAGTAAGCGTGCTCGATAAATACGGCTTACTTTCCTGATTTATGATGCTGGCCGGCCGCCTGGCTGCCAGTAACCGCTTTGGTAGCCACAGCCTCRCTTCTGTCGCACAGTTCTTTGATTTCCAACAGGCCCTCGTTGAGGGCTTTGACAAACACAGCCGAGCTCGTCTCCGTGTTCTCCCAGAAGCTTGTCACGCAGAAGATGATGTGGTCTGACCGTGGGTTGTAGCAGGCGCCGTAGCCGTTGGGCACCACGGGGCCGTAGCAGCAGAACATTTCCAGTGTTGTAGGAACCTGGAGTTCAAAAACACACACACAAAAAACAAAACAAAACCACAGGCTAAGTTAAACTCAATTTGAGAGTCCAGCAAAACAAACGCTTAAAGTTTAAAATAAATAATAATAATTTCAACGATGCTTTAATTTAGGGAACTTATCTAATGGGAGATGGCACTGATCAGTTTGACCATTATCTGGTAAAATGAGTAACCTTTGTCACTTAGTTTTTTCCTTAAGATAGTTTAGAAATAACTCACTTTATTATTTATTCTTGTTTCTGTGTTCATGTTTACTTCATGTTTTTTTTCTCACACCATGTTCGTATTTATAATAAGCTTACCTAAAATGTCCTTAATTTGTACATTCTCCCAAAATTTCAGTTCCTCTTTTGTCACATTCTTGTTGCACCTTTCTACCTTCCCTAAGTTCAGTCTATTCATATAAATCCACAGATTCTGCTTTTACAACACTTTGTTTTWTTGAAGAACTGTGGTACATCGCCTTGCCTGACCATCTTTTTCACCACTGTCCTTCCTTTGGGTGTTATTATTGAC